>NC_142885.1:34126439-34429469 GCF_051225735.1 Oryctolagus cuniculus
CCTCTCAAATAAATAAATCCTTAAAATCAAACTCTGATATGGAATGCAGGTATCCTGAGTAGCATCTTAAGCACTATACCAAATGCTCTGTCTCGGGCATTTAATTTTTGCTTCATTTTGAAGTTTTCTTGTTAGATGCTTATACATTTAGGAGCATTTTGTCTTCTTGGTTAATTGACCTTTTAATGTCTCTTTTTATTCCCTGTTAAGTTCCCATGTTCTGGACACTGCATTCTGGTGGTTAATACTGCCTCTATACCTTTTTTCTTGTTGATAAAATATATAACATAAAATTTATCATTTAATTTTCTTTTGATTAGTATTTATATGGTACTTCATTTTGATCTTTTTAGTTTTAACCTAATTGCATCATTATATTTAAAATGAGTTTCTTGAAGACAGCATATACTTGGGCCTTTTTTATTTTTAAGTTCAGTTTGACAGCATCTGTCTTTGAATTCATGTGTTTAGGCCATTTATTTTCAGTGTAGTTGTTGATATGTTTCGCTTTTAGTCTACCTTTTTATTTACTTATTTTTTCTATTTGCATCTTCACCTTTTTTGCTCATTCTTACCCCTATTTCATGCCTTCTTTTAGATATTTGAAATTTTTAAAATTTCATTTTTATAAATTATTTATCTCTGAATTTGTTTTTAAAGATTTAATTATTTATTTGAAAAACAGAATTACAGAGTGGGAGACACAGAGAAAGAAAGAGATCTCCCCCCTGCTGGTCCATTCCCCAAGTGGCCTCAGTGGGTGGAGTGGGTCAAGCTGAATCCAGGAGCTGAGAATTCCATCCAGGTCTGCCACAGCGGTGCAGGGGCCAGGTACTCAGGCTATCCTCCACTGCACCCCCAGGCTCAGCAGGCAGCAGGATTGGAAGTGGAGCACCCCAGGTGGTGGCTTAATCTGTACCACGATGCAGGAATTCTTACAACTTTAAAGATCCTATTATTCTCCCCGTTATGTCATGTGTCTTTATCCCTACATAAATTGAAAACTCCACTCAACAATGGTATAACATTTGCTTCCAACAATCTTATATTTTGAAAAATATTTTATCTTTTGATAATCCTTGAATGAGGGTTTTAAAATTTCATTATAAATAGGTAATTCATAATTGTATGTATTTATGAGATAATGACCAATGTTAACATATACATTACCTAAAATAAACAAGAAAATATTCTTTGGTAGTAAGAACATTTGAAATTTACTCTTAGCAGTTTTGAAATATACAGTTCTCTCATTAACTGTATTCACCATGGATACAGTAGAACTCAAGAACAAACCTGATTCCTCTCGAGACTTCCCCGGCCCCCACTGTTCTGCTCTCTGCTTCTAGGAGTTTGATATTTGTTTTTAGATCCCACATATAAGTGAGAACATTCAGTATTTGTCTCTCTGTGCCTGGCTTATTTCACGTAACATGATGTTCTTAAATTTCATTCCATGTTGTCATCAATGACAGAATTGCCTTCTTTTTGTTTTAAAGTTATTCAAGAGGCAGAGACAAAGAAATAGAAAGTAAGGGTGCCAGCGCCGTGGCTCACTTGGTTAATCCTCTGCCTGCGGCACCAGTATCCCATATGGGCGCCAGGTTCTAGTTCCGGTTGCTCCTCTTCCAGGCCAGCTCTCTGCTGTGGCCCGGGAGTGCAGTGGAGGATGGCCCAAGTGCTTGGGCCCTGCACCCGCATGGGAGACCAGGAGAAGCACCTGGCTCCTGGCTTCGGATCAGTGCAGGGCGCTGGCCGTGGCGGCCATTTGGGGGGTGAACCAATGGAAGGAAGACCTTTTTCTCTGTCTCTCTCTTTCACTGTCTATCTGTCAAATAAATTTAAAAAAAAATGAAATAGATCTGTCAAACAAATAAAAAAAAATAGAAATAGAAAGTGAGATCCCATGTGCAGGCTCACTCCCCAAACACCTTACAACAGGCTGGTGCTGGGCTCTCAAGCCAGGTCTCCCACGTGAGTGGTAGGAACCCAGCCACTTGAGCCATCATCACTGCCTCCCAGGTCCATATCAACAGACAGTTGCATTCGGGAGCTGGAGAGGGCATCGAACCCAGGTGGTCAGTTAACGGGAATTGGGCATCTCAACTAGTGTCCTAACTACTAGGCTGAATGCTTGCTCACCCTCCTTTTTTAAGGCTGAACAATCTTACATATTTTAAAAGAATGCAGGAGACAAAATAGTCTCTTTACCATTCTGTTGTTTTGCATTTCTCAAGTTCCATATTTCCCTCGGGTATCATTTCCTTTACTGTGAAGAACTTTCACTAGTGTTTCTTTTTTTCTTTTTTTAATAGTGTGCCTGCCAGGAGTCCTTGGGTTTTTTTTTTTTTTTTTTTTTTAAGATTTATTATTTTTCTTATTTGAAAGAGTTACAGAAAGAGAGGTCTTCCATCTGCTGGTTCACTCACCAAATGACCACAATGGCCAGAGCTGAGATGATCTGAAGCCAGGAGCCAGGAGCTTCTTCTGGGTCTTCCTCTGCAGGTGCAGGGCCCAAGGAGTCGGGCCATCTTCCACTGCTTTCCCAGGCCACAGCAGAAAGCGGGATCGGAAGTGGAGCAGCTGGGACTCTCACCAGCACCAGCCCCTCACTAATGTTTCTTTTAGTGCAGATCTGATAATATATTCTCTTAGTTTTCCCGCCCTTGAGATTGCCTTCAATTATCCATGGTCCCTGAAAGATATTTTTTGCCAGATGGAGAATTCTCAGTTGACAATTCTTTTTGTTTCAACACTTTAAAGATTTTTGCCTTCATGGTTTCTGATGTGAAATTAGTAGGCATTTGAGTTACTATTCTCTTCCATATAATGTATCATTATTCTCTAGATGCTTTCAAAAGTATTTTCTTTAGCTTTGGTTTTTAGTAGTTTGATTATGATGTCTGGGTATAGTGTTGAGTTTAGTAGCTGCACATTCACTGAGTTTTTTGAATTTACAAATTTTTATATTTAGTTAAATTGGGGTGTTTTTAGTCATTTTTTTCTTTTCTTTTCTTTCTTTATTTCTTTCCTTTTTTTTTTTTTTTTTTTGCCAGGCAGAGTTAGATAGTGAGAGAAAGAGAGAGAAAGGTCTTCCTTTTTCCGTTGGTTCACCCCCCAAATGGCCGCCACAGCCAGTGCACTGCACTGATCCGAAGCCAGGAGCCAGGTGCTTCTCCTGGTCTCCCATGCGGGTGCAGGGCCCAAGCACTTGGGCCATCCCCCACTGCACTCCCGGGCCACAGCAGAGAGCTGGACTGGAAGAGGAGCAACCCGGACAGAATCCAGCATCCTGACCGGGACTAGAACCTGGGTGCCGGTGCCGCAGGTGGAGGATTAGTCTAGTGAGCTGCGGCGCCGGCTGTCATTATTTTTCACACACACCATGTCTGTCTTTGTCTCCTTCCAGAAACCCAGTGACATGAATGTTAACTTTTAATATTATCCTACAAGTCCCTACCCTAAGTCTGTATTTTTAAAGTCTTTTTCCTCTCTGCATTCTTTAGAATATTAATATTCCCTTTGGTGTTACTAGTTTGCTATTGATGTCTTCTAGTGGATATTTAATTCCAGATATTGTTTGGTTTTTTCTTTTTAAAATTTATTTGAAAGTCAGAGTAGTCCTTCAGCAGTGGACATCAGCTGGATGTCCTCTAATTCAAGTCAGTTCTGACACTGTTTGGCTGGAGAGCCCACGGTGGAAGGCTTAGTCTCCCTGCTTCAGAGGCCCATCGCAGGCCCCAGGTTGTTTTCCCTGTACTTCTGACCAGCAGGCTGTAAATCAGGGTTCCCACTTCACCCTCCTCAGGTTCAATTAATTGGCTCAGGCAGCTCACAGAATTCAGGGAAATACTTGTGTTCACTGGTTTATTATAAAGGCTGTCACAAAGGATACTGATAAACTGAAGAGATGGATAGGACAAAGAGCTGGATGGGGGAAGGAGCACTGAGTGTCCATATTCCCTCTGGGCTCCTCACCCACCAGGAACCTCCTTGTGTTCAGCTATACGGAAGCTCTCTGAACCATGTCCTTTTGGATTTTTATGGAGGCTCCCTCCACAGGCACCATTGATTAAATCATTGGCCTTTGGTGATCAGCTTGACTTTTGGCCTGTCTCCATTCCCTGAAGGTTGAGGGTTGGGGCTGCCATCCATCTGTTGACTGACTAGCTACAGCAAGACATTTATTACTTCGGAGATTCCACGGATTTTAGGAGTTACGTCAAGAAACTTGATGCAGACCAAGTGTATGTTTCACAGTATCATACTGACCTTTAAGCAAGGCCAAGGGAGAAAGAAAATAAATCTGAAAACAAACTGTTACTGAGTCCAAGTTCATCTGCCCACCGCACAAAAAAACCATTAACTTGAGGGTGAAGTGTTGGAGCAAGGACGCAATTTCATTTGGAGTACTGGTAAACCAAAAGGATGGCTGGGCTAGCACCCTAAAGAAACTATCTTCTCCATGCCTTGTCATAGACCAATTTTAAGTACAAGTGGCAGGAAAAGGGGAGAGGGAAAGGCTGAGAGGTGATGGATTACTGCAGATACCTGGGCACCAGCAAGGGCTCGAAAAGGGTTGTAAAACTGCTCTTGATTGGTTGACTGAGAGCTGGGGATATGGTCAAGGTCCTCCAATAAAACCATAACAGAGCAATCATTATTTCTGTGCTCTTCCTTGTCTCCTCCGAGGAAGAGAGCATGTAAGGGCCCATTTGCAGAAACCTTAAGCTGCAAGCAGAATTCCCCTCGTGACTAACATGTCTACATGCAGTCTGACCCAAAGGTTAGGGTGGCAAAGGACACAGATGCAGTATAAAGGCAGAGATGCCACGCTTTTTCACTGTGTTTCAATCTGTGACCATTTTCATGTTCTAGGTCACATGAGTTCCTTTCTCTTAGACTCTCCCAGAACAGGGACTTTTTTGATCGACTGCTCCACTGGACAATTCTGCAACTTGGGCCACCTTTGATTCAAAGCCAGAAGTTATCTTTGAATAGAAGGAGGAAAAAAACTCCTACGGTACTCCGCTGTACTGGTTGTTCAGGTTTTGACTTGCCTCCCCTATCCACCACCTATTTTTACTTTTCAGAGTTCTCAGTTCCTTTTTGTTACTCAAGTTTTAGCTGTCATCAGTGGAAGAGAGCAGCTATAATGGGCATTTTCTGTTTTATCCAGCATTGAAATTAACATTCCAGAGACCAGTGCCATGATCTTACAAATGAGTAGATAGTTAAGGGTCATCGGGCCAGACATTTGAGAAGTCTCCAATACGGGAGACAGACACACATAGGCAAATACCACAGACACTCACAAACAGCGTCAGAAGTAAACTTAAATGATTTTCTTTCCTTATATCTAAGAAAAAGTGGTAACCTGAAACATAGTCAGATGCGTTTGTAAAAGAACCAATCAGAATAAGAACACTTAGAAATTAGATATATGGTAGCAATTGTTGATCAGTGCATACTCAGAAACTCTAAAAGCAAAGTCTTTATTTGGGGCCTTGAAGAATGCAACTTGGGAGAAAGTTTAGATGGGTCTGAATCTAAATGTTTCCAAAGATGGCAAGGAAAAGTGGGAGTTTAAGTGAGCAGGTGGCACAGAGGTGAATGTTCCTTTGTGGAGAACTTCTTTGGAAATTAAGGAAGGGCAGAGGCTCTGTGACCAACAGAAGATACAGAAAAGAATGTATATACTCAGTACAAATGGCCATAAAATAAGAGTCCCATGATTTCTTGATATGCATCTTTAGTCTCTAGGCACAGTGTAATGATATGTTGTAGTTACCTGCAGTCAGAAGGGAACCAGAGTTCACATGCCCAGGCAGCTGCTGTGAGTCCTTCTCCCCTTATGGCCTCCCTACTCCAGTTTTGAAAGGCTCTTTCAATGTTGTTTTCATAATAATATTCCACACAGTAAGTTTAATAAATGAATTCACTTGAAAGCTTGGAAGAGTGTATCACGCTTATTTAGAAAATGAAGCAAAAGGGGAAAGAGAGAACTTAGGAGACCAAGTGCTTGAGCAGCCAGCCACCTGCTGTCTCCCAGGATCTGCATCAAGCAGGAAGTTGAAGTCTGGAGCTGGAGCAGTTATCAAACTGAAGTACTTTATTGCAGGGCACGCATGTCTTAATGGACATCGTGACCACCATGCTAAAAACCTGTCCCATGAGTGTGGTTTTTTGTTGTTGTTGTTGTAAGATTGACTTATTATTTATTTCAAAGGTAGAGTGAAAGGGAGATGTCTTCCATCTGCTGGCATGCCGAATGCCTGCAAAGGCCAGAGCTGATCAGTCTGAGCCAGGTCTGCTACCTGAGTGGCAGGAACCCAAGTACTTGAGCCAAATATATTTTCTTAAGGAGTCTCTTGGAGGATTATTCCACCAAGACAGAGGAGTAAACGAAGGAGGAAAAGGAAGACTCTAGAATCTAAGAAATAAAGATCCTGTGTGGGAAAGAAATTAGAAGTTTTAGACTGTAGCTGTGCAGCAGGTTAAGAGAGCAGCCAACCCAAATCAGGTCCTCCAGAGCAGCCCAGGGAGGTTGAGGAGTCCAGGCAGAGTCTCCAGGGGAAAAATTACAACCGACAGATTTCCTGATATGAAAGAGGCTCATATCAACAGATACTGCTCAAGAGGGTTTTTGAATATCAATGATAATAACAGAAAGCTAAGTAAAATATAGTTTTGTTTTTTTTTTTTTTTTTTGGACAGGCAGAGTGGACAGTGAGAGAGAGAGACAGAGAGAAAGGTCTTCCTTTGCTGTTGGTTCACCCTCCAATGGCCACCGCGGCCGGTGCACCGCGCTGATCCGATGGCAGGAGCCAGGTACTTCTCCTGGTCTCCCATGGGGTGCAGGACCCAAGCACTTGGGCCATCCTCCACTGCACTCCCTGGCCACAGCAGAGAGCTGGACTGGAATAGGGGCAACCGGGACAGAATCCGGCGCCCCGACCAGGACTAGAACCCGGTGTGCCGGCGCCGCTAGGTGGAGGATTAGCCTATTGAGCTGCGGCACCGGCTCAATTGTTGTAATCTTTAAGAACAGGAAATGTGGGGCTGATGCTGTGGTGCAGTGAGTTAACGCCCTGGCCTGAAATGCCAGCATGCCATATGGGCTCCGGTTCTAGTCCCGGCTGCTCCTCTTCCAATACAGCTCTCTGCTATGGCCTGGGAAGGCAGTAGAAGATGGCCCAAATCCTTGGGCCCCTGCACCCATGTGGGAGACTGGGAAGAAACTCCTGGCTCCTGGCTTCAGATCAGCGCAGCTCCGGCAGTTGTAGCCAACTGGGGAGTGAACCAGCAGATGGAAGTCCTCTCTCTCTCTCTTTGTCTCTCTGCCTCTCCTCTCTCTGTGTAACTCTTTCAAATAAATAAATAAATCTTTAAAAAAAGAACAGGAAATGAGTGTTTAATTAGGTTGAGGCACATGGAAGGGGAAGCAAAAATCTGTTGTTCTGGGTGGTGGTTACAAGGTTGTTGCCCTAAAATGTATTTTTTAAATATTTTATTATGCATTTTATATTTAATACATTAGATAGAATGGTGTTGAATGTGATAGTTCTGTTTTATAAGAAGACATTAGAATAGTGGTTGTCCTGGAGGAGGAGAAGTGACTACAAGGGGGCGTCCAGGGTGCTGACTGCTCTATTTCATGACTTGGGTTCTGGTGCACAAGCATATTCAGCTCATGGAAATTCATTGAGTTTTACACACTTGTGTGTACTTTTTCATATATAAACTGCTTCAATAAAAAGTTTTTAAAAATATTTATTTATTTATTTATTTGAAAGGCAGGGTGACATAGATGGAGAGACAGAGAGAAATCTTTTATCTGCTGGTTCATTCCCCAGATGGCTGCAACAGCCAGGGCTGGGCCAGGCCGAAGCCAGGAGCCTGGAACTTCATCTGGGCCTCCTACACGGGTGGCAGAGGCCCAAGTACTCGGGCCGTCTTTCACTGCTTTCCCAGGTGCATTAGTAGGGAGCTGGGCCGGAAGTAAAGCAGCAGGGCCTTGAACCTGCACTTATGGGATGCCTGCATCACAGGTGGCAGCTTAACCTCCTGCACTACAGCACTGGCCCCAAAAGTTGTTATAACACACACACACACACACGTATGTAGGTATACACACACACCTGCTATTTATGGGACAGGGATGAGTAGATCACACAAAATTCATGTAACCTTGTAACTAGCTAATGAAGGGAAATAGCAATAATCCTACTAGAAATACTGGCAGAGGTGTGGGTGTTGGGCTTAATAGCTGAGATGCCTACCTCCCATATCTAGAGTGCCTGGCTCTAGTCCGGCCTCTAATCCCAATCCAGCTTCCTGCTCTAGAGTACCGTGGGAGGCAGCAGGTGTTGACTTGATTATACCCAGGTCCCTGCTACCTGTGTGGAAGACCAAGATAGAAGTTCTGGGCTCCTGGCTTCAGCCTACCCAGCCCTGGCTATGCAGGCATGGAGTGTGTGTGTGTGTCTGCCTTTCAGATAAAAAATGAAAAATAAATATATAATTTTTAAAAAATGTATGTTTTAAAGACATTAACTTTGAAATAAGTAAGTATATGAAAATGTAGGATATTATCTTGGGGTTATCTTGAGGCAGCTGGGTTATGGAGATGCAGTTTGGGAAGAATCATTTTCTAGGCAGCTTCAAGAAAGCCTGAGACCAGGCAGTGGTATGGGCTATATTTTTCTGAATGCTGCATATGAGATTATTGTGAACTTTCATTCAGATACTTTTATTTAGTGGTACAGAATTTTAACAAATTTTGTTTATGCATAAAGAATTTGGAAGAAAATTATTTGTGGACTGTGCAACTTCATGTTGTATTGATGTCATTCAATAACCTTAATAGAATTGAGAATAATGAAAACTAAATACACACACACACACACAAGTATCTTATAGAAGTTTTTCACTAAGCTTTGCAGATTTTTTTTTTTTTTTTTGACAGGCAGAGTGGACAGTGAGAGAGAGAGACAGAGAGAAAGGTCTTCCTTTTGCTGTTGGTTCACCCTCCAATGGCCGCCGCGGCTGGCACGCTGTGGCCAGCGCACCGCGCTAATCCGAAGGCAGGAGCCAGGTGCTTCTCCTGGTCTCTCATGGGGTGCAGGGCCCAAGGACTTGGGCCATCCTCCACTGCACTCCCTGGCCACAGCGGAGAGCTGGCCTGGAAGAGGAGCAACCGGGACAGAATCCGGCGCCCCGACTGGGACTAGAACCTTGTGTGCCAGCGCCGCAAGGTGGAGGATTAGCCTATTGAGCCACGGCGCCGGCCAGAAATTTTTTTTTAAGATTTATTTATTTATCTGAGAGGCCGAGTTACAGACAGAGAGAGGGAGAGACAGAGAAAGGTTTTCCATTCGCTGGTTCCCTCCCAAAATGACCACAATGGCCGGAGCTGGGCCGATCCGAAGCCAGGAGCCAGGAGCTTCTTCCGGGTCTCCAATGTGGGTGCAGGAGCCCAAGCACTTGGGCCATCCTCCACTGCCTTCCCGGGCCACAGCAGAGAGCTGGACTGGAAGAGGAGCAGCCGGGACACAGACCAGCACCCATACGGGATGTCAGTGCTGCATGCAGAGGCTTAACCTATTACACCACATGCCAGCCCCTTGCAGAAAATTTTACATACATAGTTATCATAATTATAACTATGTATTGAACATATAGTATTGTCATTTACCATGAATGTATTATCCCATCCTTTTTATACTTTGCAGAATCCAGTTTTCCTTTTTAGTATTTGTGGCTCTTTTTTGTTCCTGATATAACTTGAAAAAACAAAGGTGGCTCTTTCAGCTGAAATAATCTTAAGTCTCATTTGACATGCTGTCATAACCTGGAAGAAAGACCTTTTCTTGATACAAGCTGGTCATTTCCTCAAAAGGAACAAACTCAAGCATTAACTTCTTTTTTTTTTTTTTTTGGGTCAAGCATTAACTTATATGTTTCTAATGTCCACTGTTTAATTTACCATTAGGATCAATATACATATTTATACAGGTAGGTTTTTTTCTCCCTTTTCTAAATTGATGATGAGCTTAGTATGGAGGAAATATGGGTTATTTTTCATCTTGTCCAGGGCTACCTCACTCCCACAAACCACACTGTTAACAAAATGGTAGGGAATGTTCCAGCTGTTGTCTTGTGAACCACATCTCTTGATTTGCCTTCACATTGAGTTAGTTTTACCTGAAATTTTCCTACCAGGGGTCTTTTTCCTATCAGAGGAATGACTGAAAGATTATGAGCAATTTTAATTCACTGGTGCAACAGAAAAATACACACACACACACACACAACAGAAAAGTTCTATGTACTAAGAGATGAAAGCAGCCCAGATACCTATTTATGGATGAATGCATAAACAAAATGTGAAATATATGTATGGTAAGATTTTATTCAGCCTTTAAACAGCCAAGTCTTGTCACATGCTACAGCAGGGATGAACCTTGAGGACACTGTCCATGCTAAATGAAATACACCAGTCATAGAAAAAGAAATGCTGTATGATTCTGCTTATCTGAGGTATCAAATTCACAGACAGAAAACAGAATGATAGTTACCAGAGGCTGGAGGAATAGGGTGGGAAGAGAATTGTTCTTTTATGGTTACAGAGTCTAAATTATGCAAGATGAAAAAATTCTGGGGGCTGGTGCTGTGTGCATTGGGTTAGGGCACTGGCCTGCCTGCAGCACCAGCATCCCATGTGGGCGCTGGTTCGATTCCCAGCTGCTCCACTTCTGATCCAGCTCTCTGCTGTGAACTGGGAGGGCAGTGGAGGATGGCCCCGGGCCCTTGGCCCCTGTACCCGCATGGAGGTCTGGGAGGAGGCTTCTGGCTCCTGACTTCAGATTGGCTCAGCTCTGGCCGTTGCGAATCATTTGGGGAGTGGGCCGGCGGAAGGAAGACTTTCTCTCTCTCTCTCTCTCTCTCTCTCTCTCTCTCTCTCTGGCTTTACCTGTCTCTGTAACTCTTACAAATAAATAAAAATAAATCTAGCCGGCGCCGCGGCTCAATAGGCTAATCCTCCGCCTAGCGGCGCCGGCACACCAGGTTCTAGTCCCGGTCGGGGCGCCGGATTCTGTCCCGGTTGCGCCTATTCCAGGCCAGCCCTCTGCTGTGGCCAGGGAGTGCAGTGGAGGATGGCCCAGGTGCTTGGGCCCTGCACCCCATGGGAGACCAGGAAAAGCACCTGGCTCCTGGCTCCTGCCATCGGATCAGCGCGGTGCGCCGGCCACAGCGCGCCGGCCGCGGCGGCCATTGGAGGGTGAACCAACGGCAAAGGAAGACCTTTCTCTCTGTCTCTCTCTCTCACTGTCCACTCTGCCTGTCAAAAAAAAAAAATAAATAAATAAATAAATAAAATAAATAAAAATAAATCTAAAAAAAAAAGAAAAGAAAAAATTCTGCAGATTGTTTCACAGCAATGTGAATATATTTAACAAATAATTTAACCCACTACACCACAATGCCAGCCCCAGAAATAACAAATAAATTATATATTTATTTGCCTTCAAGAAAAAAGAACTAATACTAACCATTGTGTGGTGAGTAGAGGTGGAAATGAAACAGGAAAGGTACAATTTTTTTTAAAGATTTATTTATTTATTTGAAAGTCAGGGTTATACACAAAGAGAAGGAGAGGCAGAGAGAAAGATCTTCCATCTGCTGGTTCACTCCCCAATTGGCCACAAAGGTTGGAGCTGTGCTGATCCAAAGTCAGGAACCAGGAGCTTCTTCCAGGTCTCTCAAGTGGGTGCAAGGATCCAAGGACTTGACCATCTTCTACTGCTTTCCCATGTTACAGCAGAGAGCTGGATCGGAAATGGAGCAGCCGGGACTCGAACCAGCACCCGTGTGCTTTACCCGCTATGCCACAGTACTGGCAAGGCACAATTATTGAAGCAGGGTGATGGCACTTGGAGATGCTATTGTGTTAACTTGATGTATGTGCACAAATTGAACCAGCAGTATTTTGCCCTACCATATTAAAAAGTCAAATGGTAATATTTAGAATTGGTAAATCAAGAAATAGCATTGTGAGCATATTATTTACAAATGTGGAGGCAAAAAGGAGCAGAAAACAGGAAAAGACTTCTGCTTCTGAAAATCAGAATTGAGTATGAGGGTGATAGGAATAGGGTAGTCTCTGTTTTGTTCTATAAGGCTTTTGGTATTTTTTTGAGATCTTATGCATTTATTCCTTTGATAAAATAATGTATTCACTCTGGATTACTGCATTGTTTTCAAGGAAAATACCCATATGATCCCCTGTGAATAATCAGGCTTAGACCAATGCTTTGAATGTATAAAAATTCAGTATACTCTTGATAACTTTGGCAATATGCCCAATTATGTCCATTGCCAAAGGCAGCTGATTTAAATTTGAATTCGTACTTCAGATAAGAAGAAGTTTGATTGCATATAGTTTCTCTTCTGTTCTCTTGCCCCCTGCAGTTTGGTCCTTACACAGGAGCCAGCAGTCACCTTAAATAGGCATACCTCATGAATGTCTTTTTTGCAACTAGAATAAGATACAAAGCCTTTATCATGGCCTAAAAACAGGGCCCTACATTATCTTAAATGATTGGACTCCTGTCTGCTTCTCCTGTTAATCTCCCTGATCATCGTATGTGACCTTGGTGGCTCTGTTTTGGCACACTCCTAGCCTTTGTGCAGACCGTGTCTCCTAAGAATGGCTCCTTCCCATTCTGCATTTGAGTCTAGTTCCTGAAAAAGACCTTCCCTCAGCATCTAGCTAGGGTAGCTTTTTCTGCCGCTTCTCTGTCTAGAGCGGTGGGGCCAACAGTATGGTCCTCAGGCCAGAGCATCAGCATCACCTAGAGCAGTTTGCTTTTTCTTTCGTTTGTGTGTGTGTGTTTGAAATGCCATCTTGGGCCCCATCACAGACCCGCTGAAGGAGAACCTGCCTTTTAACAAGACCCTCAGGTGACTGCACTGCGGAGCGCTATTCCTCCTCTGGTTTTCCTGTCTCTGTGAATAGGCTTGCTCATTTTTGTTTTTCAACCTGTATATTACTTCTCTTCCCTAAATTAAAGCTGCCTGGCTTGTTCACTCCTGGATCCCCAGCAACCTAGCAGTGTCTGCACCTAGTACATGCTCAATAAGTATTTTGTGAGTGAAAGAATAAATGAATATAATGAAGGTTTTGTGTTTGAAATGTGTAGCTCTGAACGATAAATGTCTTTCCAGCCCTCTCTTGCTTGTAAAATTGGGGTTATTCTCTCTCAATGCCATCATTATGAAAAGGTTTCCGTCTTGGGCACTGAGTACAATTAAACTAGTGTGGCTAATAAAAATCATTTTTAATTGTTTTCAGGCAGTTTGTCTTCAGAACTAAAGTTTAGGTTTATTAGAGTGCTTTTCTGTTGACTTAACACCATTGTTTCCTTTTAAAAAAGCACTCTCATTCAGAATGAAAGTCATCCAAATGTTTTTATCCAAAGTGAATATTAATTTGATATTTGTATCAAGTTTTCTTAAATTAGAATAGTCCTTTTTTAAATAGGAAAATAGAAATCTCAAAATCTTAACTCATGCAAAATTTGAAGTTAACCATAAATAAAAACTGATGGCATATATGTAATAGTTTTTTTTTTTTTTTTACTTTTCAGATATGATTCTAGGAAAAGCCTGTAATTTGTAATATTATTTTAATTTATTTTTTCATGAACTTTTTAAAAATCCCCTCAAGTTGTTCCCAGGATATGCTTCCTAAACATAGGCTGGTGAAATCTGTCAGGAAACAACTTCCCAGCCTACTACTTTGAGTGAAAATACAGGGCAGCTTACATCAGTGGCTTTCACCAGGGGACAGTTTGCCCCTCCAGGGGTGTTTGGTAATGGCTGAAGACTGAGAGTGAAGGAGTGCTCCTAGCATCTGGGGGGTAGAGGCCAGGGACACCGCCAAGCACCTTGGAATGTACAGAGCAGCCCCTGCCACAAAGAATTACCCAGCCCAAAATGTTAGTAGTGCTACTGCTAAGACACTGTGGCTTAAATTGAGGGAGACCCTCCTCCTGCAAATACTACTGCCATCAGATAAAGAATATTTTATCTTACTTTTTGTAAAAGAGAATATGTAGAAATTGGTCACTTAAAGAGATATACATAGATATATTGGCGATTTAAAACATGTTCATTTTAGATCATAGAAATCTAGCGACCTCAGTAAAAGGACTTAGTTGATCTTAGAAATTGGATAACATTCTCAAATAATTTTACATTTTTAAAAATAGGGAAACTCAAATGTAGGGTTACTGGTTTTCCTTATTTTACAGATGGGGTCGAGGATTTGGTCTTTTGGGTTCCATTTTTGGAAAAGATGGTGTATTAAACCAGCCAAACAGTGTCTTTGGACTTATATTTTATATACTACAGTTATTACTTGGTAAGTATTTATACAGCAATACAAAAACTAAGTTTGTTATATTCCATTTAGTGCTTTGTGTCTTTGCCCTAAAGTGTGTCTTTATATTAAATAAACACTTATGTTAATGATAGAACCACTAGTTTGTAGCACATGTGTGTGTTATGAAAACTTGATTCACTGAGATTTTTATGATGCTGATGTTGAACTTGGTATCAGTTGGTATCTAATTATCAATAGTAGGAGTATCTCATGATATACAGAAAAAACAGTCACTCAAGGAAATTATCACTTCTGTCTTCACTGTAAGCTCTTTCCTCATTATTTTATAGATTCCGAGGCTATTTAAAAGTATCATGTATTGAGAAAACATTAACAGTAAACTATATTCATAATTCCATCACTTTTATATATTCACTATTTCCATTGTCTTCTGCTTTTTTAAATTATTATTTTTATTTAATTAAAGGGCAGAGAGACAGACACACAGGACCTTACATAACCTGCTCACGCTCTAAATGCCAGCAACAGCCAGAACTGGGCCAGGTGAAAGCCAGGAGCCTAGAATTCCAGTTGGGTCTCCCATGAGGGTGGCGGAGACTCAGGTACCAGAGCCATCACCTGCTGCCTCCCAGGGTGCACATTAGTAGGAAGCTGGATCAAAAATGGAGGAACCAGGGTTCCCATCAGGCATTCTGATATTGGAAGCAGACATCCCAAGCAGTAACCTAACTGAGGCACCAAACACCCACCCCAAGTTTCACATTTTAAAAAAAGCCTTGATTTTTATTTGAGAGAGAGATCTTCCATCTACTCGTTTACTCTCCAAATGCTCACAGCAGCCAAGGCTGGATGGTGCCAAAGCCAGGAGCCTGGAATTCGCACTCGGATATGAGAATGGGCTTTCCAAGCAGTGACTTACCCGCGGCAAACACCCGCCCTTGGCTGCACGTTTCTTACATTCCAAGTAACACTGCAGTGATTGACTTTATGATCCACCCCCACATACACTTTCTTCTTTTAATTATTTCCACAAAATAAATTTCTAGTCATGGGTTTATGAGACAAAATTATATATATATATATATATATATATATAAAATATATGGGTTTTAATAGGTATTACCATATTATTTTCCCACCTGACCTCCCAGTTTTGTTTTTCCTAAAGTTTCATCAGTCCATTTTTAAAGTACTTTCCGTGAAATTTCTAATGCATACATATAGTAGCCATTCTTTTGATTTTACTATATTTTCATTTCCTTTTTATTGCCCTTATTTATTCTGATCTGGCTAGTGGCCCTTTTTCATATTTGTTAGAGATATTTCCCCCATTCTTTTTTTTTTTTAGTTTTGTGAATTTTTATAAGGTTTTATAATTTTCAGGTTAAATCTGTTTTTGCCTTTGCAATTCAATGTTCATTATTATATTCTATTATCAGTCAGCTCTTCTGTGATTTGAGTCATTAAAATACATATTTAACTTTTCTAGCTGAAGTTGATTTGTTACGAGGCAAATTTTGAATCTGATTTTTTTTTCTGGATGGTCCTATCAGATTTGCCCAATTCTCTGTCTACGTAGTCATCCTGCAGAGATGCGCACACAAGGGTATTCAGAGTAGCACTGTTTAAAATAGCAAGAAATTGGAAAGAGCCTAGCAGTGGGTAATGGCTGGGTAAATTAGGGTATATTAAAATTAGAGAATATTGTATAGCCATTAAAGGAAAGCATAGGTCTATGTGTATATCCTGAAAAGAGCAAGACATTGTTTATTGAAAAAAAAAGGAATAGGTAAATATATTTTTGTATATATGTGCATAAATGCATAAAAAAGGGACTTGGCTGGGAGCAGTGTCTTTTTTTTTTGTTCCATATATTTGTTTTCTTGTCTTTCTAAACAAGCCTATAAAGTATAAGCTCAAATGCAAGGCAGTAGTTCATTTTCCCTTAATAGAAAAGAGCCTTAAAAAACCTATGGCTGTATTAAGTTTTGGAGCTAGTAGGTGAAACATCATTTCTATTTATACTGTTAATTTGTTAATTTCATGATATACATATTTTGTATCGTATGTATTTCTTCCCGTCACATTTTCTGAAGTTTTGTTTTAGACCCTTCACATGCTTTTGTCAATGTCTTTGTTATTGGAGACACATTTTAACTCATCTAATACTGTGTTCCAAAGCACATTATCTTCACTCCCTTCTAAGCTGTTTGAGATAGCATTTTGAATTTAATTTTTCCATAGAAATGCATTCACCCAGTTCAAAAATTTAAGAAGGTGAACCACTATCCAGTAACAGGTCTGTCCGACTTCTGCCCCCTTTTCTTGGTATTCTTTGCCCTCCATCCCTGACTGGAAGCTTGTTGTTCTAATTTTCTTGTGCATGTACAAGAAAATACAAATATAAAGATCTTAATTTTCCTCCCTTTTTAAATATAAAAGGCAGATGCTACCCAAATATTCTACAGCTTGCATTTTTGGTCTTTTTTGTGCTTTACTAATCTGTCTTGGTGGTCTTCCCATATTAGTGCATTGAGTGTCTTCATTCTTTATTTA
The DNA here is from genome assembly GCF_051225735.1 of Oryctolagus cuniculus. Lineage (NCBI taxonomy): Eukaryota > Metazoa > Chordata > Mammalia > Lagomorpha > Leporidae > Oryctolagus > Oryctolagus cuniculus. Next base: position 34,143,406 of record NC_142885.1, read on the forward strand.
CAGCTGAAAAATACACCATTGCATGAATGTACTGTCATTTATTTATGGTACATTTTAAATTCCACTGGGAAAATGTCTCCAAGCTACAGGTACCTAGTTATGAGAACATTTAACTAATAGCTGGCATTGATAGGGCGTTCCCCATGCTGTATGCTAGCTCATTTAATTGTGCTTTGTATTAGTTCATTTAATTCTCACAACAGTCTTCAGAGGAAGGCATGATTAGTATCCCAGTTTAAGAATTGAGGAAAGAGGCCGGCGCCGCGGCTCACTAGGCTAATCCTCCGCCTAGCGGCGCCGGCACACCGGGTTCTAGTCCCGGTCGGGGCACCGGATTCTGTCCCGGTTGCCCCTCTTCCAGGCCAGCCCTCTGCTGTGGCCAGGGAGTGCAGTGGAGGATGGCCCAGGTGCTTGGGCCCTGCACCCCATGGGAGACCAGGAGAAGCACCTGGCTCCTGGCTCCTGCCACTGGATCAGCGCGGTGCGCCGGCCGCGGCGGCCATTGGAGGGTGAACCAACGGCAAAAGGAGGACCTTTCTCTCTCTCTCTCTCTCTCTCACTGTCCACTCTGCCTGTCAAAAAAAAAAAAAAAAAAAAAAAAGAATTGAGGAAAGAAAGATGTGGAGAAAATAAGTAACTTTATCAGGTAAAATTAAGGTGACGGCATTATTTTTTGATGAAATTAGCAAACTTTTTCAGTAGGAGGCCAGAATAGTTCAGGCTGTGGTTACTGCCACAGCTACTTGACTCTGCCTTTCTGGTGTAAAAACAGCCACAGACCTTATATAAATGAGGATGGCTGGGTTTCAGCAAGCTTTATTGACAGAAGCAGGTGTCTGGCCAGATATGCCAGTCCCTGACAAAGTAATTGAACAGCACATTCGTCTTGAAGAACCTTATTAACACATTATCTAGTTGTGAATAGTCCTGTGGACAAGTCAAGTCTCTGTGGCTATGCCACGGCTCCAAGGCACCTTTCCCTTTCTTTTTGCCAACAAATCCCACAATTTTAGCTTCTTCACTGACTTCTTTAACCATGTTTAAGATTTATTTATTTATTTGAAAGGCAGAATTACAGGGAGGCAGAGAGAGATCTGCTGATTCACTCCCCAAATGGCCACAGTGGCTGGAGCTGGGCTGATCAGAAGCCAGGAGCTTCTTCCTTTTTTTTTTTTTTTTTTAAGATTTATTTATTTATTTGAAAGTCAGAATTACACATAGAGAGGAGAGGAAGAGAGAGAGAGAGAGAGGTCTTCCATCCGTTGGTTTACTCCCCAATTGGCCACAACGGCCGGACTGTGCCGATCCGAAGCCAGGAGCCAGGAGTCTCTTCTAGGTCTCCCACGTGGGTGCAGGGGCCCAAGGACTTGGGCCATCTTCTACTTCTACTGCCTTTCCAGGCCATAGCAGAGAGCTGGATTGGAAGAGGAGCAGCCCATATGGGATGCCAGCGCTTCAGGCTAAGGCGTTAACCCACTGCGCCACAGCACCGGCCCCAGGAGCTTCTTTCAAGTCTCCCACATGGGTGCAGAGCCCAAGGGCTTGGGCCATCTTCCACTGCTTTCCCAGGCCATAGCAGAGAGCTGGATGGGAAGAGGAGCAGCTGGGACTCAAACAGGTGCCCAAATGGGACGCCAGCACTACAGGAAGTGGCTTTACCCATTACGCCACAGCACCAACCCCCACCTATTCTTATTTTGTGCTGCTCTGCATTAGCCCACTGGGTGGGAGGGTAGTTTAGTATGTTCTGCCATCTTCTCTACCCTTGAAAAGAAACACACTGTTCACATGTCGTTGGACACAGGAAATCACAAGAGTGCACGTGAAGAGTCAAGAATTTGGGCACTTTTTGGGGGGGGGGTGGAAGCCCTGGCATAGCTCACATGACTGCCTTCTTTCTTGATCAGGGTTGACCCATAGGGGGCCACCTGGCCACAGATGGTTTCCTGTACTCTAGGGTGAGCCCCTTCTGAAAGGTTTATCAAGATTTTTATTCCTTCTAGAGTAGTACCAGTCTTCTTCCATGAAGCATTTTTGACCAATTTGATCTAAAGATGGAATAACACATTTTCTTTTCCACAGAGAGGGAGTCTGTATAAAAAGGCCAGGGTGGACTCTCCCTAGATGTGCACAGCTTGGAAGGAATGGTTTTGTCTCCATGCTCTTTATTCATTAGGAGAGTTGGGGCTGTTGATCTTCTCAATCAGCTTCATTGCTTAATGTGATTGTGAAACCGCATTTTTTTCTTGGTATGCAAATCCTTAGCTATGGCTGGTTTATGAAATAATATTTCATCTGAAATACGAACAAATCCAAACATTGCAGCCATTACACTGGTATCCTGTCTGCATAGTCAACCTGCATAATCTTCAAATAGTCCGGTAGTTTTTGTTCTCAACTTTCAGAGTTTTGCAGTCAGACAAGGATTCACACACCACAGCTGGCCATGAAATGTTATCTTTTAACTCAGCCGCTGTCTCAGCATCAAGGCCTGATTGAGCCAGGTGTCTCTGTCTTGCAGGCCTCACAGCAAGCGCCGTGGCGGCTCTGATCCTCATGACGTCCTCCATCATGTCTGCCGTAGGGTCCTTGTACCTGGCCTACATTCTGTACTTCGTGCTGAAGGAGTTCTGCATCATCTGCGTCACCACGTACGCGCTGAACTTCATTCTTCTTATCATCAACTACAAACGACTGGTTTACTTGAATGAGGCCTGGAAGCGGCAGCTGCAGCCCAAGCAGGACTGACACCTGATGAACTCCTGACGGACAGTCTGAAGTCCCTTTTTCCATTAAGTTTATTTGGCAGCATTTTTTTTTTTTAATTCTTCACAACAGACACTTCCCTGAGAATCTTAAACTGATTTTTTAAAATCCTGTACATTAGAAGGGGCCCTAGCTATTTTCTGTGTCGATCTTCATTTTAAATGTGGATACAAAAAAAAAAAAAAAAAAAGGATCACCAAGCCAATCAAAGACAAGCTTTAACTTTACTTTGAAGATGTTTCTCAAATAATAAAATGTAGCCCTAGCCCCATTCCCTCCACTGTAAAGTGAGAAACCATTGCTAGTAATTCTCTAATGTGTATAAATTCAATTTCAGGTATAACAAATGTGATCATGACATGAAACTATTTTAGAATAGATGCTGTATTAAATATTGCCATGTTTACAATATGTAATATGTTTTTAGCTGACGGATTTAAACATGTAGATTCAACTAGAATCCATTTTTGTGATATTTGTAAATAAAGGTAGAAACATTGGATCCATCCCTGCAGAACTTACTGTACGGTTTAGTTGAAGTGTAGCAATGAAGAATGCAGCTCAATGTTGACTGATGAAATAGTGAAAGTAGGAAGTCCCTACCGAGCATCTCGTGAAAAACACTGACAGCCATGGGTGCAACACTGACAGCAAAAATATTAGGGTGGTTGGTTCCCTTTCATCTCCATCCTCTGAAAGGAAGAAAATGAATTTGTACATTCAAGTCAATTCTGTGTTTAGGCGTAAAACTGGATGAATTATAACCTTACAGAAGGAGCTGTGTGACCAGACCTTCAAGTCCAAGGCCTTCGGAACACTAATGATTTGGGAAATGGGTATATTTCTTTGGAGAAAAACTGGAAATATTAATATGGCATTTTCAGGTAAAGCCTCTTGACAGTAGTTGAATTTTCACAGATGATTTTACTTAATATTGGTGCCAGTCAACTAAACAGTATTAGAACTTGGAAATAACCAGTGTAAGCCCCAGTGCTCAAGGAGAATTGCCCTTCGGTCTTTCCACGGTGTTCTCATTGTTTCTTTCTGCACTAATTGGATATCTGGTTTAATTGTTTCAGAGTCGGACATTGGATCTGTGAACTTTAGGGCTGACACACTGCTCAGTTTACTTAATTGGGAGAAGTACTATAGGTAGAAATATCTAGGAGCAAAATACAGTAATGTCATCACTGCTCTATTAACTACACAAATGCAGTAAGCAGAATTTCTTAAAGTGATTTGAATAAACCTGAGTGAAATAGTGACAGTATGTTTCTATGGTTAACATCTTCTGCCAGAGTGTTAAAAGTGCCTTCTGTCTTAAAATCTCAAACCAAATATTTTGTGTGTGAATCTGGGCAGAAGTGTCCCCCCCTCCTTTCTGTCAAGTGGAAAACTTGTGTTCTGCAAAAAGGTTCTGAATGATCATTTTATTCTTTAGATTGAGAAGCAGTAGCAGTGTTTTTGCTTCCAATTCAACTAATTGTTCTGTTAAAAATAGGCAATTAGATTGGTGAGTTTTGAGTGTTCTACTTGCCTTCTTAGCGAAGGGAGGGGGCGGGCCCGCTCTGAAAAGTAAAGTGTGTACAGAGTCAGCAGCTATCTAGCAGTTTACAGCTGTTCACTGATGCAGTGTAGTCCTTCTGGCCCAAGGCAGGTATCAAATCTGAATTGTAATGAACTTTTAACCGGTCTTAACCAGTTCGTTAAAAGATAGCTTAACTCAGATTTCATCGAGGCTTATGTTTTCCCATGAATGTGAATATCTCAATGCCTGTTTTATTATGTACGTGTTGTTCTTGTATTGTCAAGTGGTTACAGAATTCTAGGAAGCACTGACTGAATGCCGGTTCCTGTGGAGAAGTCAGTCCTCTGATCTGAGAACTGTGCAGTGAGGTCATCTGTGCCAGTGTGTGTGGTTCTCCCAAGGCAGTTCACAAACTAGAGTGGAAATGGCTTCACCGTGAAGACTTCTGTGGTATTTATAACACCGCTAGTGCTAAACAAGTTCCTCGTGTCCCAGTCTCAAAAGGTTTTTGTCACATTTTGTATCAGTCAGCAGAGTATAGTTAAAGCTTGTCTTGAGGTTACAGTCTTGAAAATGTCTTCAACTCTCAAATGAGAAAACAAGGAAAGTCATTCAGCCAGACCCTTCAAGTTTTTCCTTTACTTTTATAAGCCTTGGGGAAACCACTGTTTCAGTTGTATAAAAATAAATAAATTTTTTTAAAAAGCCACATTCCTATGACGCAGTAAAATCAACGCCCCTTTTCTCGCTGCGAGATGAACATGTGCTGCCTGCAATGGCAGGAGTGTGATGCCGGTGTCTCAGTAAGTGACATATGCCCTGGAAAACTATAGGCCCTCTCCCCCCCACCACTACATTCTTCTCCACCCACAAGGGGGAGGAAATGCCATGTGATAAAGTTTGAAGATTGCTATAATTCCAGACTGAATACGTATAAACTGTGGCATTGCTGGCCACCAGGGCTGACGGCCAGGCTAGGGAAAGAATCGCTTACAGCAGGAATTCCCACTTCATGTGTTTGGAGTGGTTTATTACAGAGGAAGCCTCTATTAACAGTTATAAATATTTGAAGGGGGAAAGTATGGTTAAAGGATAAATCCTAGGGAATCTGGGTGGTTTGGAGGATTTCATTTGGTTTTTCATTGCAGCTAGCTGCTGTCAGTGAGGGTAAAACTTCTGGTGAAATAACTCAGGTTTAATTAGCTGTGTGCCAGGAATTACTTCATGTATGTATCCCCTCCTTAAATTCATTACTTTTCAAGAATGTTGAAAGTACTGACTATTTTCATACAGAAGCAAAGATGATTTGTCATGTGGTACAAGGGGTCTTTGGACCTACTTGATAAGATCCAGGACCAGGCTACAATAAAATTAAAAATTCTTTGTTGGCTTTTGTTCTTCATTTATGCCTTTTCAAAGACTGCCAAAGTGCAGAGCTGTCTTAGGCAATTACTTCATAACTTAGATCAGCAACACTGCTTGACAACCAGTGAGTACCAGGAAATCTTGTCTAGACAAATGCCAACAAAGAAACCCACTCTCATTTTCAGTAGCCTCTGGGGAGATGGACCCGACAGGCCGCCTCTGTCCTCACGAGTTGTCCTGCAGCACACAGCACGTCTTGCAGAGAGACTTTAGGCAGCAGTTATGATTCCTAGTTTGTGAGAACTACCCTTCAGCGAAACAAAAGGGGCGGGGGTGGGAGTCCAGGCTACATGGTTAAACATTTTTTTCAACAAATTAGCCCATAAAAGGTGAAATGTTTTGTTATAAAACTGTATTAAGCATGGCCTAATTATTAGGTGTATGATCTGTATAGTATGTTCCATCAGAAATATTTATTACTAGTGCTTTGAGCGCCTGAGTAAACATTCATTTGAAATGGAGTTCACTGGGCAGATTCCCCTTTAACGGAGATAGAAATGTTCTTTATCAGAGGTTTAGGGCACCATTTTGCTAACTGGTAAATAAAAACAAATGTAAATATGTAAGAATGTTTATTTGTTGCACATAACTTTTTTGGTATAAAATAAATGTAGAAGTTACCTGTGGAAGTTGTGCTGCCATTGTTCTTACACTGTAGTACTGCACTTCAAAAAGGAAGCTAAAATGAAGCCTCATAAAGCCTTATAAAGTATTCTGGAAGTTGCGACTGTGACCTTGTTTCTACAGAGCCACTGACTTTCCTCTTAGATGTCCGTGTAAGGAAGGCACAGAGTCCTTGAGAGATTCTAGCTCTTAGAGGTCCTGTGGCTTACCATCTGTGTGGTTGTCAACAACGGATGTTACAAAAGGTGTTATGGCTGACAGTTCTGTAAACATAGGAAACATACCAGTCAGATGTTCTCCACAGCTTTACTTTAGCTTACCTTGAAAATTCTAAGATGCCATCTGGGGCCGGTGCTGATTAAGCCACCATCTATGATGCCAGCCTCCCATGTGGGTGCCGGTTCAAGTCCCAGCTGCTCCACCTCCAGTCCAGCTCTCTGCTAATGTGCCTGGGAAAGCAGCGGAAGATGGCTCAAGTGTTTGGGCCCCTGCACCCATGTGGGAGACCGGGAAGAAGCTCCTGGCTTCAGCCTGACTCAACGCTGGTTGTTGCGGCCATCTGGGGAATGAACCAGATAATGGAAGCTCGCTCTCTGTCCCTCTCTGTGTCTGACTTTGAAGTAAATAAATCTTTAAAAAGAAGAAAAAGATGGCATATGCTAGAGACGAGTCCATTTGAAGTATGTTGCAGCCATCCTTCACTGACTAGAACTAATGTGTTCTATGCTAGAACCTTATGACCTCCGAAACAGACCTTGCCCCTATCTGTAGAACATTCAGGAGTGTCTGCTTAATGTTTTTTAATGTTTGTCAATGAGAGACATTATTCATTGACATTCCACTGGAATATGAAGAGCTTGAGTTCGGGGGTGATGAGAAATGGAACCTCTAGAATTCCTAATGTACTATTTGTCTTTTTAAAAACATTAATTTTCTACTTTACTTGAGAGGCAAAGAGATACAAAAATAAATAGATCTCCCATCTGCTGGTTTATAACCAGGGCCTGGCCAGCCTGGAAGCTTGGAACCCAATCTAGGTCTCCTGTGTAGGTGACAAGGATACAAGCAGTTGAGCCACCACCTGTTGCCTCCTAGGGTGCACGTCAGCAGGAAGCTGGATTCAAAGTAGAGTCAAGGCTTGAACCATCCACTCTGATATGGGATACGGATGTCCCAAGTGGCATCCTAACTGCTTAACCTACTCCCTAACTTAGCTATCTCAACTGACTACACTCATTTTTTAAAAACAGACCTGGAGATGCCGAAGATTCAGCTAAATTTTCCTTCCATGGAACTTCCTGTCCCTTGCAAGGGACAGCCATAAAGGGTTGCACACTGAGACATGAGAATCAAGCAGAATTGAAGCAATTCGCGTTCTGTATCAAGAACTGTTATTGGCTGCTTGTCCTCCATTTGATTGCTCTCCAAAAGAGTACTTGCCCGAGCATGGAGCTTTAAAACAGGATCATGGAATGTGCAAACGTTAGAATTATGCACCTTACTTGCCTGTATGGAGAGTGGGAGAAAAGACTCCTTGGGGGGGGCTGTGCTCTGGGAGAGGGCCCAGAGGATCTCCTGAGGTACCAAAGCGTGGGGCAGTCACCAGTGGGCCCAGCCTGGTTAAAGAGGCCTTGCCACAGTCAGCATGACAGCCGGTGGGCTGTCCATCTGTCGGGACTAGACTCTGGCTGCGGGAGGAGCGGTGTCCTAGGAGGGCTGGTTACCTCTGACACTCATCAGCACGAAAGCCTCATTATGTGTATCGACCAGCTTAACAGGAAACTGGCACATAGACCTGGCTAATTACTGCACTGCCAGGGCAGTTCTATAAATCACTTAGGCCACGCGGGACATCAGCCCATGTGCAGGGCTCACCCGCGGCTATGAAAGCCTTTGGCGCTCTCACTGGGTCAGGGCTGGCCTAGTTGCAGGCGCCGTGGAAATGGCGTGGGTGAGTGAGGCAGCGGTTGGACGAGGGCTGAAACGTGTTACGGCTATGAAGACGGCCTGACCTCGATCGGAGATGCCTGTCGGCAGCACAGAGCAATCACTTGGCGCTGAACTCTTTATTCTCATACGAGAAAAGCTTTTATTTTTCCCCTTGGAGGTGCTCTTCCAGCAGAGTGCCGGAAGCCTTCTGGCAGTGCCCTGAACAGTCCCGGGAGGCACTTGTTCCGTGGAGGTGGCTGCTGAGAGGCGGCCCCAAAGGTAGTTCTGGCTTTAAAAGGTAAAAGGGCTGTTGCCCTGGCACTGCGACCTCACTGTGGACCGGTGGTACCTGGTTTCATTGGCGAGCCTCCAGTAGCGATCTCGCAGGAGGAAAGCTGCACTTTTTGGCTGTCTCTGACGAGTGAAGATCCCCTTCTTATTCCCAACTGGTCTCTGCGGGGCTAAAAAAATAATAAAAATTTAAAAAACAACAATAAAGGCAAACAAAGCATTTCAGATGACTTCTGCCCCCGGAATTGGAGACTAAACTGGAGGCAAACTGGAGCCCAGCTGGGTACTCAATAGAAATGGCCATTGCTAGGGTCGCTGCTGTGGCATAGTGGTTAGAGCTGCCACCTACAGTGCCGGCATCCCATGTGGGCACTGGTTCGAGTCCCTGCTGCTCCACTTCCCATCCAGCTCTGTGCTATGGTCTGGGAAAGCATTAGAAGATGGCCCGTGTCCTTGGAAGAAACTCCTGGCTCCTGGCTTCACATCGGCACAGCTCCGACCATTGCAGCCAGCTGGGTAGTGAACCAGCGGATGGAAGACCCCTCTGTCTCTGCCTCTCCTTCTCTCTGTGTGTAACTCTGCCTTTCAAATAATAAATAAATAAATATTAGAAAGAAATGGCGGCCGGCGCTGCGGCTCACTAGGCTAATCCTCCGCCTTGCAGCGCCGGCACACCGGGTTCTAGTCCCGGTCAGGGCGCCAGATTCTGTCCCGGTTGCCCCTCTTCTAGGCCAGCTCTCTGCTGTGGCCCGGGAGTGCAGTGGAGGATGGCCCAAGTGCTTGGGCCCTGCACCCCATGGGAGACCAGGATAAGCACCTGGCTCCTGCCATCGGACCAGTGCGGTGCGCCGGCCGCGGCGGCCACTGGAGGGTGAACCAATGGCAAAAAGGAAGACCTTTGTCTCTCTCTCACTGTCCACTCTGCCTGTCAAAAAAGAGAAAAAGCAAAAAAAAGAAAAAGAAATGGCCATTGCTGGACCTAAAGTAACAACTTGGAGGTTAAAGCATTACATGCCACTGCTCCCCCAAAACACCTCAGCCCCTGCTGTGTGAATTTCCAGCCCATTAGGGGAAGAAATTCAAAATCATTTATATCTGTGGTTTTTTTCATTTGAGAGACAGCACTCTTCACCTGCTGGCTCATTCTCCAAAGACCCATAATGGCTGGGGGTGGGCCAGGCCAAAACCAGGAGGAGCCCCAAACTCAATCCGGGTCTCCGACATGGATAGCAGTGAACCAAGTACTTGAGCCATGGCCTGTGGCCTCCTGAGGTGCACATGAACAGGAAGCTGGAACTGGGGGTGCAGCCAGCACTGGAACGCAGGCACTACATGGGATGTGGGCATCTCAGCTGTGCGGCACCAAATGCCTACCCCCCCCCCAAAAAAAACTGATCTTTTATTTACAAAATAACATTTTGAGTACCCAGGTGCTTGGAATTTGGGGCAAAGGGGAACTGAGACAGAGTTATTCCGGAAAAGGCTGGCCCTTCCTGAAGAGCAGGTGCAAAAACCTTGGCCTATGGGTGATACAGGTTTCAGGGTCTGCCCAGGCCAACTTCCGGCCTGGATACTCCTGCTGGGGGTCAGTTTCCCAGAGCTGGAATTGGGAGGGGAATAAAGCCAACAGCAGCTTGTAAGGGCCACACCTTCAGCTTGCTTTCCTTCCACCCCTACCCACAGAGAGACCACAGCTAAATGGAAAAGAATTTTCCTGCCCAGAAGCTCAGGACAGGGGCCAGTGTTGTGGCAGTGGGTTAAGCCATCACTTGCAATACTGGCGACCCAAATTGGCACAAGTGCTCCTCTTCCAATCCAGATCCCTGCAAATGCACTTGGGAAGGCATCAGAAGATGGCCAAAGTACCTGTGCCCCTGCCACCCATGTGGGAGACCTGAATGGAGTTCCTGGCTCCTGGCATCAGCCTGGCTCAGAAATGGCTATTGATGGCCATCTGGGGAGTAAACCACCAGATGCAAGATTTCTCTCTTTCTCTTCCTTTTAATCTCTGTGTTTCTCTGTGTCACTCTGCCTTTCAAATAAATAAAATTTTTTTTTGATATATTTGTTATTTGAAAGAGTTACACAGAGAGAGAGAGAGAGGTCTTCCATCTGTTAGTTCACTCCCCAATTGGCTGCAATGGCCGGAACTGCACCAATCCGAAGCCAGGAGCCAGGAGCCTCCTCCAGGTCTCCCACGTGGGTGCAGGAGCCCAAGGACTTGGGCCATCTTCTACTGCTTTCTCAGCTCAGAGCAGGGAGCTGGATAGGAAGTGGAGCAGCCGGGTCTCGAACCAGCACCCATATGGGATGCCGGTCCTGCAGGCGGTGGCTTTACCTGCTATGCCACAGCGCCAGCCCCAATAAATCTTTTAAAAAAAAGTTCAAGACTAATTTCTTCTACAACAGGCAAATACCAGGCACTGTCAAGCACGTGGCCAAATGAAATCGGACATCAACCTACAAGGAATTGGGGAATGCATTTGCCACAGCAGCTGGGATTCTATTTTAGGATGCACACATTCCATACTGGAATGCCCGATTTTTTTTTTTTTTTAAGATTTATTTATTTATTTGAAAGTCAGTTACAGAGAGAAAGAAGAGTTCTTCCATCCTCTGGTTCACTCCCCAAAAATGGCCACAATGGCCTGGTCAAAGCTAGGAGCCAGGATCTTCTTCTGGGTCTCCCAGGTGGGTGGCAGGGGCCCAAGCACTTGAGTCATTTTCCACTGCTTTCCCAGGCTGTTAGCAGGGAGCTGGATTGTTAAGTGGAGCAGCTGGGACATGAACCAGTGCCCATATGGGATGCCAGCACAGCAGGTAGGGGATTTACCCACTAGGCCACAATGCTGGCCCCTGGATGCATGGTTCTTACCTGGCTTCCCACTAAAGCACATCCTGGGAGACAGCAGATGGCAGCTCAGGTAGCTGCCATCCACTTGGGGGAGTTCCCCAGCTCCTGCCTTTAGCCTGTCCCAGTCCTGGCTGCTGCAGGCATTTGGAGGGCAAACCAGCAGATGGGCAACCTCTCTCTGCTTCATTATCTTTCTATCTCTCTGCCTTTCAAATAAATGAGAGTTAAAAACAGAAGCAACCTACAAGGTGATAGGCATTATTCTCACTTTACTTATGCAAAGCTTACGTCACTCAGCTAATTTCTTACTCCACAAAAATCCAGGTATTCCCAGGTGCCATTCTCATTTGTTAAGCAGAGTAGAGGTTCGGGTCCTCATTCTTTTTTCCTCTTGACCTCATCTCTCCTCATCTCATCGTGTTCAAGGCTAATTTATCCCCTTTCTATTCTAGTCTTTGGTTAAGCCTTAGCCTTTCAGAGGCCCATCTTCCCCAAAACATGGACCATCATTCCCACCACAACCATAGTCTTCTCCACTCACCTAAAATGCCCTCCTGTGTTGACGGTGAGCCAGGAAACTAGAAATCATGTGTGGGAAGAAGCCCGAAATACTCAGAACTTAGCTGAAGTCACCCTCATCTCTCCCCACTGCTGAAGTCCCAGAATTACTCTCTTGGAAGACTTAAACACCCCTGCACCCAGACGTGCTTTGAAACTTCTATTTTGGTGAGCCTTTTTTTTTTTTTTTTAAGATTTATTTATTTATTTTGAAAGAGTTAGATAGAGGGAGAGACAGAGAGACAAGGATCTTCCGTCCTCTGGTTCACTCCCCACATGGCCACAATGGCCAGCACTGGACCAGGCCAAAGCCAGGAGCCAGGAGCTGCTTCTGGGTCTTCCGTGTGGGTGGCAGGGGCCCAAGCACTTGGTCCATCTGCTGCTGCTTGGCCATTAGCAAAGAGCCGGGCTGGAAGTAGAGCAGCTGGGACTCGAACTGGGACCCATCTGGGATGCTGGCACAGCAGGTGGTATCCCCACCCACTATGCCACAGCGCCAGCCCCGAGCCTGCTTCTTCCCAGTGAATAATATGCAGGTAGGCTGACCTACCTGTCATTTCTCAGGCTCCGTGCCCTACTCTGGGATAATAAGTATCCCAAAGTAAACCCAGTCCGAGGGCGAGTTCTGCTTCATGGTGTTGTGAAATACACAACGGCAAGTTGGCCACGTCTGCCCCAGCACAGTGGACTGTCCTGTTTGCTGTCTGGCCATGAATGCTTTGTACAGCAGGTGCGTGATTTCTTTGCTGCTGGTTTGGTTTACTTCTAGGAGTTCTCTGTGCAGCTGGCATTCACGAAATCAGCTTTCCCCTTTTTGGTTTCCAGTATTCTCACAACCAAATACCTGGGACCGAAAAGCCCACCTGGAAAAATTAGAATCCGTACCTGCCCCCAAGCCCACTGCCACTTACTCTGGTTGGTCATAAAATCCGCAAAATTCCAAATGAGCTCCCCCACCACGTATTCTTTGCGTTTCTGGTCTAGAACCAAGTGGTACTGCTCCAGCATGCTTTTCTGGTACTCCTCGCTGAACATCAGAGGAGGGTCCTGGGATTCGAGGCAAAGAGAATTTATAAGTTAGAATTGGCAGATGTGGGGCTGGTGCTGTGGCTTAGCGGGTAAAGCCGCTGCCTGCAGTGCTAGCATCCCATATGGGCGCCTGTTCGAGTCCCGGCTGCTTCACTTCCAATCCAGCTCTCTGCTATGGCCTGGGAAAGCAGCGGAGGCTGGCCCAAGTCCTTGGGCCCCTGCACCTGCGTGGGAAGACTTGGAGGAAGCTCTTGGCTCCTGGTTCAGCTCTGGCCATTGTGGCCATTTGAGGAGTGAACCAGTGGATGGAAGACCTCTGTGTGTGTGTGTGTGTGTGTGTGTGTGTGTGTGTGTGTCTGTCTGTCTGTCTCTACCTCTCTCTGTAACTGTCTTTCAAATAAATAAAATAAATCTTTAGAAAAAAAAGAATTGACAGACCATGTACAGGTTAGATAAAAATAAAGGCCCCCTTGCTGAGGACCAAAATACCTGTCCTCACAGTGGTATGTAGTGGTGTAGACATAGCCAGGCTAGGACGTAACCCGAAGTCAAACAAGATTAAAAAAAAAAAGTAACCAATACCGCTTTATTTATAAACACAACTTGATATTTGCTTTATCTTAGCTTTTCTGTCTCTGTCCTGTCTTAAAGCTGAATGATGCTGGAAGTAGATATGTGCTTGCCTTGAGCTTTCCATCGCTGCCAGTGCATCACTTGGGAACTAGCGCGACTCAGCGCGACTCAGACGGAACTCGCCTCAGCCCCATGTGCAGCAGGTCGGGGCAAGGAGCTGCTCGTTGAGCCCCTTCATCCACGCAACAAATAATCTCCCATCTGCTTAGGTGACAGGCATTGCAGACATAATGATGAACCAGAAAGGAAAGGCTCTGTAATCTGGCAAGGAAGAGACGTGTCCCGTCATACATGATGATGGTGAACAGGGAGAGGGCACAGATGGAGGTGGGGACGGCAGCCAAGCCCCCTGAGACAAGGCGACAGCCTCCCCGAGGGCAGTGCTAGGCTGAGACTGCCCCACGCCGAGATGTGGATTCAGTACCCAGTGAAGTGCTGTGTGCTGCCTGCTAAGATGTAACCCTGGGAAAGATGTCCTGGGGACGCAAGGTCAAGTTTTCATCTCAAGCAAACGTTTTGGAGGCTCAAGTCTCAGATGTCCAAAGATGCTGCTGCTCCATCATTTTAGGGGAGAGCAAAGCCCTGACTTTCTTTTCCAATGAAAGGGACTCAAAAGGCTGTATAACATACACTGAGAAGGCCAGCACCACGGCTCACTTGGCTAATCCTCCGCCTGCGGCGCCGGCACCCCGGGGTTCTAGTCCCGGTTGAGGCGCCGGATTCTGTCCCAGTTGCTCCTCTTCCAGTCCAGCTCTCTGCTGTGGCCTGGGAGGGCAGTGGAGGATGGCCCAAGTGCTTGGGCTCTGCACCCGCATGGGAGACCAGGAGGAAGCACCTGGCTCCTAGCTTCGGATTGGCACAGCAAGCCGGCCATAGTGGCCATTTGGGGGGTGAACCAACGGAAAAGGAAGACCGTTCTCTCTATCTCTGTCTGTAACTCTGCCTGTCAAAAATAAAATAAATAAATAAATATACACTGAGAATACAACTCCAACATTGAACCATGCTCGCTTCCATGTCCACAGCTGAATGAGGGCAGGGCATGACATAGACGTCTTACTTTGTTTTAATGGACATGAACCTGCACTGTCTCATACAACAGCCTCTAGCCACATGTGGTACTTAAATTAAAACTAATAATGAGGTGTAGCGGGTAAAGCCACCGCCTGCAGTACCGGCATCCCATATGGGCACCGGTTCGAGTCCGGCTGCTCCACTTCCAATCCAGCTCTCTGCTATGGCCTGGGAAAGCAGTAGAAGATGGCCCAAATCCTTGGGCCTCTACACCCGTGTGGGAAGACCCAGAGGAAACTCCTGGCTCCTGGCTTCAGATTGGTGCAGCTCTGGCCATTGCAGCCAACTGGGGAATGAACCAGCGGATGGAGGACCCCCCCCCCCTCTCTCTCTCTGTGCCTCTGCAACTCTTTCAAACAAATAAAATAAATCTTAAAAAATAAATAAATAAATAATAGGGTACAGTGATTAGGACGTGGCTTGTCAGAGTGCCTGGGTTTGGGTCTTAGCTCTGCTTCTGATTCCAGCTTCCTGCTAATTTAAAAAAAAAAAAAAAGAGGTGGGACCACTGCTGTGGTATAGCAGATAAAACTGCCACCTTCAATACTCACATCCCATATTGGTGCCAGTTTGAGTCCTGGCTGTTCCTCTTTCTATACAGCTCCCTGCTAATGTGCCTGGGGAAGCAGCAGAAGATGGCCCAATCATTTGGGCCCAAAAGAAACTCCCGGCTCACTGATTTGGCTTGGCTCAATCCTCGCTATTGTGGCCATTTGGGGAATGAATTAGTGGATGAATGATCTGTCTATCTCTTCCTTTCTCTCTGTTACTCTTTCAAATAAATAGATAAATCTTTAAAAAAAAAAATAAACAGTAAATCAGCTCAGCCATACTAACCACGTGTGCAGTAACCAAGTTCTGGACGGTGCAGAGAGTGCTACCCCTGCCCTAGTCACGGCTACCCTTCCCATCCTTGCAAAGGTTCTCTCAGTTTCCATCCAGACTCTGGGAGTTTCTTAAAGATTCAGAGTTGGTCACCCTTCAAAGAGGGAAAAGAAATGTATACATCTATGAGAGATTTTCCCATATCTTACTACTTTGTAGAAATGGCATTCTACATAAGCAAGATGAATTTAAGGGTGCAAACAGAAAAGTATAGCCCACCATGGGTAGCTGTTAACACACCTTAAGAAGTGTGTATCGGCGCCGCGGCTCAATAGGCTAATCCTCCACCTGCGGCACCGGCACACCAGGTTCTAGTCCCGGTTGGGGTGCCAGATTCTGTCCTGGTTGTCCCTCTTCCAGGCCAGCTCTCTGCTGTGGCCTGGGAGGGCAGTGGAGGATGGCCCAAATCCTTGGGCCCTGCACCCACACGGGAGACCAGGAGAAGCACCTAGCTCCTGGCTTCGGATCAGCGCGGTGTGCCGGCCACAGCACGCCAGCCGCGGCAGCCATTGGAGGGTGAACCAACAGCAAAAAGGAAGACCTTTCTCTCTTTCTCTCTCTCTCTCCACTCTGTCAAAAAAAAAAAAAAAAAAAAAAAAGAAGAAGAAGAAGTGTGTATCAACAATGGGTGGCAGGAGTCGTGACAGGCAGGTAGGCAGGTAGAGGTGACAGAGCTATGGGAGTGGGTGAAGGGCTGGCTATGGTTCAAGGAGCCAGATGAAGGAGCAGGTGCTTGGTGTGGAAGCTAAGTCACCACTTGGGACACCCACATCCCATATCAGAGTGCCTGGTTTGAGTCTTTGCTACTCCACTTCCCATCCAGATTCCTACTAATGAGAACCCTGGGAGGGAGCAGGTGATGGCTCACGTGCTTGGGAGATCAGGATGGAGTTCCAGGCTCCTGGCTTTGACCTGGCCCAGCCCTGACTGTTATGGGCATTTGGGGAATGAACCAGCAGATGGGAGATCTCTCTCCACCTGTCTGTCTGTCTCTGTCTCTGCCTTTCAAATCAAATGAAAATAATTAAAAGGAAAAAAAAAAGCCCACATAAAAAAAAATTCCCCAAATACACAGCATTGTATCTTTGGTAAGGAAATGGGCAAAAAAAAAAAAAGAAGAGCAAAGCTGATGATTAAACATTGCTCCCAAGATTTCACTCCTTCCCCCAATATTATTTAGCACCTGCTGTGTGTCACACTGCTGAGTGCTCAGGAAGCAATAATCAGTAGGATTCCTTCTCTCCCCTAGAGCCCACAGCCTGGCCAAGGTCAAGAGCAAGAAATTCTGACAGACAGGTAGGTACTCTTCCTGGAACAGGTGGGATAAACCTCCCCAAGAAGGGACAGCTGAGCCGAGACGTGGCATCTGTTGGTGAATGTGGTGCTAACACGGGCGTCACAGGCAGAGACAGCAGCCCTGCTCGTCCCCATGCAGCGGAGGCTCTTCATTAGCTGGGAGTGAAAGGAGAGAAAAGAGATGAAACACAGGACAGGGGAGGTAGCAAAGGACATCACTGCCCTGATCAGGAATGAAGGTTTGGTCCCGTGGACCGGGGGAGCTAAGGACAGGTCTCCGAGGTCTGGATTTGCTGGTGGTGGCTGCCTATGAGGACGCAGCCAGTGAGGCAGGTGTGACTGTAGGGCAGCAGGGGCTGCAGAGGGGGCAGGGGCCCCAAGGAGCTGAAGGGAAACCATCAAGTGCCGCTTGAGGAAATGAGGAGTGGGTGGCGCACCAGGCAGAATGCAGTGCACAACCTACCTGGTGAAACCCTGCGATCGTCTCTGCTCCGTACTCGCTCTGGATGATGGGCTTCTGGTGGGCCCTGTACCAGTTCTCAAACTGGGTCTCCAGCTGCAGCTGAATCAACTCCAGGTGCCCGTAGTCGTGATACCAAGAGTAGTAGCTGTTCACGCAGATCACATCCACGTACGGAACCTAGGACGAGAGCGCCGAGGCGCGTTCACTAACCAGGGGATGCAAACAGTGTCAGGACCCCGGCAGAGAAGGTAGGAAGGCGACGCAGAGGGTGAGAGTCAGATCCTGGGGATCACCCCGCTCCACGCGTAGGAAGTAGTCAGGAAGGGACCCCAGGCAGCAGCAGGTCTACGGTGCTGGGCTGACACTCCTGACCCTGCTGGAGAGGACTCCACAAAACCTTCAGGGTGCCCCAGCTGGAATCTAACATCACCTGTTTGGCTGTGTACACCTGTCTCGTAATAAATGCGAGTGTCCGGAGTCTGCCCTTGGACTGATGTGGTCTATCCATAGTGCCTCTGCCCACTTTGGGGGTGGGAAGATGTAGGCAGGAGAAAGGAGAAAGCTGGGGGCAGGTGTGGGTGGCAGCACGGCTCAGGGATCACAGACTGTCAGTGAGTCTGGCAGCCTCTCCCAGGGACAGGCACAGGGTGTCCAGCAGAGCCTTCCTGTCCCCATGAAGGACTGGAACTTGGGGAGGGCATTTGGTACAATTGTTTCAATGCCACGGGGGACACTGGATCCCCTATCAGAGCGCCTGGATGCCGATTCCCACTCCACTGTCGCCAATCCAGCTCTGTGCTAGTATACACCCTGCAGCAACAGATGATGGCTCAGGGACTTGGGTCCCTGCCACCCATGTGATACCCAGATGGGTTTCTGGCACCTAGCTTTGGCCTGGAATAGCCCTGGCTGTTGTAGCCATTTGGGGAGTGAACTAGCAAGAGGAAGCTCTCTGTGCAATGCTAGAGTTCATGGCAGCCTTTGTATGTCTTGGGAGGAGGGAACATCTGGCTGACATAGCTTTCCCTATCTGTGCTAAAATGATGGCTTCAAGGGGCCGGCGCTGTGACGTAGCAGGCAAAGCCACCATCGGCAGTGCCAGCATCCGATATGGGCGCCAGTTTGAGTCCCAGCTGCTCCACTTCCCATCCAGCTCTCTGCTATGGCCTGGGAAAGCAGCAGCAGATGACCTGAGCACTTGGGCCCTTGCACTGGCTTCGGATCAGCACAATTCCGGCTGTTGTGGCCAATTGGGGAGTGAACCAGCGGATGGAAGACCTCTCTCTCTGTCTCTGTCTCTGCTTCTCTGTAGCTCTGCCTTTCAAATAAGTAAATAAATCTTTAAAAAAAAAAAAAATGATGGCTTCACAATGTGTGTGCACAATGATTTCTCATCCACTTTTTTTGACAGTGAAGGACACTTTCTTGCTCCTGTGTCTTAGAGCTACAGGGCAACTCCACAGTGTCCAAGGGGCTGCTGTAGCCAGACTCGTAAGTGCTGGGATGCAGGTGCAGCCACATGGGGTGCAGGACCGGCCTGGGTGCAGCCCATGCAGAGGCGACAACCGGCTATAGACCTTACCCCTTCCACACTCAGTCTGACAGTGGTTCCCAAGCTGCTTGGCCACTGAGATCACTACGGAGCTTTTCAAAAGCCCAGGTTTGGGCTTTTAAACCCCAGGTTTGGGGTTGTGGTACAGTGCCACTTGTGACACTGGCATCCCATATGAGCACTGATTTGAATCCCATCTTCTCCACTGGCAATCCAGCTCCCTGCTAATGCAGCTGGGAAAGTGGTGGAGGATGGCCCAAGTGCTTGGGCCCCTGCTACCCACAGGGGAGACTTGGATAAAATTCCATGCTCCTGGCTTCGGCCTGGCCGTTATAGCCATTTGGGAAGTGAACCAGTGGATGGAAGATCTCTCTTTCTCTCTCTCCTCCCTCCCCCTTTCTGTAACTCTGCCTTTCAAATAAATAAATCCTAAAAACCAAAACAAAATAAAACTCAGGTTCAAATCCTGGACTTAAAAAAATCAGAATCTGGGGCCAGCATTGTGGTATAGTGGGTTAAGCCTCTGCCTGCAACCCGGGATCCATATGGGCATTGGTTTGAGACCCAGCTCTCCGCTCTGATCTGGCTCCCTGCTGGTGTGCCTGGGAAAGCAGCGGAGGATGGCTCAAGTTCTTGGGAACTTGCACCCACTTGGGAGACCCAGATGAAGCTCCAGACTCCTAGTCTGAAGCCCAGCCCAGTCCTGCTCATTGCAGCATCTGGGGAGTGAACCAGCAGCGGATGAAGACCTCTCTTTTTGTTTTTTAAAGATTTATTTATTTATTTGAAAGGCAGTGTTAGAGAGATGCAGATGCAGAGAGAGAGAGAGAGGTCTTCCATCCAATGGTTCACTCTCCAAATAGCCGCGATGGCCAGAGCTGAGCCAATCTGAAGCCAGGAGCCAAGAGCTTCTTCTGGGTCTTCCACATGCGTGCAGGGGTCCAAGCACTTGGGCCATCTTCTACTGCTTTCCCAGGCTATAGTAGAGAGCTGGATCGGAAGTGGAGCCCATACAGGATGCCAGCACTGTACGTGGTGGCTTCACCCACTATGCCACAGTACGGCCCCCCTCTCTCTGTCACTCTGCCTTTCAAATAAATAAAGTACATCTTTAAAAACAACAACAACAACAAAAAAAAACTTCCCTCAGAGATTCTGCCGATTGGCCAGGTTTGGGAAACCCTGGGCCAAGGGAACTGAAAGCATTGACATTTTAAATTCAGGTGCATAACATTAAATTCAGGTGTCAAAAATACTGAGTCCACACTGAGAACAAAGTGCTTCCCCCCTCTAGGCACTGCCTCCAGGAAGCCACACTGCCTGGGAGGTCAGCAGGTGGGCAGTTAGCGTTCACCTGAAGACCATCCGTGAACACAGCTGCACCGCCCACCCGCGGCTCTTCCAGAAGTTCAGGTTAGCAAGCATCAGGACAGGACTAAAAAGAGGCAGGCAAAGGAGGAGAGGACCCCTCCCTCCCAGCCCGGCTCACCCCCAAGTCTGTCGAATAGTTGGAGTTGGTCACAAAGGTCACGGGCCGGGAGGGGTCCAAGGCTTTGGTGTGGGCAATCACGGTCCTGTCCGTGGCGGGGCAGAAGACACAGGCTCCATCAGTCCACGGAGTCCACTCTCTCACCCTCTCCCTCCCGCGCACCCTGGCCCAAACCCGCCACAGCCGCACTTTTCCTCCCTGCCGCTACAGAGGTGCGTCGAAAAGTCTGCAGAAAATGGAATTAAAAGATAAGTCTGGAGGTTGGTGCTGTGGCGTAGTGGGTAGAGCCACTGCCTGCAGTGCCGGCATCCCATATGGGCGCTGATTCGAGTCCCACCTGCTCCACTTCGGATCCAGCTCTCTGCTATGGCCTGGGAAAGCAGTGGCAGACGGCCCAAGTCCTTGGGCCCCTGCACCTGCATGGGAGACCTGGAGGAAGTTCCAGGCTCCTGGCTTTGGATGGGTGCAGCTCCAGCCGTTGGGGTCAATTGGGGAGTGAACCAGCGGATGGAAGACCTCTCTCTCTCTCTCTTTGCCTCTCCTCTCTCTGTGTAACTCTGACTTTTAAATAAATAAATAAATAAATCTCAAAAAAAAAAAAACAAAAAAACAAAAAAACATATTTTGACTCCAGTTTTCCCTGGACTTCTGAAGCCCCCTTGGATAGCTGGGGTTGGAGGCCATGTTCTGAAGTCATATCCAGTTACCCGGAGCCCCTCAGTTTTCTTGCCTGTCCCTTACTCCTGCTCTGCAGAGAGGCTGCTCTCACAAGGGCTAGCCAGGTGATTTTGAGAACAAGAAGGGTGGGATCAGGCAAGGACGGGGGTTAATGTAGCAAACCATCCGGGAGTTCGTGCCAGGAGGTGGGCAGGGTGCCGTGTGCGGGGTGCTGGGCGGTGGCTTCCACAGCTGCATGGAACAGAAGGGGCAGAGACGCACACACAGCTACTGGCTGCACTGAAGTGACTGTGGGAGCAGAATTAGGAAGAGGAAGCAGAGCGCGCGCCGAGGCAATCACCGGGAACCTAACGCATGTGGGAGAGGGGCAGGGCCAGGCTCTCCCTCTGAGGAAATGACATTTACGCCGAGTGCAGCTGACAGGAGGCCCCCAGCAGAGGACCTGTCTGCGGTCAGGGCTTGGTTTGGGGGCTCCTCCGGCCGTTGTGGCCAATTAGGGAGTGAACCAGCGATGGAAGACCTCTCTCTCTCTCTCTGCCTCTCCTCTCTGTGTAACTCTTTCAAATAAATAAATGTTTTTTTAAAAATTAAATTAAAAAAAAAAAACACTATTTTGGGGCTGGGACCAGCACTGTGGCATAGCGGGTAAAGCTGCTGCCTACAGTGCCAGCATCCCATATGGACACAGTTCAAGTCCCGGCTGGTCCACTTCCAATCCAACTCCCTGCTAATGCACCTGGGAAAGCAGTGGAAGATGGCCCAAGTGTTTGGGTCCTGCACCCATGTGGGAGACCTGGAAGAAGCTCCAAGCTCCAGGCTCCTGGCTTCGGATCAGCTCAGCTCCAGCCACTGCAGCCATTTTGGGGAGTGAATCAGCAGATGGAAGCTTGCTTGCTCTTTCTCTCACTCTGCCTTTCAATAAATGAAAAAAAATTATTCTTATTTATTTGAGAGGCTGTGAGAGAGAGAGAAGGAGGGAGATTTTCTTCTGCTGATTCATTACCCCAAGATGGCTACAACATCCTGGGCTGGGCCAGGCCAAAGCCAGGAGCTCAGAACTCCATCTGGGTCTCCCATGTGGGTGGTGGTGACCCAAGCACTTGGGCCATCTTCCCGGCCTGCCTGGATGCATTACCAGGGAGCTGGATAGAACGTGGGGGCAGCTGGGACTTGGACCTGTGCTGCAATACAGGATGTCAGTGTCACATCTGGCATCTTACCCGCTGTGCCACCACACTGGCCCCTGAAAGCAGCTCTCTCTGCCCAGCTCCCTGCTGATGCACTGGGAAGGCAGCAATGGCCCAAGTGCTTGGGCCCCTGCCACCCGTGTGGGAGACCCACATGGAGCTCCAGACTCCTGGTTTTGGTTTGGAATGGACCTGCCTGTTGCAGCTTTTTGGGGAATGAACCAGCAGATAGAAGATCTCTCCTTTTCTCTCTCTCTCTGTCCTGTCCTGTCCTCTCCTCTCTCTCCTCTCTCTCTCTCCCTCTCCCTCTATTACTCTGCCTTTCAAGTAAATAAATAAATCTTTTTAAAAATAGAAAAAAAAATAAAAGGGTTCTGTCTGTGAGGCCCTGACTCATCCTGTTCGCACCACGACCCAGGAGCCTGGAGGGGCTGTGGGTGTTCAGAGGCGGCCGTCACCAGGCCGGGGCCTCTCAGAGCCCTCCACCCTTCCAACCATGGCTCAGCTCGAAACACTTCAGGAGGGGCCGGCGCTGTGGCGCAGTGGTGCAGTGGGCTAAAGCGCCTGCCTGCAGTGCCAGCATCCCATATTGGTGCTGCTTCGAGTCCCAGCTGCTCCTCTTCAGATCCAGCTCTCTGCTGTGGCCTGGGAAAGCAGCAGAGGATGGCCCAAGAAGAAGCTCCTGGTTCCTTGCTTCAGATCAGATCAGCTCCGGCCACTGCGGCCATTTGGGGAGTGACCCAGCAGATGGAAGACTTCTCTCTCTCTCTGTACCTCTTTCAAATAAATAAATCTTTAAAAAAAAAAAATCCACTAATGTGCTTCGAGGAATGTTTCCACAACGTCTGCTACTAGTGAAATAATTCATCTGTCAAGGCTGTGACCACCGCATGACTGTAACAGAAAGAAGGAACACTCCCCCCCAACCCCGGCAGGGACAGCCTCCCTCGGTGACTGTGACACCCCCCAAGTGGTGTTTCTGTCCAGTGCAAGTGACCTGGGCAGAACAGGGATAGGCCACTGGCATTTAGCGGATGGAACCATCTGCCTCCCGTAGATGGCCTGGTCTTGGCGGACACTGCGTGTCACTAAGCAACCATTTCAGGATCACGTCCCGAGACGAGCTCAGCTGCACAGACGGGCCCGGGGTACCCCACAGTGGTTTTCTGCAGTCTTCACACACGTTAGACTGCCTGTGAGACTGAGGGACGGGTCCATGGATTCTGCTGGGTGCATCTGCTACTGTGTAGCTGTGCTTACAGAGCACGCTTGTCTGACCCCTCCGCTGTCTTTTTATAAAGACTCCTTGCGGCCAGTGCCAAGGCTTACTAGGGTAATCCTTCGCCTGCGGCGCCGGCACCCCAGGTTCTAGTCCCAGTCAGGACGCTGGATTCTGTCCCGGTTGTCCCTCTTCCAGTCCAGCTCTCTGCTGTGGCCCGGGAGGGCAGCGGAGGATGGCCCAAGTACTTGGGCCCTGCACCCGCATGGGAGACCAGGAGAAGCACCTGGCTCCTGGCTTCGGATCAGTGCAGCGCCCTGACATTTGGGGGGTGAACCAACGGAAAAAGGAAGACATTTCTCTCTGTCTCTCTCTCTCATCGTCTAACTCTGCCTGTCAGAAAAAAAAAAAAAAAAAAAAAGACTCTCCTTGCTTCCCAGTTAGACCACGTCACCAGCTGTTTTTTTTTTTGTTTTGTTTTTTTTTACTGTGAAGTTGTATATACAAATAGGATAACTCCAGATTTCCTTTCAGACCCTTTCAGGGTCTCCCTGAGTTGAATAGCCCAGTGGGGTGAGTAGACATTTGGTCCTGAGCTGGCTGGGTTTGGATGTACCTACCCTCCGATCTGATTGGCACCAAGGGCCATCAACCAAGATTGAGGTCTCGTCTCCACCACACCTCCCAGCCCAGGGGAACCCCGGGGGCACTCACTTGAAGTAGTAGCCGGCAGGCTTCAGGGAGGACTTAGGCTCGTTGGCCACCGACCACATCACCACGGCCGGGTGATTCTTGTCCCGGCGCACCAGCTCCTCCATCACCTGTAGGTGGTGCTGCAGGGACACGTTGCCAAAGTTCTGGCTGTGGCCGGGAAGGAAAGGGAGCGGAGTCATGGCCCGCAGGGCTGGGCAGCCAGGCAGCGGGGCAGCGGGGCAGCCGGGCAGCACGGCACTTACGGCAGCACGATGCCCACGCCGGGACACTCGTCGATGACCACGATCCCGTAGCGGTCACACAGCTGCATCACCTCCTCCGCATAGGGGTAGTGGCTGGTGCGGAAGGAGTTGGCACCGAGCCAGCGGAGCAGGTGGAAGTCTTTCACCAGTAGCGGCCAGTCAAAGCCCTTCCCTCGGATCTAGGAAGACAGCAGAGCAGAGTGACCCCCACCCTCCGTCCCTGCCGAAGGTGCACTTCCTTCCAGAGCTGGGCCCCCAGACAACCGCCCACTAGCGCTCGGTTAGCCCCTCATTGTGACACTGGGGTTTCCAGCTTCTTGCTTAACCGCCTTGAGCTTCAAGGCACTGGGGAGGGAGGGGAAAGGAGATGAGCGTGGCCAGAAACAGGCTCTGCAGGGCCCCCCAACTCACATCTGAATCCTCGTGCTTGTTGACCCCATGGAAATAGAAAGGTTTCCCATTGATGAGGAACCGGCTCTCTGTGACAGCCACGGTGCGAATGCCAACAGGGAGTGTGTAGAAGTCCGACACAGGCCCGGCTGCTGTCTGTGCGATGAGCCTCACCTAGGAGAGCCAAACCAGCAGGTGTGATCGCCCCCACTGGCCTGAGTGCACCCGGCACGCCCAGCAGCAGGTGCACCGTAGTGGCATACCCCAGGCCTGCGCGCAGTGATGGAGAAATGACAGGGCTCTACTCTTCACAAGGAGGGACCTACCCCCGCCCTCCCCTGGGGCCTGCTCGGCAAAGCTGGGCTTCCCCACCGAGGGCTGAAAAAAGATCAGAAAGCTCTCAGGGGACCCTGGCCTGCCTGCCCACCTGTCCTGGGCCCCTGCACAAGTGAGGGCTGCTAGATGGGGGCAGGCATTACCTCCAGCGAGTACAAATACGCAGGGCGCTCATGCATCAGGTATGGCCACCAGAGGTTGGCGCTGGGCACCAGTAGCTGGCCCCAGCCACCCGTTCCCTGGGCCACAACTTTGCCTTCTTCATCCAGGAGACTCACTTCCAGCTGGAAGTGCTCAGTGCCCTGGACAAAAATCCGGTAATTCACCAGCCCTGCAGGAGACAAGAGAGGTCAGGGCCAAGGGCAGGCTCCACAGATGGGAGCACCCTGCAGCCACCACTCCGAGGAGCCCCTTGGCCAACAACCATTTAGTTCCTGAACTCCATGTGCAGTGAGGCTGTTCCTTTATGAGCTTTGTGATTCCAGGCAAGACCCCATGCCTCACTGACCCATGTTCCCGCACAAAATGACAGCAACCACGTGGGTGACTTGGGAAACCCTGGCCTGCTTGGACAGCCTGGGTTTTGGCTGCTTTGGTGGATGGGAACCTGTGAGGGCGGAGAGATACTGGGGAGGGCCTTCTTCCTGGGGGAGCTTTCCAAACAGAGAGCACAGCTACCGAGGGCAGAGCCTGTCAGGAGCCCTCACCAGTGTCTTGGGCCACATCGGTGGTGATGGTGATGTCATCGATGTAGGCAGTGGGTGTGGTGTAGAGGAGCACGGAGCGATGCAGTCCCGCGTAGTTGAAGAAGTCAAAGTTTGTGTCCTGGACAAAGTAACCCTTGGGATACCTAGGGTGGGAAGACAGCGGCCCAATGCCTTCGCCCACAGTCCTTCAACCTCCTGGCCTCCCCAGATCCAAGGCTTCCACTCTGCCAAGGCCCCCCTACCCAGTCCCTAGCAAGACCAGGACTGGCTCACTTGGAGGTATCGGTCTTGTAGAGGATGGCTCCCGGCGGCAGCGTGTAAGGTGTGAGAGTGTTGTTGACGGCAATGGTGATGCGGCAGGAGGCCAGGGGCCCGCTCTGGACCAGCTTGCTGATGTCAGCCTCAAAGGGGAGGTGGCCGCCCTCGTGCTCTGTCACGTGGACTCCATTCACCCACTGCAGACACAGGGGCAGCGGGCCAGGGCATGAGGAGGGGGCCCTGCTACCCGTGGCACGCCCCTCCCATAAGCTACAGCACATGGGGGCCGAGGGACCTGCCACCTTGTCTGGCCAGCCTGGTGGAAAAGACTGGAGCTCCAAGATTAGGCAACCCCACCCAGGGCATACAGCCCAGTGTGAGGCACGAGTGTCCCCCCCTTCACTGTCCCATCCCAAGAGACAGGCTGTCAGGTGACAGCTGGGACTCAGGCTTGCTCACAACCTGGCCCACCCTCTCGCTCCCTTGCTGCTGGCTGCACTGACCACAATGGCGTAGTAATGGGCACTGCCGATCCTCAGCACCACTCTCCTGTCCAGGTCCTGGGTCCATCGCTGGGGCAAGGCCACCTCGCGTTCGTACCATACCCAGCCGACAAAGCTACGCAGCTGTCCGTCCTGGCTGACGTCATTGAAGCTGGAGGGGACTGGCATGTCCAGGGTGGGGCCTGACTGGGGAAAGAAAGGCTGGGGTCAGGTCCACGCCCCCTAAGAACCTAGAATGCATGACCCTCACAGCTGCCTAGCCCAAGCCTGATACGAGCGAAATGCACCCAGGACTTGCAGGGGGAGGAGGAGGTATAGATGGAGTACTCCCGGGCCAAGATCTACACGGAGAGGGGGTGCGCCCGAGACCACAACCCAGCCGAGGCAGGAGGAAGGGGCAGATCCCCTGACTCAGAGGCAGCTGGGGAAAGTTTGAGCCAGGCACACGCGGGGACCCTGCCCTCCTTCCTTCTTCTGAGAAGGCTGGGGCGGCAAAGTCAGAAAAAGAGGATCTAACAAGGGCAAGGCTCCCCTGGGCACAGGCCTGCCCCAGCCCCAGCTCTCTGCAAACCGCGACCCATGTCACGATGGGGCTGGCTGGGTGCCAAGGAACCCACGGCCACCCGAGAAGTCCACCCTGGCCCCGCTCGGGCTCCACAGCGCTGCGGACACTGCCTGAGGCGCTCAGCCCCCTTTCCGGGTCTCCCAGCCCCACGCTAACAAGCCCGGCCATCTTCAGCTTCCTTCCCTGCCAACAGCTCCAAGGGCTTTGCGAGGGCGCTGGGCTCCCCGCTCCCACCGCACGTTCCCCGGCTCCGGGCCGCACCTCCCGCAGCGGCCGCCGGTACCACTGCTGCTCGAAGCCCTGGTGCCGGCCTGAGGAGAAGTCCGCGCGGAAGCTCCACAGGCCGTCCAGCTCCTTGCGCTCCCGCGACGGGCTCTCGCGGGGGTACAGCATCCCGCCCTGCAGCGCCAGCGCACAGCCCCAGAGCAGCGGGCCGAGCAGGGCCCGGAAAGCTGCCGGCCTCCGGGGCATGGTTCCCGCGTTGTTGTTTGGTGGCCAGCCGCCGCGCCGCCAGGCTTAAAGCGGCGCAGGAGGCGGAGCCTGGGGCGGAGCGCGTCACGTGTCACGCC
This sequence comes from Oryctolagus cuniculus, assembly GCF_051225735.1. Lineage (NCBI taxonomy): Eukaryota > Metazoa > Chordata > Mammalia > Lagomorpha > Leporidae > Oryctolagus > Oryctolagus cuniculus. Next base: position 34,171,170 of record NC_142885.1, read on the forward strand.
TGAGGCTGCTCGCGCCATATTGGGTGAGGGCGAGTGCCAGGCCTGGAAGCGCCCGTTCTATGCACACGCGTTGGGAGGGCCAGCCTGGAGCCCGAGGCTGGATCTTCGGAGAATAGGGACGGGCCCCACGCGGGGCCCCAGGCACGAAGGACACAGGGTCCGCGGGGGCCGGAGTTCCCCGCCAGCCTCGCCCAGCTTCGCAGGCCCTGCCCCCGCGGCTACTGCCCTCCATCCCTAATCCATCTGCCTCCCTGGGGCAGCAGGGCCAGGGCCGCAGGCCAACAAGGAACCCCTGAAATGGCCCAAGTGCCCCCCCCCCCCCCGTTTGAAACTCCTTTCCACTCTCTTACTCCTACCAGGCAGCCTCAAACGAAGCCATTGCCTTGCCTTGTCTCGCCTGGCGCCAGGGACTCTGGCCGTGGCCTTGCCCCTGGACCCAGGGGCCCCAAGTCCCAGTCAGGGTCCTGGGCTTGCTCTTGGCCTCCGGGGCACAAGAAGATGCAGGGGAAGAGATAAGACAGCTTACTGTCCTGGGGACCCCACCTGGATATGATGACTCCTACAATTACGCAACTTTTTTTTTTTTGGCTCTGAAATGCTCACCAAAGCAATCTTCTTTGAATATGGACTTTGATACTGGGAACAGATTTCCGATTTCCCAAGATAATAAAAATAAATATAGGAACTGACAAAGTCCAAAGGCTTTTCCCCAAACGCTTACAATATGAAAATTTCTTTTTTTTTTAAGATTTATCTATTTATTTATTTGAAAGGCAGAGTTAGAGAGAGGCGGGGGAGGGGGGAAGGTCTTCCATCCACTGGTTCACTCCCCAGATAGCCGCAATGGCCAGAGCTGCGCCCATCCGAATGTAGGAGCCAGGAGTTTTTCCAGGTCTTCCACACAGATGCAGGGGCCCAAGCACTTGTACTTGTACTGCTTTCCCAGGCCACGGCAGAGAGCTGGATGGGAAGTGGAGCAGCTGGAACTCAGGTTGGGGCCCATATGGGATGCTGGCACTACAGTCGGTGGCTTTACCTGCTATGCCACAGCGCCGGCCCCAGGAAAATTCCAAACATGTTAGCATGTTCCGTGCCTCTCTGCTGCCCCTCCCCCACTGGCCAATTTCTGACCACAACACCCTGCAACGTCCCTGTTCCGTCCTTGGGAATGCTGCGCACCCTGGTCCTGGAAAGCCTTCCTCCTCGTCTCTGGTTATCTCTTCCTGTCCCTCTCATCCCGCTCATGTTTCACTGCTCAGTTCACACATCTTAGTTTCTTTTCCCTCTCCTGCCCACCTACACGCATATACCCCCAAATTCACTGAGGACCCCGATCCTTGGCTCAGACCCTCACCATTCCCCAGCATGGCCTGCAGTGCCCTCATCCCAGGCCAGAGCTGCAGGGTGACCCTCCCTATTCCCAGGTTGCTACTTTCCTAAGCCCTGCCCCTCAGCACACGCGCATGCGTACACACACACACACACACACACACACCAGCTTCTCACGCCCCTTCCCTCTTGGGTTCTCCAACTCCATTTCCTCCAAGCTCACTTCTCTGCCGGGCTGAAGCTCCATTGCTTCTCTGTCTGTCTGGATCTGGTTGTCACCTCCTGGCTGTTAGCCTGTCCCATCAGCAGCTTGCGTGTCCCTGAGAGGGCACCACGAGGAGGCTTTTCCTCTGGTCCATCTCCACCCCTTATCCCCCGCCCCCTTCTCTCTTCCTTTCTTGCTGCCACCACCTACTGTGCCCCAGGGATCAGTCCTTTCCATCTGCCCAGGCTGACCCACAAGGGAGACTAGCTTCCTCTTCACTGCTCCCAAATGCAGGTGCATAAACCCTTCCCATGCTGAAGACTTGCCTGCAGAAATAGAAAAGGGAAACCAAGCTCACGAGTGGGGAAGTTACCCAGTCCCACCCTTTGTGGGTGCTATTCATAGTCCCCCCCTTTTATGATTGAGTCTTTTCTCAATGCATCTGTTAAAAGCATCCCTGCATTTGGCCATGAGGGCCAAATGTCATGTCTCCCTATGTCTCAGGTGAACAGTTTGGAAAATCTGAAGGGTCTTTCAGGGGCTAATTCCTCCCTGGTCTGGATTAAACCCAGGCTTTTGGGAGCATTTCCTCCTGCTTGCCAGTCACTAAATTTGGCCAGCTTCCTCTTCATTCTAATTCATGTCAGTGAGGCCACTGACCCACAAACATTAAGCTTAGGGATGTTGTAATAAAGTCCCCATTTCCCAACGATTCTGCTTCCATATCACATGCTGGGGCCTGCCATGGGGGCGATACACATGACTCTGACACCCCAGGGAGCCCTGGGAAGCCTAAGGCTGGGAGCCAGGGAAGGAGGAGAAACACTGTGTGCAGGATGCTGGTGGGACTCAAAGTCCTTTGGTCATCCGTTCTCTCCCAGATAAATGTGAGATCCCAACAGAAGCAGATTAGCCCTGAAGCCGAACCCTGAAGCTTCCAGAGCTGTTCTAAGGCCCTGAGAAAGCTGCCAGCAAGAGCCTGTCATTAGCCTAGTGGTTAAGACATTGGCAGATTTCAGTTTTGGCTTCAGCTGTGGCTCCTGTCCCCAGTTTTCTGCAAATATGCACCCCAGGAAGCTCAAGGAGTTGGGTCCCTGCCACCCATGTGGAAGAACTCAGATTGAGTTCTTGGCTCCCAGGTGGACTCCTCCTGACTTTGGCCTGGCCTAGCTGTTTTAGGCAATTGAGGGAGTGAACCAGTAGATGAGAAATCTCTCTCAAATAATAAACAATAATTTTAAAACATTTTTTAAAAACAATGTGCCAGGAGCCGACAGCAGGTTAAGCTGTTGTCTGCAGCTCCAGCATCCCATATGGTTTGAGTCCTGGCTGCTCCACTTCCAACCCAGCTCTCTGCTAATGCTCCTGGGAAAGCAGTAGAAGATGGCCCAAGTGTTTGGGTCCTGCATCCACATAGGAAACTTGTATGAAGATCTTGGCTTCAGTTGGGCCCAGCTCTGGTTGTTCTAGCCATTTCGGGAGTGAACCAGCAGATGGAAAAATCTCTCGCCTCTCTTCTTCTCTGTTGCTGTAACTATGACTTTCAAATAAATAAGTAAATCTTTAAAGAAAAAAGCTATATGCTAGCAATTGTTCACATGATATATCAGGTACCATGGTGCCCCATGTCTCAGCCTTCCAGTGATGTCTACCACAGATGCAATGACCTAGTTTCCTGGGATCATGGACCCATGCCCTGCTGAGAGCACCCCACTGCTAACCTCTGCTTCTCTGGGTTGAGAAGCAGGGGTACATGCATATTAACCACCTGGGTCACTCTGGGAACATTGTGTACAATCCAGGTACCCCGACATTGGGTTTTCTGGCTTGTTGTTGTAGTCCATTCAGGCTGCTATGACAAAAATATCTTTGACTAGAGCCAGTGTTGTGGTACAGTGCATTAAGCCACTGCTTGCACTGCAGGTAACCGTATTAGAGTGCAAGTTCCAGCTGCTTTGCTTGCAATCCAGCTCCCTGCTAATGTGCCTGGGAAGGCAGCTCAAGTTCTTGGGCATGCTACCCATGTAGGAGACCCAGAGGAAGTCCCTGACATCTGGCTTTGGCCTGGCCCAGCCCTGGCTGTTGAGGTCATTTGGGAAGTGAATCAGCAAATGAAGATCTTTCTCTCTCTCTCTCTCTCTCTCTCTCTCTGATTCTCCTTCTTTCTGTCACTCTGCCTTTCAAATACATGATGAAGTATTTCTAAAACTATCTTGTACTGTGTAATTCTGGAGGGTGGAAAGACCAAGAACAAGGCACCGGTGGATGCAATGTCTGAGGACAGCCTATTCCTCATTCCTCACAGATGACGTCTTTTAGCTGTGCCCGACCAAGGTGGAAGAAGCAAGCTGGCTCCTGGGAGCCTCTTTTGTACAGGCATTAATCCTATTCATGAGGTGGAGCCCCCGTGAGCCCTTCCCGAAGGCCTCACCTCTTAATCCAATCACACCTGGTGTTGAGTTCCAACACAGGAACTGGGGGAGGACACCAGCATTCAGATCACCGAATCTCTCTTACTCTTTCTGATTCCTAGGATTACTTCCCAATGAATACCGACAACTAGTTCAATAGATCTTTGCTTTAGGCTCCTCTTTGAAGAGAGCACAGCTGAAGTGGCTCTAGAAAACTACCCCTCAGGGTGGGATTCTGAAGCCCGAAAGCCTTGCCAGTCATTCAGCAAGGACTAGCAAAGAGAGGGTGCCAGCTCCTGGGGTGCTGTGGCATTACTGTTCCTAAGACTCTTGCCCATTGTAGGTTGAGATGAAATACAAGTAACAGGGAAGCACTGAAATACGAGTGACAATGAAACATGAGCACTGGAATTATAAGGATTGTGAAGTGCTTGCTCAATGTCCAGGCAAGCTTGAAGAAGGAGAATGCAGGCCAGTGCCGCAGCTCACTAGGCTAATCCTCCGCCTGCGGTGCCGGCATACCGGGTTCTAGTCCCGGTTGGGGAGCTGGATTCTGTCCCGGTTGCTCTTCTTCCAGTCCAGCTCTCTGCTGTGGCCTGGGAAGGCAGTGGAGGGTGGCCCAAGTGCTTGGGCCCTGCACCTGCATGGGAGAGCAGGAGGAAGCACCTGGCTCCTGGCTTTGGATTGGCACAGCACGCCGGCCTTGGCAGCCATTTGGGGGGTGAACCAATGGAAAAAGGAAGACCTTTCTCTCTGTCCCTTTTTCTCTACTGTCTAACTCTGCCTGTCCAAAAAAAAAAAAAAAAAAAAAAAAAAAAAAAGAGAGAGAGAGAGAGAGAGAATGCAAGGCTCTATTCAATCAACAGCAATACAGGATATGCTGGCACTGTTTAAGGAGATCTGGGGGAGCCAGTGTTATGGCCCAGCAGGGTAAGCTGGGGCTTTCTGATGCTGGAGTCACTGCTACTCTGCTTCTGACCCAGCTCGCTGCCAATGTGCCTGGGAAGGCACAGAAGATGGCTCATGTACTTGGGTCCCTTGCTGCCCATGCGGGAGACCCAGTTGGAGACCAGCTCCTGGCTCTGACCTGGCCCAGACCTGGCTGTTGCAGCCATTTGAGAAGTGAACCAATGGATGGACGATCTCTCTCTCGCTCTCACTCCCTCTTTCTCTGCCATTCTGTCTTCCAAATAAATAAATAAAACTTAAAAAAATAAAGAAATCTTGAGGTGGGTATTTAGCCTAGTGGTTAAGAAATAGGCTCAGAAGCCTGCATCACCATCAGAGTGCCTGGGTGCAATTTCTAGCTCTGGCTTCTGGTTCTAGCTGCCTGCCAATGCACACTAAGGAAAGCAGCGGGTGATGGCTCAAGTACTTAGATTCCTGCCACTTATGTGGGGACCTGGATTAAGGGCTCCCAGCTTCAGCCTGCCCAAGCTGGAGTCATTGCAGGCATTTGGGGGGGGGTGATCCAGATGGGAGTGTTTCTCTCTCCCTCTCTCTCTCTATATATATTATATATATTATAATTATATATATATAAAATATATCATCTCTCTCTCCCTCTCTCCCTCCCTCCCTCTCAAATAAGTAGATAAATAAATAAGACTTCTTCATCTCCTGAAGCTGAAAGGTGGGCTGTGTTGAAAACCGAGTCCAGTATTTAGCCACAATGTACCAGAAATTGTAGAGGCAGGACCGTGATAGGAAAGGAGACCCCAGCGTGGTTTATGGCAACCTTGAACCCTGCGGTACCTGAACCCTGTGGCCAGTGAAAGAAACCATACTCCCCTGAGAGTGGCCCCCTCTCGACAGGAGCCACAGGGGCCGATATCACTGAGGAAGGCACCACACTAGGAGTCCTTGTCCAGATCCAAACACTCCTCCCTTTCCTGCAAGACCAGCAACACTAGTAGCACAGCAGGAACAGGGAAAGCAGGCCCCGTGGAGGAAGAAGTAGCTTATTCATGCAAAAAAAAAAAAAAAAAATCGCAGGGCCTGGTTAATAAGTACTCATAGGAGGAGGGCAGGTGGGTGGGAGGGGACTACTGTCTATCAGATCAGAGTGTGGAGTGTACAGCAGGGTGGGGGTGGGGTTCCTTGACAAGGGGTGAGGCCACTCCTCCATGACTCAGGCTGTGCCATCTGGAACCAAGCCTATTACACTCTGAAGGCTCTTAAAATATTTTTTTTTAAGATTTATTTGTTTATTTGAAGGCAGAGTTACAGAGAGGCAGAGAAAGAGAGGTGGGGGGGAGAGAGAGAGAGAGAGAGAAGAGACGTCTTCCACCCGCTGGTTCACTCCCCATATGGCCGCAATGGCCAGAGCTGGGCCAATCCAAAGCCAGGAGCCAGGAGCCAGAAGCTTCTTCCAGGTCTCCCATGTGGTACAGGGACCCAAGGACTTGCACAATCTTCTACTACATTCCCAGGCCATAGCAGAGAGCTGGATTTAAAGTGGAGCAGCTGGGACTTGAACTGGCACTCACATGGGATTCCAGCACCGCAGGCAGTGGCTTTGTTCACTATGCCACAGTGCCGGCCCCATTGGTGGAATCGTCTTGATGGAGCACTGAGGAAGGCCAAGCAGAAACCTCGGCCAGCCCACTACCCCATCCCACCTGCTGAGGCAGTAAAACAAAAGCAATAAGGCACCCAGTTGCAACTGTGGGGGGGAGTCCCCATTGCACTCCATTCAGTACACCTTGATGACCCCTACAAACACTGGGTAGGTCATGGGGATCCGTGACCAGATTGCCATAAACTTCACCAACCAGTAGCAGAAACACAAGGCTGTGTCTTTTCTAGAATACATCGGCACAGCCCCTGGGCCTATATGTGTGGGTACAGATGTGTACATTTCCATCTCCATCACCAGATACGCAGAGAGCAGTTCATCCTTACAGGAGAAAGACAGCAGCGCTCTGTAGCCCTAGAGTTTGACGAGTCTTTGACAACCCTCCTGTACTCTGTCATACTTAGGTGACCAGTGACCTTGACATCCCACAGAACATGGTGCTGGCCCAGCAGGTTAATGATGTCGTGCTAATTATTTGGGTGAGCAGGGAGTAGCAAGTACCATCAATGGCCAGGGAGGGGTATCCATTCCAGAGCTTGAGTAATAAACCTCAGAAAGATTCAGCCCCTGCCACTCAGTGAAGTTCTCCAAGGTCCAATGGTCTGGGCCGTGCCTGCCCAGAAAAAGGCATCACATTTGGAGAGCCTTTTTGGATTCTAGAACCAGAATATCTCACATCCAGAAATGCTGCTGCTTCCATCCAGAAGGGCCCAGTTGGGGCCGGCACCATGACACAGTAGGTTAATCCTCTGCCTGAGGCACCAGCATCCAGCATCCCATATGGGCACTAGTTCTAGTCCTGGTTGTTCCGCTTCCAATCCAGCATCCAGCTCAATGGAGAGTGAACCAGCGAATAGAAGACCTCTCTCTGTCTCTCCCTCTCACTGTCTGTAACTCTACTGCTCAAACAAAATAAAATAAAATCTCTTAAAAAAAAAAGAAGAAGAAGAAGGAGGAGGAGGAGGAGGAGAAGGAGGAGGAGGAGAAGGGGGCCGGCACCATGGCTCTCCGCCTGCTGTGCTATCATCCCATATGGGCGCTGGTTCTAGTCCCAGCTGCTCCTCTTCCCATCCAGCTCTCTGCTGTGGCCTGGGAAAGCAGTAGAAGATGGCACAAGTCCTTGGGCCCTGCATCTGCGTGGGAGACCGGGAAGAAGCTCCTGGCTCCTGGCTTCGGATCAGCTCAGCTCCAGCTGTTGCGGCCATTTGGGGAGTGAACCAGCAGACGAAAGACCTCTCTCTCTGCCTCTCCTTCTCTATCCGTGTAACTCTGACTTTCAAATAAATAAAAATAAAATAAAAAAGAAGGAGGAGGAGGAAGAGAAGGAGGAGAAGGAGGAAGAGGGACCAGTAATTCAACTTAACCATCATTAAAACCCACTCAGTGGGCCCGGTGTTGTGGCGCAGTGGGTTAAAGCCCTGGCTTGAAGTGCCAGCATCCCATATGGGCACCCGGCTGCTCCACTTCCCATCCAGCTCTCTGCTATGGTCTGGGATAGCAGTAGAAGATGGCCCAAGTCCTTGGGCCCCTGCACCTGCGTGGGAGACCCGGAAAAATCTCCTGGCTCCTGGCTCCTGGCTCCTGGCTCCTGGCTCCTGGCTCCTGGCTTTGGATCAGCGCAGTTCCTGCCGTTGCGGCCAATTGGGGAGTGAACCATCAGATGGAAGAGCTCTCTCTCTCTCTCTCTCTCTCTCTCTCTCTCTCTGCCTCTCCTCTTTCTGTGTAACTCTGACTTTCAAATAAATAAATAAATCTTAAAAAAAAAAAAAACACTCTGTGTATGGGTGTCCTTCCCTGCGCACAGTGCCTCTGCCAGCATCTTCGACTAAGGGCTTATTGAATCTGATTTCCCAAAATGAGATCTGGCAGGGAAGTGTCGTAGGGACAGCCCCCACAGTGGGAGATGAGAGCCTGTGCATCTGTGTTCCTACCTCCCTTCATGGAGGCTGTACATTCTGGGCAGTTTTCTGTGTGGTTTCCTGCAGTCCCCAACAGAATGAGGCCCCATTTCTTATAGTCCTGACCTCTTTTTCTCTTTCCCTTGTTTCACTCTCTCTGCTTCCTAGACTCACCTCCCAAATAAGCTGGTAGCACCCAAGGGCTCTGCTTTGAAGGGAAGCCAAATCAAAACACATAAATTTATGTTTTCTGGTGCAAGTGTTGTGGTTTAGCAGGTGTTGCAGGTTAAGCTGCCGCTGGTGACATCGGCATCCCCATATGAGTGTTGGTTCAAGTCCTGGCCCAGCCCCCAGCTACCTGCTAATGTTAAAGCAGCAAAAGATACCCCAAGTGTGTGGGCTGTTGACATCTATGTGGGAGACCAGGAAGGAGATCCAGGATCTTATCTTTGGCCTAGCTCTGGCTGTTAGTCATTTGGGGAGTGAACCAGTGGGTAGAAGATCTCAATCTCTCTCTCTCAACTCTGCCTTTCAGATAAAATAAATCTTTGAAAAAAGGATATATTTTTGATAAAATTTGCCCCAAGAGACTCTGACTCTCCTAGGCTATGATCACCCTCTCTTTCCTCTCTAATTTGGAAGTTGAGCCTTAGTCTGTTTAGTGAGATGTAATTATGTGGTTGAGTCATGTCCATGTGCAAAGTTACTGCTGGTGGATCTGGTGTAAGGAGGGTTCCAAGAGTGCTGTGCTGACCTCCTCACCTGATACCGCGGCACTCAGGCGCAGGGCTGGAGATGAGTGTTTGCTGGTGTCCCGGGGGGATGTAAATGGGTCATGGAGAGAACAAGGCTGGAGATGTGTGGGACCAGGAGCTAACATGTGGGAGGTTCTTTTAGTTATTTGGAGAGTACAGTTGTAATCAGACAATTCCATTCTTTTTTTTTTTTTAAAGATTTGTTTATTTTATTTGAAAGTCAGAGTTACACAGAGGGAGAAGAAGAGGCAGAGAGAGAGAGAGAGAGAGAGAGAGAGAGAGAGATCTTCCATCCACTGGTTCACACCCCAGTTGGCTGCAACGGCTGGAGTTGAGCAGATCCGAAGCCAGTAGCCAGGAGCTTCTTCTGTGTCTCCCATGCAGGTACAGGGGCCCAAGGATTTGGGCCATCTTCTACTGCTTTCCCAGGCCATAGCAGAGAGCTGGATTGGAAGTGAAGTAGCAGGGACTCAAACCGGTGCCCATATGGGATGCCGGCACTGCAGGCAATGGCTTTACCCACTATGCCACAGCACTGGCCCTGTCCATTCTTGTTGATATCTAATCACAATATGAGATCATTCGTAACAGAATAGCCTCAATAATTTGCTATTCTGCAATCACCTACACTTAGAGGAACACACACACATACATGGGGAGAGAGCCTTCTTTTTATGAGAATTGTGTGAACTAGAAATTATTACAAAGACCGGCATTGTGGCGCAGAGATCTAAGCTGTAGCTTACAATGCCAGCATCCCACATGAGTGCCAGTTCAAGTTCCAGCTTCTCTGCTTCTGATCCTGATCTGAATTCCCTGGTAATGCACCTGGAAATCCACAGATGATGGTCCAGATACTTGGACCCCTGCCACCCACATGGAAGACCCAGGCGGAGCTCTGGGCCCCTGTCTTCAGCCTGGCCCAGCCCCAGCCATCCATCGTTGTCATTTGGAGAGTAGACAAGCAAATAGAAGCTCGCTCGCTCTCTCTCGCTCTCTCTCTCTCTCTCCCTTCCCTTCTCTATCACTTTGCATTTCAAATAAATACACAGTCTTTTTTAAAAAAAAAAAAAGAAGTTATTACTATTCTTATGTTTGTAGTGTACAAACTTGCACAAACACTACAAACAGTGATTCCATCTCTTGGAGAAGTTGCCCCCCCAATGTGTCAGCTCACATCTTCATAATCCTAACACACCTGATGCTGCAGTCTCATGAGTCCAAAGTAGTGGGCAAAATTTCTATCGGCATACCAAAACAGCCAGAATATACAAGTGATCCAGCAACAAAACTCCCGGACATACTCGTCAATAAATCAATGTACATTGAAAACGAGTGGTCTGATTACATCATTATGTTGCTCAACATCAAGCCAGCAGCTACTGGTACACATGTTTGAATTGCTCTAGTGTCTGCCCTCATTTCAGACTAATCTTGAACTTGTTTGGGTATATATCATGTCAGTTTCCCTGCAGGCTAGGGCTGCAGTTTGTCTTGGCTGCCTTAAGAAAATACCACCGGAAGGGGAGCTTCAATGACAGACACTTGCTTTCTCCCAGTTCTGGAGCCTGCAGTTCAAAGTCAAGGCTCCCGCGGGTTCTGTGTCTTGTGAGGGCTCTCTGCCTGGCTTCTCACTGTGCCTTCACACGGCAAGGAGGAAACAGAGTGAGAGGGTGCGGGCTGCACTCTGGCAGCTCTTTTTTTTTTTTTTTTTTTTTTTGGACAGGCAGAGTGGACAGTGAGAGAGAGAGACAGAGAGAAAGGTCTTCCTTTTCCGTTGGTTCACCCCCCCAATGGCTGCTGCAGCCAGTGCACCGTGCCGATCCGAAGCCAGGAGCCAGGCAGGTGCTTCTCCTGGTCTCCCATGCACGCGTAGGGTCCAAGCACTTGGGCCATCCTCCACTGCACTCCCAGGCCACAGCAGAGAGCTGGACTGGAAGAGGAGCAACCGGGACAGAATCCGGCGCCCTGACCGGCGCCCTGTGTACCGGCGCCGCAGGTGGAGGATTAGCCTATTGACCCGGGGCGCCGGCCTCTGGTGGCTCTTTCATAGACAAAATCTCATCAGCACAGAGCCCCAGTTTTCTGATCTCATTTCACGCTAATTACTTCCTTTCACCAAATATATCTACGTTAATGGTTAGGGTTTTGACACATTAATATTGAAGGGACAAAAAAAAAAGCTACTTCAAAATGTTCATGGAGGGAGCATTTAGCCTAGCATCTTGGGGTCGATATTACAGCACAGCTGGTTAAGCCGCTGCTGGTGATGCCAGCATCCCATATGAGTGCCAGTTCAAGTCCTGGCATGGAGTTCTCGGCTCTGGGCTTTGGCCTGTCCCAGCCCGGGCTGTTGTAGTCATTTGGGGAGGGTTTCAAATAAATAAATATATCTTTGGAGAAAATTAATAAAAAGACACCTGCATCTCATATTGGAGTAACTGGGTTTGAGTCTCAGCTCCAGCCCCTGCTCTGGTTTCCTAGCCATGCAGGCCTTGGAAGGCAGCGGTAATGGCTCAAGTTACTGGGCTCCTGCTGTCTACCTGGGAGACCTGTGTTACATTCCTAGTTTCTAGTGCTTTGACCTGGACCCAGCCCAAGTGTTGCAGGCATTCAGGAAGTGAACCAGAGGATGGAGTTCCCTTCGGCCCTCTCTCCCACTCTGTCTATAAGTCTCTTTCTCTCTCTCTGTGTATGTCTCTCTCAAACAAGTAAACAATTTAAAACTACAGACACACACACATATACATATATATGTGTATATATATATAGAAAAGTTCTTGGAATATAGAATTAATAAATAAGTACATTGGCCCATGCCGTGGCACAGTGGGTTAAAGCCCTGACCTGAAGTGCCAGCATCCCATATGAGCGCCAGTTCAAGTCCCGGCTGTTCCTCTTCCAATCCAGCTCTCTGCTATGGTCTGGGAAAACTGAAGAAGATGATCCAAGTCCCTGGGCCCTTGCACCGGCGTGGGAGACCCGGAAGAAGTTCCTGGCTCCTGGCTTCAGATCAGCACAGCTCCGGCCATTGTGGCCATTTGGGGAGTGAACCAGCAGATGGAAGACCCCTCTCTCTGTGTCTCTTCCTCTCTCTATAATTCTCTTTCAAATAAATAAAAATAAATCTTTTTTAAAAAAATTAAGTATATTTTGATGAAAAATTAAAGTCATGCAGTTTTTTTCATAATATTCACTTTCCATGAACTTTTTGAAGACTCTTCATATGCATGGATTTCAACATCTTTTGCATTAAAATAAACTTATCTTTTGATTCCATTTTCCTTGAACTTTTGGAAGTGCCCTCATATATTCAGTCTATAACAGATGGGAAGAAGGTATTCTAGGAGAAGCAGAAAAGACAGAACGTGTGGAGGTGGAGGGGAGTGCAGGAGGAGGCAGGTATAGCCTCAAGATATCACAATTCTCTTATACCATAGTTTGAACCAAAACGCTCATGGTCTGCTATCTTACTGTGAAACCACATCTTGTACTTCCTCAACAAAATAAAACTCTGGGCATTGTGACACAGTGGCTCAAGCTCTTGCTTGGGATGCCCACAGCCCACAACAGATCGCCAGTTAGAGTCCCAGCTGCTCCACTTTTGATCCAGCTCCCTCTTCATGTGCCTGGGAAGCAGTCGATGGTGGCTCAAGCGTCTGAGTCCCTACCACCTATATGGGAGACCAGTATGGAGCTCCTGGCTCCTGGCTCCAGCCTGGCTCAGACCTGGCTATTGCAGGCATCTGGGGGAGTAAACCAACAAATAAAGACTCTCTCTCATCTCTCTCTCCCCTCCTTCCTTCCTTCCTCCCTCTGTCCCTCCCTCTCTGTGACTTTGCCTTTCAAATAAATAAAAAAATCTTTAAAAAAAAACCACAGAACTCTAAAATGGAAATACCCTCATCTTTCTTTCCCACCAGCACATCTATGCAGACACCTGCTACTATGCGACAAGGTCTGCCTGCCCTCCCACTACCCTTGAAGAACTGCCCCTGCCCCAAGTCCAGCCCCTCCACCCAGGCTCAGAACCCACTCCTGCCCTGCCTTCTCCAGGATATGGCCTTGCTCTCCTGGTCCCTCTTCTGCTTGGTCTTTAAACACTGGAGTGGCCCAGGGTTCTCGGTCTAGATCCTTTGCCCACCAAGTTATCACATCCTTTGCCATGCGAGATCCAAGCGCTCACACGTCACTCCCGAGCGGATCGATATGATCACCAGAACTTGGCAGAAGGGGCAGCACACTGCCTGCAAGACCAGGACTGGGGTTTCTGCTTCGTGCTTGCTCTTGGCCTGCTTGCTATGTCCTGGGGGAATATTCAAACAGTTCTGAATATCACAAGGTGAGCACAGTGACAGCCTCCTGTTCACAGCCAGCAAGGAACTCAGGCTTGGAGTTGGAGTGCCTGGGTTCAAATCCCAGCTCCACTTCAGATTCTAGCTTCCTGCTACTGCATACCTTGGGAGGCAACAGCTGTTACTACCACCCATGGGAGAACTGGATTGAGTTCTTGGCTCCTAGAGTCAGCCTGACCCAGCCCTGGCCATTGTGGCCATTTGAGGAGTGAATCAGCAGATAGGATCTCTCTGTCTTTGTGTCTTTCTCTCTGGCTCTCTGCCTTTTTTTCTTGCCTTTTTAAAAAGATTTTATTTATTTATTTGAGAGGCAGAGAGAGAGAGAGAGAGAGATCTTCCATCCGCTGGTTCACTCCCCAATTGGCCACAATGGCCGGAGCTGTGCTGATCTGAAGCCAGGAGCCAGGAGCTTCTTCCGGGTCTCCCATGAGGGTGCAGGGACCCAAGGACTTGGGCCATCTTCTACTGTTTTCTGAGGCCGTAGCAGAGAGCTGGATCGGAAGTTGAGCAGCCGGGTCTTGAACCCTTGCCCATATGGGATGTCCTCACTGCAGGCGGCGGCTTTACCTGCTACATCACAGCACCAGCCTCCAGAGCCATTCTTCATTCCTCCCTTTACCCTATTCTTCACATCCAATCCATTGATTTGCTTCTAAAATGAACAGAATAGCATTGTGGTGCAACAGGCTAAATGGCCTGCCATGCCGGCATCTCACATGAACACTGGTTCGGGTACTAGCTGCTCCACTTCCAATCCAGTTCCTGGCTAATGCACCTGGGAAAAGCAGTGGAAGATGGCCCAGGTACTTGGGTCCCTGCCACTCATCCGGAGACCTAGATGGAGTTCAAGGCTATGGGTGTCTGATTGGCCCAGTCCAAGTCCTTGCGGCCATTTGGGGAGTGAACCAGCAGATGGAAGACATCGTTGTCTGCCCCCTGCCCTGTAACTCTACCTTTCAAATAAATAAAAACAAAGTTTATTTTGACTATTTCTATTCCTTTCTTTTTTAAAGATTTATTTATTTATTTGAAAGTCAGAATTACACAGAGAGAGGAGAGGCAGATAGAGAGAGAGGTCTTCCATCCTCTGGTTCACTCCCCAAATGGCCGCAACGGCCAGAGTTGGGCCAATCCAAAGCCAGGAGCTTCCTCCAGGTCTCCCATGTAGGTACAGGGGCCCAAGGACTTGGGCCATCTTCTGCTTTCCCAGGCCATCAGCAGGGAGCTGGATTAGAAGTGGAGCAGCTGGAACTTGAACCGGCACCCATATGGGATTCTGGCTCCGCAGGTGGAGGCTTAACCTACTATGCCCCTTAAGAAGTTTCTTTTTTGTCACTTAAATCTTAGCTCAAATGTTGTAGTCTCATTGAGTTCTTCTCCACCCCTTTTAAAATTAAACACCAATCATTAACCACGATAATCACTGGTGCTATTCACCAAATACTTTTCGTTCTCCCCTTTTCCAGGCACAAGGTAGAATTGCATGTATTGGGGGCCCAGAACTGTGGCACAGCTGGTTAAGCCACTGCTGACAAAGCCAGCATGCCACATGAGCACCAGTTCGAGTCTTAGCTGTTCCACTTCCAATCCAGCTCCGTGCTAATGCACCTGGGAAAGCTGCAGAAGATGACCTGAGTGCTTGGACCCCTGCCACCCATATGGAAGACCTGAATAGAATTCCAGGCTCTTGGCTTTGGCCTGGCCCAGCCCTGGCCATTGCAGCCATTTTGGGGAGCAAACTTAGCAGATAGAAGATCGCTGTCTCTCTCTCTCTCTCTCTCTCTCTCTCCTTCTGTCTTTCAAATGAATTAATTAATTTTTTTAAAAAAGAAATAAACATTTTTTCCTTTCAAACAACTGAGGAAACACACACCCAAGATAGAGTATCTACAGTGAGCTGTGCCCCCATGAAGTTCAGAGCCATCCCTCTATGTGATCTGGGGGCAAAGAGGGTGCTGCTTTGGGTGGAGTTTTCCAAGGACAGGCGGGGATCTCCAAGAATTTGGTGACTGCCCCTTTTCTGGCCTCTGTAGGAAGTTTGGGAAGCGTCATGGCATCAGGTGCAGGATGGGAATGGCAGTGTCACTGTTAGGGTCTGTTAGCCCACTGGAGCGCAAGTAGTTAATTCCAAACACCCGGTAAATCCACCTGTCCTGCACCTCCCCCAGAACATAGCAAACTGATGGAACCATCTACTGTAAATCATCGCTGCTATTAACAACTGCCAGTGGGGATTTCTGCACACGGGCGAGTCCGCACACGGGCGAGTCCCCCTTACCAGTCATTGCGGCATTCCACGTTCCACGGGCCCCTCCCTGGGGAAGTTCCCACACCCATTGCCCAGCGGGTTGAGACGCAGCGCCCCCTGTGCCTGTGGTCCTTTTTTCTGCCTTAACCAGTCCTCTCTGCGCCTTCTTCAGACCCAAAAAAGTCCTAAAACCCAACATCAGCTACAGGGACTTTATTGGAATGGTGTTCTAATGAGCTAGAGGCCATCTGGCAGCCACGTTGGATATTTGCTGCAGGACTGCCTCATCTGAGTGCTTTTGCAGAGTTAATTCATGCACTTCTCCCAACAACACAGTAAAGTAGGGGTTAGTGTTCTCAATTTCAAAGCGCAACGGCTGAGAAGGGCAAGGCTGAGTGCCCATTCAGGCACCACGGAGGCGCAACTTGATCCTCATCAATGGTTCCCAGGGTTGATGCCACCCTCAACCCCCATAATTCATCTACACCGCCTGTTCCAGGCTCTCAAACTCACATTTGAGTAAGGAGTGACAGATCCTGGAGATTATTGCACATGCATGCACTTGTAGAGAAAAGAGGGCTGCCAAGTTCCACCCTGGGGGCTGACAAATACGATGGTCTTTCAAAAAGTTTGTGGAAAACAGAATTAAAAGGTGAGTTCATCTTCATGCAAAATAGCTTGAAATCCATGCGGAGCTTTTTCATAATGCTCATTGATGGAACAAGGGCCTAAGCCTCAGGTTCTGCACTGTTCCCCACCCCACCCCCTGCATTCTTCCCCAGGTTTGGAAGTCAGTGGGCCAAACCTGAAGAACCAGTATGGAGAAGCTCATCTCTGCTGCCCCTCCACCCCCACCCCTAGCCCACCTAAGATAAAAAGGGCCCAGCCTCCTGGGGTCTGGGCCTCTGCCACATGTTGGGTCTATGAGCATGATGGTCAACTTCTATGGATTTATTTTATTTATAAATTTGATCTGGCTGCGAGCTTGTATTTTGTCTACTCTCTATTCTATGCCCTATTTCTTTGAAGATTTATTTATTTATTTGAAAGACAGAGTTACAGAGAGGCAGAGAGAAAGTACGCACACGCGCACGCGAGAGAGAGAGAGAGAGAGAGAGAGAGAGAGAGGTCTTCCATCCACCACTTCACTCCCCAAATGAGTGCAATGGCAGGACCTGCATTGAAAAGAAGCCAGGAGCCAGGAGCTTCTTCTGGGTGCAGGGGCCCAAGGACTTGGGCCATATTCTACTGCTTTCCCAGGCCATAGCAGAGAGCTGGTTTGGAAGTGGAGCAGCCAGGACTTGAACCAGTGCCCATACGGGATGCCGGTGCTGCAGGCGGTGGCTTTACCTGCTGTACCACAGTGCTGGCCCCGTCCACGGCCATTTCTTACATTTGGTGCCCCATGGGAGGAGGTACTAATCTGACCTCTTTTCCTAACACTCTTTTCCCATGAACTTTTTTTAATGTAAAACATTTAATTTATTGATGTTTTTGGTGGGAATTCAATTGTATCAGTGCTTTATTAGTCTTGTGGTCTCATCAGCATTGACAGGTTGGTCATTCGGATGTTGCTGTGGAGCCAGCCCTTTCTGCAGAGGTTCCAGAGAATGGCCTTTTAAGAAGTGTGCAAGTTCCCTTTGTCTGTTTAGAATAGCTGCATTCACTCGGTTAACTTCCTCATCATTCACAGTGTTTACTTTTTTTTCTTCTTCTTTTTTTTTTTTTTTTTTTTTTGACAGGCAGAATGGACAGTGAGAGTGAGAGACAGAGAGAAAGGTCTTCCTTTTCCATTGGTTCACCCCCCAGTGACCGCTGCAAGCTGGCACATCGCGCTGATCCGAAGGCAGGAGCCAGGTGTTTCTCCTGGTCTCCCATGCGGGTGCAGGGCCCAAGCACTTGGGCCATCCTCCACTGCACTCCCGGGCCACAGCAGAGAGCTGGACAGGAAGAGGGGCAACCGGGACAGAATCCAGCGCCCTGACCAGGACTAGAGCCCAGGGTGCCGGTGCCGCAGGATTAGCCTTTTGAACTGTGGCGCTGGCCAGTGTTTACCTTCTTAAGAGTGATGGTAACTGGTTTTGCTTTGTTTTAGCCTGAAAGGTTTTTTTGTTGTTGTTGTTTGTTTTGTTTTGGGCTGGCTATGTGAGAGAACTTTCTGGCCTGCTGCTCTTTTAATCTGTTCTTGGCCATTGTCTTTGACACCTGTCTGCTGCAGTTCAAGCTCCAGGTGACGTCATCTGCACTCCCTGAACTTTTGGAAGATTCCTCATATGCAGGAATTTCAAAAATTTTTGCAGCAAAACAAACTCATCTTTTGATTTCATTCTTCCTACAAACTTTTTGAAGTATGCCTCATGTGTATACATGTGTTTATATCTTTTGTGAATACAGAGATATTATTTGATATTTCAATTGTTACTTTAATGTCAATACCAGTCTAACAATGATCAGATACAACTAGTGGGACTAACAGACACTTTAGAAGGTAAAGGTTGGGGCTGGCACCGTGGTGTAGCGGTAAATTCTCCGCCTGCAGTGCCGGCATCCCATATGGGTGCTGGTTTGAGTCCCTGCTGTTCCACTTCTGATCCAGCTCTCTCTATGGCCTGGGATAGCAGTGGAAGATGGCCCAAGTCCTTGGGCCCCTGCACCCACATGGGAGACCTGGAGGAAGCTCCTTGCTCCTGGCTTCGGATCATACAGCTCCAGTCATTGCAGCCATCTGAGGAGTGAACCAGAGGATGGAAGACCTCTCTCTCTCTGTAACTCTGCCTTTCAAATAAATAAATAAATCTTACCAAAAAAAAAAAAAAAAAAAGGTAAAGGTTAATTGTATAAGATCTAAAAATAATAACAAAAGTCTGAGTTTTTAAAATGATTCCCTTTGTCTTGTAGAAACATGTCCAAGGGGCCGGTGCTGTGGTGTAGCTGTTAAGCTGCCGCCTGCAGCACTGCATCCCACATGGGCACCGGTTCGAGTCCGGGCTGCTCCACGTCTGATCCAGCTCCCTGCAAATGTGCCTGGGAAAGTAGTGGAAGATGCTAAGTGCCCAGACCTCTGCACCCATGTGGGAGACCTGGAAGAAGCTCATGGCTCCCGGCTAAGGACTGGCTCAGCTGGGTCCTTGCAGGCATTTGGGGCATGAACCAGAGACATATCCAAGAATGGTTTATTTTATTATTCGAAATTATTGATGTGAAGTTTACAGACACTAAAATGTATTCATTCAGTTGGTACCATGTGCTAAGGCTTGGAGGATGTGTGTCTGAGTTTCCATTGCCACTACCGAGGTAGAGAGCTTTGATTCACTCCAGGAATTCTGCTCTGACCCTTCTCAAACCTTTCCTTGCCTCTCACCCCTACCCTGCTTTGTGTCACTGTAGATTAGATTTGGCTTTTTCAGGGTTGCACATGAATAGAATTGTTCAGGGTGCTCTTTTGTGTCTAGCTTATTCCATGAAACTTTTTTTTTTTTTTGAGATTCATCCATGTTGCTCTATGGATCTTGTTCTCAAGGACAGATTTTAGTCACAGAAAACAGCAAGAGCCCATTCTGGAGAGAATATTCATGAACGCTTCAATTCCACCCTTGGTTCACACGAGAGTCTTTGAGCCCATTTTGTGACATGGAATGGTGTCCACACCTTTGCATGGAAAAATGCAACTCCTTCTTTGATGGAAACACGCAATATCCTCTTTCTTATCTTCCCCAATTTCCTTTTTCTTCAACATTGCCAAGATGCTATGTCAGCTTTCTCTTAGCTGTTAAGGGGAAAAAGCAGCGTTGTGGC
Organism: Oryctolagus cuniculus; assembly: GCF_051225735.1. NCBI lineage: Eukaryota > Metazoa > Chordata > Mammalia > Lagomorpha > Leporidae > Oryctolagus > Oryctolagus cuniculus. Next base: position 34,190,744 of record NC_142885.1, read on the forward strand.
ATAGCAGGTTAAGCCTACACTTGTGACACCATCACCTATGTAAGCATGGGTTCAAGACCCGGCTGCTCCACTTACAATCTAGCTCTGGGCTAGTGGGTCTGGGAAAGCAGTGGAAGACAGCACAAGTGGCTGGGCCTCTGCCATTCACGTGGGAGACCCAGATGGACTTCCAGGCTCCTGGCTTCAGCCTGGCCCAGTGCTGGCTGTTAACAGCCATTTGGAGAGTAAACCAGCAGATGGAAGATTAGTCTCTCCCTCTCTGTCTCTGATGTTCTGCCTTTCAAATAAATAAAAATCTTAAAAAAAAAAAAAAAGAAAAGAAAAAAGCTGAGGAGCTCAAAATCTATCATATGGAAAGGAGAAAGCAGAAAATAATTTTTAATTTTTAAAAATCTACTTGAAAGGCAGAGTGAGAGAGAGAGAGAGAGAGAGAGAGAGGAGAGATGGCCCAAGTTCTTCAGCCCCTGCACCTGCATGGGAGACCCGGAAGAAGCTCCTGGCTCCTGGCTCCTGGCTTTGGATCAGCGCAAATCCAGCCATTTCTGCCAACTGGGGAGTAAACCAGTGGATGGAAGACCTCCGTCTCTCTCTCTCTCTCTCTCTCTCCTTGCCTCTCCTTCTCTCTTTGTATAACTCTGCCTTTCAAATAAATAAATAAATCAGTCCTAAAAAAAAAAGAAGTGACCTTGTTTGCTATTCTTCTGAACACCTGTGATCAACTGAATAGCCGTTCATTGATGTCTGCTTCCCTCTCCAGGAGAGGATCATTGCCTCCCACCCCAGGGAAGCCAGGCATGATGCTGGGACAAGCTGCAGCTGGATGTACTCACACCAACACAGGCAGCTCCGGTTTGTCCATTTTAGCTACTGGAGAGTGTTCCTGTGTGTGAGACACCATGTGTTTCCTGCTGAGCATTCAGATGGTCTCCACTTTTCACTCCCATTATACACACTCCTGTCGCAGCCATGAGTGACACTTCTCCAGGTGTGTCCTAGGAGAGGGGCTGCTGTGTGGTAGGGTCCACCCATCTCCCCCTTTTCTGGGCATAGTCTCACCCAGGGAGCTGTCCACAGAGGGCACCGAAACCACAGGCCGTGGACCAGCACAGGTCCCGTGTCTTCCCCACTCACCTCCTTTGCTTAGAATCCACAAATACGTTTCTTTAAAAAAAAAAAAAAAAGACTTATTTATTTGAAAGGCAGGGTTGGGTCAGTACTGTGGCATAGTGGATAAAGCCGCCACCTGCAGTACTGGCATCCCATATGGGCACCTGTTTGAGTCCCAGCTGCTCCCTTCTGATCCAGCTTTCTTCTGTGGGCTGGGAAAACAGTAGAAGATGGCCCAAGTCCTTGGGCACCTGCACCTGCATGGGAGACTCGGAAGAAGCTCCTGGCTCCTGGATTCAGATTGGCACAGGTCTGGCGTTGCAGCCATTTGGAGAGTGAACCAGTGGATATAAGACCTCTCTTTTTGTCCCATCTCTCTCTCTGCAACTCTGACTTTCAATAAATAAAATAAAATAAAATAAAAGCATCCTCTATCCAAAAGCACTTTGAAATCTGAACAGAAAATAGGAAAGATGCTCCCCCTGGTGGTGGGAGTGCTGCACACAAACACCCCTGCAAAGCGGGGAGGGTCACAGCCTGGAACATAACAGGAAGTCACAGGATGCTTGGCTGATCAAAGCATGGTTGGGACTTCCTGTAGATACTTTAAAAATTTTTCTATGATGCAATTCTAAAATGTAAATGTTTGTTTTTAAGTTACATATACTGATTGTATATATGATTCACAGTGTGATGTTTTGATGTACACATTATGGAATCACTATAGCAAGCCTATTAATATGTCAATAACTTCTTACCAGCATTTTATAGTAATTACTCTTTCAGTAATTTTGAAATACATAATATAGTATTATTAACTTTGTTTACTAATGAATGAGCGTTCTGTGTCATAGGTCTCAAAAACCCACTCCTCTTGTCTAATGGAAACTTTGTACCCTTTGGTCCACACCATGAGATAAATTTTATTGCATTTTTGTAAATATCACAAAAGAATCTTAGCAGTGACTTTGGCATTTCCTTGTTTCTGTAGCTGGATGACACCTGGATACCATTCATCAGTCTTTTTTCAGACATAGGCACAGGTCCAAGTTTTTCTGAGCTCTTTGCTTTTTTTTAATTTGAGAGGCGGAGAGACAGATAAAGAAAGCTTCCTATGCTGGTTCAGTCTCCAAATGATTGCAATGCCTGGAACTACGTTGAGGCCAAAGCTGAGAGACAGTGGCTCAATCCAGATCTCCCTCGTGAGTGGCAGAATCTGAAATACTAGAGCCACTGCCACTGCCTCCCAGGGTCTGCATTGGCAAGAAGCTGGAACCTGGAGCCAGAGCCAGGAATGGAACCCAATCACTCTGACATGAGATGCTGTGGCATAGTGGATAAAGCCGTCGCCTACTGTGCCAGCATCCCATATGGGCACCGGTTCAAGTTGGATGCTCCACTTCCCATCCAGCTCTCTACTATGGCCTGGGAAAGCAGTAGAGGATGGCCCAAGTGTTTGGGCCCCTGCACCCACATGGGAGTCCTGGAGGAAGCTCCTGGCTCCTGGCTTCTGATTGGCTCAGCTCTGGCTGTTGCAGCCATTTGGAGAGTGAACCAGAGGTGGAAAACTCTCTCTCTCCGCCTCTTCTCTCTGTGTGTAACTCTTTCAAGTAAATAAATAAATCTTTAAAAAAAAAAAAAGCAGTTGCCTGCAGAGCTTGGCGTCCCATATAAGCGCCGGTTCGAGTCCTGGCTGCTCCACTTCTGATCCAGCTCTTTACTGATGGCCTGGAAAAGCAGTGGAATGGCCCAAGTCCCTGGGCCCCTGCACCCATGTGAGGGACCCAGAAGAGGCTCCTGGCTCCTGGCTCCTGGCTCCTGGCTTCAGACTGGTCCAGCCCTGACTGTTGTAGCCATTTGGGGAGTGAACCCGTGGATGGAAGATCTCTCTCTCTCTCTCCTTTCCTCTATCTGTAACTCTGCTTCTCAAATAAATACATCTTAAAAAAGAAAAAGAGTCCTGTGGGGCCCTGCACCATGGCCATGTTCCCTTCAGGGTGATGTCAACATTTTCTGGAATATCCACCATCTGTTGCTGGCAATCATCTTCCTTCTTGCAGTAAAGGCAACAAAGAGAACACCTTTAATGTTTATTGTTGTTCGAAAGGCAGAGAGAGACAGTCAGAGATCCTCCATCCACTGGTTCACTCCCTAAATCCCAGAAGAGCCAGGGCTGGGCCAGGCTGAAAGCAGGAGCTGGGGGCTCAACCAGGTCCCCATTTGGGCAGGGACCCAAGTATTTGGGCCACCCATTGCCACACATGGTGACTTAGCAGAAAGCTGGGATTGGGAGCGGAGCCAGGAACTCATAGCGGTGTCTGTCTGTCTTTCTTTCTAAGATTTATTTGTTTATTTGAAAGGCAGAGTTACAGAGAGGCAGAGAGACAGAGAAGTGTTCCATCCTCTGGTTCACTCATGAAATAGCTGCAACGGCCAGAGCTGGGCTGATCCGAAGTCAGGAGCCAGGAGCTTCCTCTGGGTCTCCCACGCAGGTTCAGGGGCCCAAGGACTTGGGCCATCCTCTACTGCTTTCACAGGCCATAGCAGAGAGCTGGATTGGAAGTGGAGCAGCCGGTACTTGAACCAGCACCCATATGGGATTCGGCACTACAGGCAGTGGCTTTACCCACTAGGGCACAGCACTGGCCCCCAGTGGTATCTTAACTGTTGTGCCAATGCCTACCCCTAATGTTTAGATTTTTTTTTTTTTTTTTTTGACAGGCAGAGTGGATAGTGAGAGAGACAAAGAGAAAGGTCTTCCTTTGCCGTTGGTTCACCCCCCAATGGCCGCCGCGGCCGGCGCACTGCGCCTCTTCGAAAGCAGGAGCCAGGTGCTTCTCCTGGTCTCCCATGGGGTGCAGGGCCCAAGCACCTGGGCCATCCTCCACTGCACTCCCTGGCCACAGCAGAGAGCTGGCCTGGAAGAGGGGCAACCAGGAAAGAATCCAGCGCCCCGACTAGGACTAGAACCCGGTGTGCCGGCGCCGCTAGGTGGAGGATTAGCCTATTGAGCCATGGCGCCGGCCTAGATTTTTTTTTTTTTTTTTTTTTTTTTTTTTTTTTTTTTTTGACAGGCAGAGTGGACAGTGAGAGAGAGAGACAGAGAGAAAGGTCTTCCTTTGCCGTTGGTTCACCCTCCAATGGCCGCCGCGGCTGGCGCGCTGCGGCCGGCGCACCGCGCTGATCCGATGGCAGGAGCCAGGAGCCAGGTGCTTTTCCTGGTCTCCCATGGGGTGCAGGGCCCAAGCACCTGGGCCATCCTCCACTGCACTCCCTGGCCACAGCAGAGGGCTGGCCTGGAAGAGGGGCAACCGGGACAGAATCCGGCGCCCCGACCGGGACTAGAACCCGGTGTGCCGGCTCCGCTAGGCGGAGGATTAGCCTAGTGAGCCGCGGTGCCGGCCTAGATCTTTTTTAAAAACAGGTTTATTGAGATGTAATTCATATATCACACAACTCTGCCACTTAAAGTGTACAGTTCAATTACTTCTATTTTACTCACAGATACGTGCAACCATCATTGTAGATCATTTTAAAACATTTTAATCACGTCAGAAAGAAACTGTACCCATTAGCTATCTGTCCCTCCATCCCTCTCACCTAGCTCTAAGCAACTACGAATCTATTTTTATCTTTGTATTCACCGTATAGTAAAAATAAACCATTTTTTCCCTCTATACACACATTCAACTTCTGAGACCAAATGTGTGGGGTTTTCCCCAACAATTCAACCCTCCAGTTCTCTGCAGATGCCAACTAGGTATCATGCATTTTAATTCAGTTCTGACTTTATCCACCTGGAGTCAGCATCACATCCCACAGGTTAGGGGCCCAAGTCCACAGCCCATCCCCACTGTTGTCACCTGTGGTGCTACTTTTTTTTTTTTTTAAGATTTATTTATTTGTTTGAAAGGCAGCATTAGAGAGGGGGAGGGAGAGGGAGAGAGAGACAGAGACAGAGAGAATCTCCATTCACTGGTTCATTCCTGGAAGCCAGGAGCCAGGAACTCCTTCCAGGTCTCCCATGTGGGTAGCAGGTGCCCAGAGACTTGGGCCATCTTCTACTGCTTTTTCAGGAAGATTAGCAGGGAGCTGGATCAGAAGAGGAGCAGCCACTCACTATGCCACAATGCCAGCCCCTGTCACCTTATACCCCCAGCTATAAGCAGAGGTTCTCATATCTGCTCTTCAGGTTTGTCATTTGCTAGAACGGTTCACAGAACACAGGGAAACGCTGTGCTTGCTAGGTTTTCAGCTTGGTATAAAGGACAGGACTTGGGAACAGCAGAGGGAAGAGATGCATTGGACAAGGCTCCCTTCTTCAGCCTGTGGCGCAACTCCAGCCATTGAGGCCAATTGGGGAGTGAATCAGCAGATGGAAGACCAGTCTCTCTCTCCCTCTGCCTCTCCTTCTCTCTCTGTGTAACTCTGACTTTCAAATAAATAAATAAATAAATCTTTTTCTAAAAAAAAGATACCACTTGGGATGTCTGTACCCCATCAGAGTGCCTGGGCTGGAGTCCTAGCCCCACTTCCAATTCTAGTTTATGCACATCTTAGGAGGCAGCAGCTGATGGCTCAAGTACTTGGGCCCCTGTCATCACACATGGGAGACCTGGACTGACTTCTGGGCTCCTATCTTTGGCCTACTGGCACAGCCCTGACTGTTGGTGACCATTTGGGGAGTGAGCCTGCAGAATACAGGATCTCTCTGGGTCTGTCTCTATTGCTCTGCCTTTCAAAACATTTTTTAAAGTTTATTTTACAGCAAGTGATTTTGAAATCCATGCGTAGTTCTTTCTATAATAAACATTTTCCATTAAATTTGTGAAGGCACTCCATATTATACTTGATGTTAATAACTTAGAAGATAAAATTAAACCAGGCTTAATTGCCAAAGTTTTATCCAAGTCATGTGAACTTGAAGAGCATTTGGTTAGTTTCTGGAATTATTTTCTGAGCATTACAAAGATATTTAATTTATAACAGCACTTTTGAAAATCTTTAAAACAGTTCAGGGGCTGGTGCTGTGGTGTAGCAGGTAAAGCCACCGCCTGTAGTACCAGCATCCCATATGGGCACTGGTTCGAGTCCCAGCTGCTCTACTTCCAATCCAGCTCTCTGCTGTGGCCTGGGAAAGCAGTGGAAGATGGCCCAAGTCTTTGGGCCCCTGCACCCGCATGGGAGACCCAGAGGAAACTCCTGGCTCCTGGCTTGGATGGGTGCAGCTCTGGCCATTTCGGCCAACTGGGGAGTGAACCAGCGAATTGAAGACCTCTCTGTCTCTCCTCTCTCTGTGCAATTCTGACTTTTTTTTTTTTTTTTGACAGGCAGAGTGGACAGTGAGAGAGAGCTAGAGAGAGAGAGAGAAAGGTCTTCCTTTGCCGTTGGTTCACCCTCCAATGGCGGCCACCGCCGGTGCGCTGCAGCCAGCGCACCGCGCTGATCCGAAGGCAGGAGCCAGGTACTTATCCTGGTCTCCCATGGGGTGCAGGGCCCAAGCACCTGGGCCATCCTCCACTGCACTTCCCTGGCCACAGCAGAGAGCTGGCCTGGAAGAGGGGCAACCGGGACAGAATCCAGCGCCCTGACCGGGACTAGAACCCGGTGTGCCGGCGCCGCAAGGCGGAGGATTAGCCTAATGAGCTGCGGTGCCGGCCTAATTCTGACTTTCAAATAAATACATTTATTTAAAAAAAATAAGTAAAACAATTGAGACAGAAGTCCTTTAGAAGATTTTATAAATTAATTTGATAATACCACACTGATGTAGAAAAATACCCCATACACATAGCATAAATACAGAGCACCACAGAGATTATATAGCTTTCATTCTAACATTTTAGCTACCAGTCAGCAAGGCACACTTCCATGTTTGCTTCCTTTACATTTTATGCAAATTGTGTTTCTGACAGATGCAACAATTAAGCTTTCCTGTTGAAGTAACACCCTGACAGGAGGGACTCCATTTTAGAGCAACCGAGACTCCATCTTGAGAAAGTACTGCCCTCACCATGAAACTATGGTTTGGAAACGAACTATGGTGTATTTTTAAAAAGATTGATCTATGTATTTGAAAGTCAGAGTTACGGGGCCGGCGCCATGGCTCAGTAGGTTAATCCTCCACCTGTGGTGCTGGCATCCCATATGGGCACTGGTTCTAGTCCTGGCTGCTCCTCTTCCAATCCAGCTCTCTGCTATGGCCTGGGAAAGCAGCAGATGACCCAAGTCCTTGGGCCCCTGCACCCACGTGGGAGACTGGGAAGAAGCTCCTGGCTCCTGGCTTCGGATTGGTGCAGTTCCAGCCATTTCGGCCATCTGGGGAGTGAACCAACGGAAGGAAGACCTCTCTCTGTCTCTCCCTCTCACTGCCTGTGGCTCTACCTCTCAAATAAATACATAAAATCTCAAAAAAAGAAAAAAAGAGTTACATAGAGAACGAGAGAGAGAGAGAGAGAGAGAGAGAGAGAGAGAGAGAGATCTTCCATCTGCTGGTCCTCTCCCTAAGTGGCTGCAACAGCTGGAGCTGCGCCAATCCAAAGCCAGGAGCCAGGAGCTTCTTCTGGGTCTTCCACATGGGTGCAGGGGCCCAAGGACCTGGGCCATCTTCCACTGCTTCCCCAGGCCATAGCAGAGAGCTGGATCAGAAGTAGAGCAGCTGGGACTTTAACCGGCACCCATGTGGAGTGAACCAGCAGTTGGAAGACTTCTCTCTGTCTCTCTCTGCCTCTACCTCTCTCTAACTCTGACTTTCAAGTAAACAGATAAAATCTTTAGGAAAAAAAAAAAAGAAAAAAAAGGAAGTGCAGCATGCAGTTAGCAGGACTCAAGAAGTGGGTTTCAGTCCACTGAGAAGGTCTTAGGGGAGAGGTGGGATCAAAAGACAGAACAAAAATCCCTCCCCAAAGGCCAGGAAGCTCTTTCTAGTTCAAGCATCAGGGAGTGGAACTACACTCGAGAGAAAGAGCCAGGAGAAACCGGCCTGCTAAGGAAGCAGTACTACAGTGAGCAGTCCCCACTTGAAAGAAAGAGGCAGGAAGAAAGACTTCCAGCCCAGCAGGTGCCTCTCACACAGAGAACACTCGGCCTCCAACTCTGTTTCACAGAGAACGCTCAGGATTTTTTAATAAAGTATTTATTCATTTGGAAGCGACTGATGGGGGGTGGGGAGAGGGGGAGAGAGGGAGAGAGGGAGAGAGAGAATCATCAATTTCCCCAAATGACTGCAGCTGCAGGGGCTGTGTCAGGTTGAAGCCAGGGGCCAAGAACTGCATCTGGGTCTCCTATGTGGGTGGCAGGGACTTAAGTACTCGGGACCATCTTCTGCTGCTTTCCCAGGAGCATTAGAAGGAAGCTGGATCAGAAACAGGGGAGCTGGGTCTCAAGCCAGGCACTGAAATATGAGATGTGGCAGCCCAAGCAGCAGCTTAATCTGCCGAATCCGCACCCCGAAACCCACTCAAGACTCAGAATTTTTTTTTAAAAAAGACTTATTTATTTATTTGAAAGGCAGAGTTACAGAGAGGTAGAAGCAGAGAGAGAAGTTTCCCATCTGCTGGTTCACTCCCTAGATGGCCACAATGGCTGGAGTTGGGTCAATCCGAAGCCAGGAGCTAAGAACCAGGAGCTTCTTCCAGGTCTCCCATGCAGGTGCAGGGATCCAAGGACTTGGACCATCTTCTACTGCTTTCCCAGGCCAGAGCAGAAAGCTGGATCAGAAGCGGAGCAGCTGGGACTCAAACCAGCACCCATATGGGATGCCAGCACTGCAGGCAGCAGCTTTATCCACTAAGCCACCGTACTACCCCCAGAATTTTAAGGATCAAAACCTGTCCCAACTGTGCTTGGAGAAACGGTCACTGGCTCAGGAGTCAGCCTCATCAGTGGACCCTCCATTGCTGTGGTGGAGTGTGTTCCCCAGAGGTTATGTGTTGGAAACTTAATGTTCCCATCACGTGTGGATGGAATTTGGGAGTGGAACTTTTGGGGAGATTAAGGTTAGATGAGGTCATGAGGGTGCCCCCCTGCCATGTCGAGTAGTGGCTTTAAATGAGGAAGGGGGATCTGAGTGCACACACTCCCTCATTCTCGGCTGGGGTTAGAGACACCCACATCCCATGTTGGAGTGTGCCTGGCTTGAGTCCCAGTTACTCTGCTTCTGATCCAGCTCCCTGCTAATGAGTACTCTGGGAGCCAGCAAGTGATAACTCAAGTACTTGGGCTCCTGCCTCCCACATGGGCGATCCAGATGGAGTTCCAGGCTCCTGGCTTCAGCCTGGCCCAACCCTAGCTGTTTGTGCCCATTTGGGAAGTAAACCAGCCAATGAAAGATCTCTCTTTCTCACTCTGCCTTTCAAATAAATAAATGCATCATTTTAAAAAAAAGATCCAACTATATGCTATCTATTAAAAATCTACTTCAGGGGCCAGTGCTGTGGCATAGCAGGTAAAGCTGCTGCCTGAAGTGCCGGAATTCCCTATAGATGCTGGTTTGTGTCTGATCCAGCTTTCTGCTATGGCCTGGGAAAGCAGTGGCAGATGGCCCAAGTGCTTGGGCCCCTGCACCCGTGTGGGAGACCTGCAAGAAACTCCTGGCTCTTGACTTTGGTTCAGCCCAGCTCCAGCTGTTGCAGCCATCTGGGGAGTGAACCAGCAAATAGATCTCTCTCTCTCTGTCTCTCTCCCTCTCACGCGTGTGCTTGTGTGTGTGTGTGTAACTCTGACTTTCAAATAAATAAATCTTATGGAGGAAGACAGGCCCTGCTGACACTTGATTTCCTCTCAGTATAACACCAATCTCAGACTCCTCATCACTGGAATCACAACATTTGGAGTGGACACTTGGCACAGTAGCTAAGGCACTGTTTGGGAAGCCCACATCCCTTACTGAAGTGCCTGGGTTTGAGTCCCAGCTCCACCACTTCCCATTAATGTACACCCTGGGAGACAGCAGATGACAGTTCAAGTACTTGGGTCCTTGCCACTCCCACAAGAGACCCAGATTGAGTTTGAGGATTCTGGCTTCACTCTGACCCGGCCCTGGCTATTGCAGGCATTTGGGATGGAATATTCTCCATGTCTGTTTCTCTTTCAAATAAAAAGTTTCAATAATTCTTTTTAGGGGCCGGTGCTGTGGTGTAGCAGGTGAAGATGTCACTTGCAGTGCCAGCATCCCATGTGGGCGCTGGTTCGAGTCCCGGCTGCTCCACTTCTGATCCAGCTCTCTGCTGTGGCCTGGGAAAACAGTGGAGGATGGCCCAAGTCCTTGGGCCCCTGCACCCCTATGGGAGACCTGGAAGAAGCTCCTGGCTCCTGGCTTCAGATTGGCACAGCTCGAGCCATAGTGGCCATCTGAGGAGTGAACCAGCAGATGGAAGACCTCTCTCTCTCTCTCTCTGCCTCTCCTCTCTCTGTGTAATTCTGACTTTCATATAAATAAATAAATTTTTTTAAAAAGAATTCTTTTTAAAAGATACTATATTTACATGAATTTTCTTCTTTTTAAAAAGATTTATGTATTTATTTGAAAAATGAGACAGAGAGAGAGATGTCTTCCATCCTCTGTCTCACTCCCCAAATGGTCACAACAGCTAGATATGGACCAAGCTGAAGCCAGAAGCCTGGAACTCCATCTGGGTCTCCCATGTGGGTCGCAGGAACTCAAGTCCTTGAGCCATCATCCACTGCTTCCCAGGCACATTAGCAGGGATCTGTACTGGAAGTGGAGCAGCCAGGACTTGAACTGGTGCTCTGATACATTATGCAGCATCCCAAGTGGCGACTTTACCTGCAGTGCCACAAGGCCCACCCTAATTTATGTTGTTTTAAGACACTAAATTTGTGGTAATTTTTTATAGCAGCAATAGAAAACCAATACAAGGTCACACTGAACTTTGGTGTAAATGGATGCTTAGGTTAAAAACAAAAACAAAGCAAAAATAGAGACATGGTTAAACCAGTTAGTAGAACAGGAGGCAGAGATGGTGACCAGCTCAGTCAAGTACAGGCAGCACCTGCAGAAAAGCCACACAAACTCTGCCACTTCCCGTGCTGAGAGAGGCTCACTCCTTCTGCTCAAGGCCAGGCTGTGGGAGGTTGAGTCCAGTTGTTAAGGAAGAATTTTTTTTTTTAAAAGATTTATTTATTCAGTGTTTCAAAGACATCAAGACAAGCATGTCTTTTTTTTTTTTTTTTAAACAAGCAGAGTTAGTGTGAGAGAGAGAGACAGAGAAAGGTCTTCCTTCTGTTGGTTCACCCCTCAGTGGCCACTATGGCCGGTGCACTGCGCCGATCCGAAGCCAGGAGCCAGGTGCTTCTCCTGGTCTCCCACGCGGGTGCAGGGCCCAAGCGCTTGGGCCATCCTCCACTGCCTTCCTGGGCCACAGAAGAGGAGCAACCGGGACAGAATCCGGCACCCCAACCGGGACTAGGACCCGAGGTGCCGGTGCCACAGGCGGAGGATTAGCCAAGTGAGCCGTGGCGTCGGCCCAGAGAGAGGTCTTTCATCTGCTGATTCACTCCCCAGTTGGCTGCCAACAGCTGGAGCTGAGCCAATCTGAAGCCAGGAGCTTCTTCCGGGTCTCCCATGTGAGTGCAGGGGTCCAAGGACTTGGGCCATCTCCACTGCTCTCCCAGACCACAGCAGAGAGCTGGACCAGAAGTGGAGCAGCTGGGAATTAAACCTGCGCCCACATGGGATGCCGGCACTGCAGGCAGCAGCTTCACCCACTATGCCACAGCACCGGCCCCAAAGAACTTCTAACAGGATCACCTAAAAACTGATTCCCCACTTGGCTTGCTGCTGTGACTCACTCATGGAGGTGGAGTAGGTGACATGGTGGCCTTCTTAGTCTTTTCCAATTCTCTTTGTGCCATATGTACAACAATTATATTTCTTTTTTAGTTATTTGAAAGGCAAAAGAGAGACAGAGAGAGATCTTCCCACCCACTGGTTCACTCCCTAAATGCCTGCAACAGCCGGAGCTGGACCAGGCTGAAGCCAGGAGCCTGGAGCGCCATCGGAGTCTCCCACATGGATGGCAGGGACTTGGGTGAGATATGTGTGGATGAGGTCTCCATACTTCCGTGGGGTCTGCTTAACAGTCTTTGTGTGTCAGGCCTGGCCGCAGGGCCCCTTGCAGCCTGAGTGACCACCTGTCCCTTGACCAGCAGGCCCGCCCTTGCTCTGTTAACAGAGGGGATTTATCTGCACGTCACTCTCTCACAGGGAGGGGGCGCTGTCTTCACCTTTGGCGGAAGCTAACTTAGCATATGCATGACTGGGCCACCAAAGACTCAGGGATGGGATACGCAAGGAGGGAATGAGAGCAAGGGGATCCCAGGCGGACACTGGGCTGGAGGCGGGATGGACAGTGATCAACAGGTCTCCAGCCACCCAAGTACCACCACGGTTCCAAGGAGGCTTAGTCCTTCCAAGGACAGCCCAGGCGAGGGTCACTGCCTTGCCCTGTGGTCAAGGGGTTGGGGTTCAGATGGGAGGCCCCTCTGTCACCATCCTTGTCCGATTTCTCCACTTTGTTGGTGGCCTCTATAGGCCGGCTCCAGAAACGCCGGCGGGGCCACCAAGCAGGGTGAGCCGGGCTAGGGCAGGAAACACGCGGCAACCTCCAGTCGAGCCCTCTTTATTAGGGAGCAGCCTGCAGGGCGTGTAGGCCTTGCTGTGCCTGCAGCAGGGCCCGCACCTGGCCGATCTGCCAGTCGACGCTGGAGCGCGCAGTGCCGCCCAGCGCGCCGTACTGCTCCACGCTGTTCTGGTAGTCCCACACGCGGCTCACGTCGCCCGAGAACAGAGGGCTGTGGGAGAGGATGAGATGAGGCTGTGGCCGTGATCCCCACCCCCCTCCCCCAGGGGCCCAGGAGCGCCTTCTGGGAGCCAAGCCCAGGAAGAGGGTGCAGGGTGGGTATGGGGGGATGGTGGTCGCACCTGATGCTCTGCAGCTCCTGCAGCGACAGCTGGTTGAGGGCGACCCCTTTGGTCTCCGCCAAGAATACGGCTTTCCCAGAAGTCTCATGCGCCTGGCGGAATGGCATCTAGGGTGCCGGGCAGGGGGCGCTGATGGAGGCTTCCTCCACCTCTGGCTTGTCCCTGCTCCTGGCCTGGAAGGCATCCCCGTGCCCTCGCCCCTCACCACCCGGCTGCCTCACACTTACCCCTTTGCGGACCAGGTAGTAGGCGAGATCAGTAGCCAGCATGTCGGGACTAAGAGCCTGTGCCATGTTCTCACGGTGAATCTAGGGATGCCAGCCGGTGAGTGCTGTGAGCTCGGGACCCTGGGGCCTGCAAGTGCTGGCCCCAGCCAAGCCCAGGGCAGGGCCTCCTTAGCCGGATGTCCCCTGCCTCTCTCAGCACCCAGCTGTGCCCCAATCTCTGCTTGCAACATCTCATAATCATTTTTAGGTACATTGCTGGTTGCCATCTTTGTGTTTTCAAAGAACCCGAATCTTGGGCATGTGGCCGGATTACTTGGAAGATTTATTAAACGTACACATCGCTGCGCCCCACGGCCAGTCTCTGATTCAGTCCTTGGGAGTAGAACCTAGGATTGCCTTTGCTGATGCTCCTCCTCCGAGAACCAAGCTCTGGGGCTGGTGTTTTAGAGACATACTGTGAACCACTCAGGAGCGACAGGAAGTGAAGAGAGAATTGTCTTCATAATAAGTAGGGGGTGGGGCCAGTGCTGTGGCATAGCGGTAAAGCTGCTGCCTGCAGTGCCTGCATCCCATATGGGTGCCGGTTTGAGTCCCAGCTGCTCCATTTCTGATCCAGCTCCCTGCTAATGGCCTGGGAAAGCAGTAGAAGATGACTCAAGTCCTTGGGCCCTTGCACCTGCATGGGAGACCCAGAAGAAGCTCCTGGCTTCAGATCAGCTCAGCTCTGGCTGTTGTAGCCATCTGGGGAATGAACCAGCAGATGCAAGACCTCTCTTTCTCTCTCTCTCTCTCTCTCTCTCTGCCTCTCAAATAAATAAATCTTTAAAAAAAAAAAAAAAAAAAAAGAATCGACAGCTGATGGCTGCTGAAGGCGTGTGTGGGTCTCAAGGGCCCACACTGTGGTACAACACAATTTCCCCTAACAAATGATAAAAAGGAAATCCCCGGGGTGGTGGTGAAGTTGCCATGTGGGTTGCCCACATCCCCTGTTGGAGTGCCTCGGTCCAAGTTCGTGCTCTGCTTCTGATCCAGCTTCCTGCTAATGCACACCCTGGGAGGCAGCAGGTGATGGCTCAAGTACTTGGGTCCTTGCCACTCACTCAGCCCCTGGCTTCAGCCTGACTCTGCCCAGCTATTGTGGACATCTAGGGGAATGGACCAGCAGATGGAAGATCTCCCTGTCTGCCTTTTGATGAAAATCAATCAATCTACACAAAAGGAAATCTTCTTTGGCTAGCTGATGGGCCCTGGGCCCCTGGAGTCTAATCTTCCTTTACTTTCTCCCCTTGCTGCGCCCTAGGAGTAGGGACAAGTGCATACCCCTTTCTCCAGCTGCCATCCACCCCACACCTCCTCCCCTGACCTCTGTCCTGGCAGGCCCACCCAGAGTCCAGGGGCTCCAGGAGAAGAGGCAGGTGGGTCAGCATCTTGCCTGCAGTGTAGAGATGACTCCAGTGGCCACCTGCAGGACAGCACTCACGGTGTCTGACACTTCAAACACGGCTTCCTTGTCCTCCTGGGGGTGGGGGGCACATGGTAGGAGGTGAGGGCCCCAAGTCCATCCTCTCCCCTCCCTGAGGTATTCCTACTTCCTACTGTCCTGCCTGGGGGACAAAGACCTCTCACAGCCTGCACTAAGAGACAGCAGGGAGCCCTGAGCGCGGCACAAGGCTGTGTGCACAGGAAGGGAAGTTGCGGTGTCAGTGGGACCACAGCCCCTAGAACTGGTATGCACTGTGCAGGCAGCTGGGTCCCTCCCCCTGCACCCAGCCCCACACCTGTAAGTCCTTGTTGTAGGTGCTTGGAAGTCCCTTGAGGGTCATCAGGAGCCCAGCACACTGCAGGAAGAGTGAGGCTCAGGAGCTGGGACCCGGAGCCAGTCTCGGAGTCAGTTGGCTCAGCCCAGCACCTCTCTGTGCCCTGCTCACCCGCCCAAACACTCGCCCCGCCTTGCTGCGGATCAGCTCCAGGCTGTCGGGGTTTTTCTTCTGGGGCATCAGGCTGCTCCCGGTGCTGGGGACAGAAACGCTGGGTGTCACTTGGCTTGTCTGCTGGCCGAGGCAGTGCAGGGATCAGCAGCACAATGGCCAAGGGGTGGTATGGGAGGGAGGGAGCCATGCTGGTGCGTGCAGAGGTGGGGTGGGGAAGGAGGCAGCTCAGGCCTTACCTGTAGGCATCGGAGAGCTGCACAAAGCCGAATTCCTTGGTGCCATAAAGGATGAGGTCCTCAGCCATCCTGCTGAGGTGGGTCATGCACAGGGAAGCCCAGAACAGGAACTCGGCTTGGGAGAGAGGGAAGAGCAGGCTCTCAGCTCACCTGGCCTCTCTGGCTCCCACCCACCTCCAGGTGGGCCATCCAGGAGGTGGGAGGGGACTGGAGAGAAGCTGAGGCTGGGGGACAAAGGTAGGGTCCCAGGACTCACCCACAAAGTCTCGCTCGCTGGTAGCATCCATGCTGTTGAGGGTGATGGCCCCAAAATCCAGTTCTGGGAGTGGGGGTGGGACAGGAAACAAGGCTGGACCACAAGGCAAGGCCTTCTCCACCCTCACCAGGCTGCCCTCTGACCCCCTCCCAGGAAAGAGGATCAAGTTCATCTGTGGTACTTGGTGGGTGCTGAGGGTGACTCTCCCCCTGGGGACAAAGGACAGGGTGCCTCACCTGCTCGGAGCAGCTCACGGTCCACACCCAGAGGATTGCCGGCAATGGCTCCGCTGCAGGGACAGGGGCTTCAGAGTGACAAGGCTCCCAGGCGGCAAGCCCTGGCACAGGTGCACATGTGCACACAGAACCAGGCTCTGGTTGCCAGGGCTTCGGCCTGGAGCTAGCCTCTTCCCTGGCCTGGTCACCTTGGGTGCCAGAACGCTTGTCCCCATGCAGGGGAAAGGGGAGGCTGTGGCCAGCCAGCTGGACTCTCATTTGCTAGCATAATTGTTCCCATCTTAAGAGACCTGGGGGGGGCCGGCGCCGTGGCTCAATAGGCTAATCCTCCACCTTGCGGCGCCGGCACACCGGGTTCTAGTCCCGGTCAGGGCGCCGGATTCTGTCCCGGTTGCCCCTCTTCCAGGCCAGCTCTCTGCTATGGCCAGGGAGTGCAGTGGAGGATGGCCCAGGTGCTTGGGCCCTGCACCCCATGGGAGACCAGGAAAAGCACCTGGATCCTGGCTCCTGCCATCGGATCAGCGCGGTGCGCCGGCTGCAGCGGCGGCCATTGGAGGGTGAACCAACGGCAAAGGAAGACCTTTCTCTCTGTCTCTCTCACTGTCCACTCTGCCTGTCAAAAAAAAAAAAAAAAAAAAGAGACCTGGGGGGGTCTCTGCAGGGTCTCCTCCTCCCAGCAGCTGCCCGGATTTGGCCCCTGCTCTGTCCTTCCTGGCTTTTCTCCTTTGTCATTCCTAAGGGCCATGTTGACTGTATAGCAAGGAAGACCCCCCCACGCACCCCCCCTTGGGCTCCAGAGCATGGGGTGGGGTCTCGCTTACCTCCCCAGGGGCAGGACGTTGATCCGTTTCTGCACCTCCAGCAGCCTCTCCGAGTCTCGGGTCAGTGCCACTGTGTGGCTGTGGCAGGGGCAGGAGGGTCAGGACAGCCTGGGGCCCTCCTTGGCATCACAACCCCTGTACCGCACTCCACGTACCTCAAGATCCAGTGGCTCCAGCGAATGGGCTGGGCCCTCTGCAGGTGTGTGTACCCTGGGAAGAGGACGTCACGTTCTCTGTGGGAGGAAGGGAAGGGCCAAGCATCTGAGGGGCTTGGGGTCAGGCTGGGGCTTGAGCGGAGGTTGAGGAGTCCTGCCTGTTAAACCCAGCACCCTGCAGGGAAGCGCAGGGCGTCTCTGCCCACCAAAGGGATCCAGTGATGTTCTGGGGACAAATGGGTCTTAAGAGAAACGAGACCAGAAGTGGGCGGTGTATGTGAGCCAGGGAGCGGGATTTTGCCCTTAGATCCCATCCTGAGCCACTCGGCAGCTCCAAGTTGGGCTCAAAGAGAGCCCATGATAGATACCAGCTGGCAATGGGAGGCCGTGCTTGTGAACACGAGAGGTTCCTGAGGATCCAGGAATACACAGGGGCTTCAAAAAGTTTATGGAGAAATCGAAAGTTTATTTTGATGCAAAAAAAATCTGAAATCCAGTTTTTCAGAGGCAGAAGTACTGCATATGATGGTTTTTTGTTTTTGCTTTTTTTTTTTTTTTTTGACAGGCAGAGTTAGTGAGAGAGGGAGAGACAGAGAGAAAGGTCTTCCTTCTGTTGGCTCACCCCCCCAAATGGCCGCTACGGCTGGCACTGCGCCGATTCCAAAGCCAGGAGCCAGGTGCTTCCTCCTGGTCTCCCATGCAGGTGCAGGGCCCAAGCACTTGGGCCATCCTCTACTGCCTTCCCAGGCCACAGCAGAGAGCTGGACTGGAAGAGGAGCAACCGGGACAGAACCAGCGCCCCAACTGGGACTAGAACCCGGTGTTCCGGCGCTGCAGGCAGAGGATTAGCCTAGTGAGCCACGGCGCTGGCCGTTTTTTCTTTCTTTTTTTTTTTTTTTTAATAAATGGCATTATTAATAAATAACTCACATACAGGTTACCCATTTTAAACATACACTTTAGGACACAACCGTCACTAGGTGGCCCCAAAGGCATCATCGAGGCACAGAAGCCAAACCTCTGTAGGAAGCCGGCAGGAGGCAGCCTTTGGTTCCGCCCTCTGTGGGCGGGGGTTGGAGCCTGGGAAGGGGCCTTAAGTGCAGGCAGCCGGAGGAGTGGCTCTGGCTGCTCTTGGCTCAGCCAGGCCCTTTCCTGGGGCTTCTGGTCATTTGCCTGGTGCCTCCTGTATTTGAATCCTTAAAGGGCGAGCTTTCCCTGCCCGCTGAGCTAGGCTGACCGGCAGGACGGGAGGCCGCAAGAAAAGCCCCATTGCTGGCTGCTTGCTTTGCTCTGCCTGGGAGCAGTCGTGATCGCCTGGTTCCCAGGGCCTGGCTTCCCCATCCCGGTCAGTAGCGCTGGCCTCTAGGTCTGGTATTCAAACTACCTGCCTGCCTTGGGGGCAGAGGACTCCCTGGCTGCCCTTGGGGCCCTAGTGGGGTGGTCCTGGGACACTCACGCCTCTGCCCGATCCACCATGGTTCTGATGAGCTCCCAGAGGAGGGCGGAGAGTTTTGCGCAGGTCTGCCGCATCCACAGCCTGAGGTCTGTGACCACCTGCAGGAAGGAGGAGGTGGCCCTCAGGGGGACACACGTAGCTTCCCTGGGGGGCCCGGGACCACTGCCAGGTCTTCACTGCCGCCTGGGCTCCCCGAGGCAGGGCAGGCACCGCATAGGGCGTTGGAGGGGTGGTGGCACCTGGTCATTCCGACTGCGTCCAGTGTGCAGCTTCCCTGCGGGTTCCCCGATGAGCTCCTGGGGGTTAAGAGAGACACAGGGTCCGGGTATGCCTGCCACAGCCCAGCAGGGTCAGCCCAGACAGGCAGGGCTTCCCAGCGGCCCTGTCTCCCCATCCCAGGGCCCCAGTCCTGCCCAACTCTCTTGCCATCTCTGCAGAGGCCTCTGCCTCTGAGGTCCTGCCCACACTGTACCAGGGATGAAGGCAGCAGAAAGATGGCACTCGTGCTGAGTGGCCCAGGGCAAGGTACAGAGGGGGAGGCCGGGGGTGGGGGGAGAGGGTGAGAATACCTTCAGGCGCCGCTCATTGGCCGTGTGGATGTCCTCATCGTTGGGGTTCAGTTTGAAGGTGCCCTGGGCCCACTCCTCAGCTACCTACAGCAGATGACAGCACCCCCAAGGAGTCAGGTGGGCAGGCAGCAGTGGCTGAGAGGGCCCTGCCCTGTTCCCACCCTCTCTCCCTGGCGCTGCACAGGAGCTGAGTCCTGGCACCACCCCCACCCCCGAGGGAGCATCTTAGGCCTGTACCCCTTTGCTCACAAGCTGCAGGGGACTGTGAGGGTCATTACAGGCTGAATCCCCACATTGTGCCAGTCCCCACAGCACGTGCTTAGCCAGTGCCGCTGGAGGCCGAACAACAGGCTTCAGCCACTCCGATGTGCGCTTGCTCAGGAATCCGCCAGAAGCCTAGGGCCACAAAAGGCCTTCGGGCGGGGCAGGGGACAGAGAGTTACCTTATCCAGGCCACGCAGTATCTGGTCCCTCTCCGCCTTGGTGAGCAGTCCTGCCTTCTCCAGGCCCCTGCTGTAGGCCTTGCTGCCCTGCACGTCTACTTCCCATAGGAGCTGGTCGTAGGTGATGGACGAGTTGAACTTCTCCATGATGGGGTCCACTGCACCGACAAATCGGCCACCCCACAGCTTCCCGCTCTGGCCAAGAGAGCAAGAGTGAATTGTCACCTCCCCCCTGCCTCCTGCTATAGAGCAGCACCTCTCTGGGCCCCCAAAGCAGTCATCAAGCCTGATGGCCGTGGGGGCCATCACGCAGGATTACTCCCTCTGGACAAGGACACTGAGGGTCAAGGTCGTGCTCCGAGTCACTCAGGGAATGAGTCAGAGAATGTGGCTGGTCCCTGGAGTAAGGTCTTTCCCACAATGTGGCACAACTGCAGGAGACAGGGGCAGGCCACCAGGCACCCCTGGGGGCACAGCAGAACTTCAGGAACCTTTTGTGCCACCCACCAAGCTGAGAAGTCACCCTGGAACACGGGGTGGGGCACAGGGCAGAGGGGAGGGGTGCAGAGCACCTGGGGAGCAGCTCCAGGGCCTAGAGGTGCAGCCCAGCACTGATGTGGCAATGATCATGATGCTAACAGTGGCTAAACGTGTCTTGCATTTTTGTTGTGTGCTGGGCACCATGCTAACTGCTTGGCCATGCGCTGAGAGCAACTCTCTGAGACAGGTACCCACATTTTCATGCTATGGAGAGGGGAAACTGAGGCACAGAGCATCACGAGGCTTGCACTCGATGGCAGTGGGGGCAACAGGGCTGTGGCCCAGCAGTTTGAAGCCAGAACCCATGCTCCCAGCCTCATACTCATCAGGGTCTCTCTGCTTGGTTCTGGTGTTCTGAACTTCCTCCACTGCAGGAAGAAGCTCCCGAGGGGCCCCATTAGACTCTGCACCTGCACTCTCCCCCTACGGCTGGAGGCAGGCAAGGTCCTAATTCCCGCCACTCCTTTGGTTCTGGAGGGCACCCCTGACACCCCTGCTATCACTGGGCTTCCAGGGGGTCACTAGCTGACCCCTTGACCCCCAGGAGCCAAGGGCAGATGGATGGGATGGATGGAAAAAGGATGTAGGCCAAGATTTGGGATAGATGGGGGGGAAGGGATGCGAACACCTGGGGAGGAGAGATAGGGGTAGGTGGGCACGTGACTTCACTGGCACCCTTTCTCTGCAGGGGGTCTCCAAGGTCATTAAGGACATAGTCCTCTGCTCCCCCTACCCACAATGCCCTTCGTCTCTTAAGTTCCTGAGCTTGAGCATATTTTGGAACTCCTCTAAGCCTCGGGGATGCCTCTCTATAAAAGAGATACAATCGGGGCCGGCACTATGGCATAGCAGGTAAAGCCACCGCCTGCAGTGCTGGCATCCCATATGGGTGCCGGTTCGAGTCCCAGCTGCTCCCCTTCCAATGCAACTCTCTGCTGTGGCCGGGGAAAGCAGTAGAAGATGGCCCAGGTGCTTGGACCCCTGCAGCCATGTGGGAGACCCGGAAGAAGCTCCTGGATTCTGGCTTCAGATCAGCTCAGCTCTGGCTGTTGCGGCCAACTGGGGAGTGAACCAGCGGATGGAAGACCTCTCTCTCTGCCTCTGCTCTCTCTGTGTAACTCTGAATTTCAAGTAAAATCAATAAATCTTTTTCTTTTAAAAAAAAAGAGAGAGACAATCACAATCCTCTCTGATAGGTCTGTTGTTGAACATTCAATCAGATAACGCTGGCAGAGTGCATGCCTCTGAGAGTACCTCAACAAGTTCACAAAAATGGAATAAAAAGATACATTTTGGTGTAAAAAAAAAAAAAACAACAAACTTTGAGATCCAGGCAGTTGCTTTCATACTATGTATTTTCAAAGAACTTTTTGAAGATCCTCTATATGCATGGATTTCAATTGGGTTTGCACCAAAATCAATTAATCTAATCTCGTTTTTCCACGGGTCTTTTGGAAGCGACCGGGTTACACTTCACCTGCACTCAGCTGGGGACTCAGTAATGGTAGCCAGTACTGAGTGAGGGCCAGGGTGGATTCTAGTGGCACCTCTGGGCCTCCACAGTGCTGTGAGCTGAACCCCCGCCCCCATATCCCTGAGTCCAACAGCCTGTTGCCAATGGACTCTGCCCTGCAGAGAGAGCCTCTGCCTCCCTCAGCCTTTTAAACTGGGCCCACCCCTGACACCGCAGCTGCTCTGTCAAGCCTTGATCTCCAGCAAAGCATCGTGTGGGACCTGGGTCTGGCCGCTGGAGGCAGAAGGCCAGGCCAGTCAATCACAATTGGGAGTGCCAGCAGGCTCCTCAGCCAGCAACCAGGCACCGCCTTGCCTAGCAGGCTCCTGGGGCTCCCGTGCCTGAGTTGTTCATAATAACAACAACTACTACTTAATGAGTGGGCTGCAGCCAAACCAATTAGCACCAACCCACAGGCTGGCCTGGGGCAAGCTGAGGTCACTGAGGGCAGCCTCTGCACTCTAAGACTCAGCTGCCCCCTCACTGGTAGCCTTAAAAGGATCCCAGGAGGAGGTTGGAGTGAGGTGCTGGGGAGACAGCATTGCCAGGAGTCATCCGGTCCAGAAAGATCTCTCTGGGGCAAGGGTACTGAGTTGAGCTGAGTTGAATGAACAAGGGAAGCATCAGTCCTGTTGCTGCTTATTGCCAGCATTTTATTGAGTATTTCTTGGCCCTGTGCTAGAGATGCTACATATGCCACAAGGCCACTTGGAAAAATTCGTGGCAAAATGGAATTAAAAGGTAAGTTTATTTTGATGTGCACATGGTTAAATCCATACATAGTTTCTTCATGGGATGCATTTTTCCCATGAGCTTTGTGAAGACTCTCCCAGGCACGGGTTTCAATACCTTCCACACCAAATAAACTTATCTTTGATTCCATGTCCCACGAACTCTTTGACGCACTCCTGTGTTGCATCCTCCTGGGGGGTGGGCGCCACAACTTCCTCTTTACAAATGAAGAAAGAGGAGAGCCGCAGTGACTTTGGGACAGACACCAGGTCTGTTTGGCTCCAAAGTCCAGGCCCTGCCCCAAGCCCTGCACCATGAAACAGGCGCTGGCAGGGGAGGCCTTCTTACCCTGTTTATTCAGATGCACGCAGAGAGAGGAAGTGATTTGTCAGCTAATTAATAGGGGCCAGAAGGGACTGAAACCAGACCTCCTGCTTCACAAGTCCAAGTTCCCTTCCTCAGCCTCAGGCAGACCGACCCTTCTACCCGAGGGTTCAAAGCAATGACCTCATGATCCGGCACCTTACAGAGGGAGGCAGACTACTATTATTATTCCCATTTGCCAGATAAATCAACTGAGGTCCAAGGAAGGCAGCATGTGCCCCAGACTCCTGCCACTCAGTGGTCCGGGTGAGAAGCCAGGAGCCCTGGCCTCTAAGGAGGAGAGGTCAGCGGGACAGGTAAGAACCAGGCCCTGAGACCACTGGGGCCACCAGGGCCTCAGCAGGGGTCAGGGGAGTCCCTTACCTCCTGGCTCCTTGCATATGCCAGAGTCAGGGACAAGGGCACTTTAAGGGCTGGGCCTTTTTCTATGCACGGGGACGGCTGCTGTGGCAGTGCAGGGTGGGGACTGACAGAACAAGGGGAAGAAGAAACGAAGAGGCAGAGGGGACTGCCTGAGTGGGCAGCATCTTTCCCGGCCTGCCTGGCAGCCCTGTAGGCTCCGCTCTGGCTCACTGTCCCCCAGCAGTGTGGCTTGGTGGGTTTGCCACACAAGCCACTTGGGGGCGCCAGGAGAGAGCGAGGGCAGACGGTGATGGGGTTACCGGCGAGCGCCGGTTTCGGGCTGCGCCGGGTTCCGGCAGGTGCGCCCAGGCCAGCAGGCGGCAGGTCTGGCGCGCGGAGCTCCCGTGCGCAGTTCACTGCCCTGGCTGGCTCCCAGGGGCCCCGCGCCCCGAGTCTGCAGGTTCGGAGGCTCAGCGACCCCGAGTCCCACTCACCTCCGATGCCATGTTGGGCGGTTCCTCCTCGTTCAGGAGCCTCGGCCTCTGGGTCTGGAAGAGAAGGGACTTGCTCAGCACGCAGAGTCCCCCCACCTCACCTCAGGCGCGGCCGGCCCCTGGCTCCGGGCACTGCCCTGGACACAGCGCAGCTCCCGGGAGGGCGGATGTGGGCAGCGCCCTGCGCGCGCCACGGGCCTCCGCTCCCGCAAGTCCCGCCTGTCCCGCCCGGGCGGCCGCCGCGCACTCACCGTCGGCTGGCCACGCAGTCCTCTCCAGCCAGCAGCCCCGCGGGGCTTTTCTGGACCTGGTGGCGTCAGCGGTCGCCCGGCCCTGTTCCGCCCCCTGGCGGCGACCGCGCCAATCCGAGGTGGCCGGACGAGATGGGCGTTGCCTCCGTCCGCCAACCCAGGCTGCGGGCGGGGCCATCTCCGGCTGGGCTTCAGGACGAGTGGCCCCGGAGAAAAGTCGGGGTGGTCAGGGCGGCGCTGTGGAGCAGGGAGGTCAAAGCCGCGACCTACACCTGTTATCCCACATGGGTGGCGGTTTGAGTCCTGGCTGCTCCACTTCCGATCCACCTCCCTAATGCTCCTGGGATAGCAGTGGAGGATGGCCCAAGTCCTTGGGCCCCTGCACCCACAGGGGAGACCCTGAGGAAGCTCCTGGCTCCCGGTCATTTGGGTTAACGCCCTGGCCTGAAGCGCCGGCATCCCATACTGGCTTCGGCTCGAGACCTGGCTGCTCCACTTCCGATCCAGCTCTCTGCTATGGCCTGGGAAAGCAGTAGAAGATGGCCCAAGGCCTTGGGCCCCTGCACCCACGTGGGAGACCTGGAAGAAGTTCTTGGCTCCTGGCTTCCGATCGGCGCAGCTCTGGTCGTTGGGGCCAACTGAACTGGGGAGTGAACCAGCAGATGGAAGACCTCTCTCTCTCTCTGCCTTTCCTCTCTCGGTGTAACTCTTTCAAATAAATAAATACATCTTTAAAAAAGAAAAAGAAAAGAAACGAAAGAAAAGAAATAAAGTGAGGGTGGTGCCTTGGTGGCTTCTCGATCCTCTGGGTCTGGAAGAGAAGAAGGGATTTGCTCAGGGACAGCTCAGACTCTAGACTTTAGATGATCTGGTTCACTCCCCAAATGGCTGCATGGCTAGTGGTGGGCCAGGCCAAAGCCAGGAGCCAGGAACACCATCTGGGTCTTCCACATGGGTGGCAGGGACCCAAGGACTTGGGCCATCATCTGCCGTCTTCCCAGGCACATTAGCAAGGAGCAGGATCAGAAGGAGAGAAGCCAGAATTGGAACTGTTGCTCCAATGTGGGATGCCAGAATCACAGGTGTCAGCTTAGCCTGCCTCGCCACAATGCATGCCCCGCAAAATTTATTTTTCAGGAAGATAAATACAGTGATAGTGCTGAGAGTAGAATAGGGGACAGAAGAGAGCAAAGGCTGAGATGCTTTGTGGATTGAAGGTTTTCATGCCTTAGTCAACTCAAGAGTGGAATTACTTGGAATTCCCAAATAATTACATGTGCCAGGAGGGTGAGTGTATCAGAGGGCCTGAGTCCTATCCAGGTTCCCACTAATGCACACTCTGGGAGGCGGCAGTGACAGTTCACGTAGTGGGATCCCTGCCAACCCAATGGGAAACCTGGACTGAGTTCCCAGTTCCCAGCTTGAGTCACCATAGGAGAAGCCGCATTGGGCACTTGGGGAGTCAGCCAACAGATGGGAGCTCTCTCCATCTGGCTGGCTCTCTCTGTGTCTCTTTGCCTCTTAAATAAATAAAAAAGTAAAATCAACAAGACTGAGTGTAGCTGAGTTGCCCTCCCCTCACTATCTACCTTGCTACCTCCCAGTCCTCTGTCAGTATTTTAGCCGAGCATCATCAGCATTGGGTTAACTCCTGGGGGATCCATGTGTCCAGCTCTGGCTCCCAAGGGATCCTGAGCACAGGAGCAGCCAGCAATCTTGCCCTGAATTGGGGGGGGGGTATTGGTGTTGTGGCTTCAGGGTCTATTCCTTTGGGAGCAAATCCTCATCCACTCCATGTCTGTGACCTGACCCTCAGCCTTTCCTGTTTTCTCCCACAGAAGCCCAGAGCTGGGCCGCAACAGGTCGCTGGGAAGACAGGATACCAACTCTAAGCCCTGAAAAATGAGAAAATTAAATGGCATGCTACTGGAACCTACCAGCTTATGTCAGAGGCCTGCTGCCATCCCTTCCTGGGGAGGCCAAATGTAAAAGCCAGTGGCATTCTGCAAACATGAGGTCACATTCCTGAATATGTATCCAGCAACCTACAGGGGCCAAAGCTTTGGCAAATGAATTGAGGCTGGGCTAGGAGTTGGGGAAGGTACGTAAGACGGCAGGGTTGTAACCACAGAACCGAACATGGGTAACTCAGCAGGAGCCAAGCTTGACACTAAACCTCATTTATCTTCACAATGATCCTCTCTATAGGTGAATAAGCAGAAGGGCTTTGGGGCTACACAGCATGCCCATGCACACCCAGGTAGAAGGAGACAGCCTGGCCGCACATGAGAGATCATCAGTCCAGGTTTGCTTATAGCAAATAGCAAACTTGGCTTGTGAGAAGGCCATTCTGTAGGATGGGGATGGGAACTCAGACAGGGAAGGAAAATAGGGAGACCGCATAAAAGACTGTGGTGAAAAAGGAGTCGGACAGATCAAAGGAGCTCTGTGGCTGAGTCTCAGACAGTAGACATGAAAGTGGACCTGACTGTTGATCTGGAGGAAGCATTTAAAACCATGAAGGTAGAAGGCTGGCATTTGGTGCAGCAAGCACGCTGTCCCTCAGGACACCCAGAGTCCACCTCAGAGCACCTGAGTTTGGGCCCCAGCTCTGTTCTCAATTCCAGCTTTCTGCTAATGCACACCTTGGGAGGAAGCAGGTGATGACTCAAGTAATTGGGTTTGCATCATCCATGGGAGAGATCTTGTCTGAATTCCCAGCTCCTGGCCTTGGTCTGGTCCTGCCATTGACAGTCTTATTATAAAGTAGAGGAGAAGGCCAATGCAATTATACTGTTGTAAGATTCTACATTACCTTATTATTCACCAAGGGTAAAAATGGATAAGTTAAGGATTTATTATTATAATCCTTAGAGAAACCAACTTTTAAAAGCAGATCTGCCAGGGCTGGAGCTGTGGTGCAGTGGGTTAAAGCTGCAGCCTGTAGCACCGGCATCCCATATGGGTGCCGGTTCAAGTCTCAGCTGCTCCACTTCCTATCCAGCTCACTGCTGTGGCCTAGGAAAGCAGTGAAAGATGGCCCAAGTCCTTGGGTCCCTGTAACTGTGTGGGAGACCCAGGGGAAGCTCCTGGCTTCGGATCTGTCTAAAAATGCAATAGAGGAAAAAAATGGAATGCTAAAAATATACTCAATCCAAAAGAAGTCAGGAACAAAGCTTACAAGGAGAGATAGGAAGAAAAATAACAAAATCATAGATGTAAACATCTACGTTAATCATTTCATGAAATGTAAATGAGTTAAGCACTCCAACTAAAGGCAGAGGTTGTCACAATGCATTTTTTCAAAGGATTCAACCAGGGCTGGCATTGGGGTATGGTAGGTTAAGCCACCATTTGTGACACCCACATCTCACATAGGCATAGGTTTATGAACAGGCTACTACACTTCTGAGCCAGCTCCCTGCTAATGTACCTGGGAAAGTAGCAGAATATGGCCCAAGTACTTGGGCTCCTGCACCCTCATAAGAGATCCAGATGGAGTTCCAGTCTCCTGGCTTTGGCCTGGCCCAACCCTAGTTGTTTGTGACCATTTGGGAAGTAAACCAGCCAATGAAAGATTTCTCTCTCTCTCTCCCTCTCTGTAACTCTGCCTTTTAAATAAATAAATGCATCCTTTAAAAAAAGGATCCAACTATATTTGCTATCTATTAAAAATCTTCTTGGAAGTGCCAGCATCCATATGGGTGCCAGTTCATGTCCAATCCAGCTCTCTGCTGTGGCCTGGGAAAGCAGTGGGCCCCTTGGCCCCTGCACCCACATGGAAGACCTGGAAGAACCTCCTGGCTCCTGGTTTCAGTTCAGCCCAGCCCCAGCCATTGTAACCATCTGGAGAGTGAACCAGTAAAGGAAAGATCTCTCTCTCTCTCTGCCTCTTCCACTCTGTAACTCTGCCTTTCAAATAAATCAACAAATCTTTTTTAAAAATCCACTTTGTGTGGGCGAATGTTTTCTTATGATACCAGCATCTCATTTCAGAGTCCTGGCTACTCCTCTTCTGATCCAGCTCTCTGCTAATGTGGCTGGGAAAGCAGCGGAGAATGGCCCAAGTGCACCCACATGGAAGACCCAGAAGAAGCTCCTGACTCCTGGCTTCAGCCTGGCCCAGACCTGGCTGTTGTGGCCATTTGGGGAATAAACCAGTGGATGAAAGATCTCTCTCTTGGCTGGCGCTGCAGCTCAATAGGCTAATCCTCCACCTAGCAGCGCGGGCACACCGGGTTCTAGTCCCGGTCGGGGCGCCGGATTCTTTCCTGGTTGCCCCTCTTCCAGGCCAGCTCTCTGCTGTGGCCTGGGAAGGCAGTGGAGGATGGCCCAAGTGCTTGGGCCCTGCACCCCATGGGAGACCAGGAGAGGCACCTGGCTCCTGGCTTTGGATTAGCACGGTGCGCTGGCAGCAGCACGCCAGCCGTGGCGGCCATTGGAGGGTGAACCAATGGCAAAAGGAAGACCTTTCTCTCTGTCTCTCTCTCTCACTATCCACTCTGCCTGTCAAAAAAAAAAAAAAAAAAATCTCTCTCTGTTTCTCCCCGTCTCTCTGTTGCTCTTTCTTTCAAATAAATAGCTAAATAAATACATCTTGAAAAAGAAAAGAAAAACTGTGCTTCCAGGAGAAGAGGAAGACAGGGAAAAGGGAAAGATCCTTAACCCATTCACACCCCCGAGCATCAGCTTCAGAAATATCAAGCTCTGACTCCTGCCTGAGAAAGAAAGGAAAAAGGTTGAAGAAATTTAGTTGTGGGCTGAAATGTTTCCTCCTTTTTTCTTCTTTTTAAGATTTATTTATTTATTTGAAAGGTAGAGTTACAAAGACAGAGAAAGAGGAGAGGGAGACAGAGAAATTTTCTATCCACTGGTTCTCTCCCCAGATGGCTGCATCAGCCAGAATAGGGCTGGACTGAAGCCAGGAGCCAGGAACTTCTTCCAGGTCTCCCATGTGGATGCAAGGACCCAAGCTGCATTTCCAGGTGCACTAGCAGGGAGCCAAATTGTAAGTGGAACAGCTGGGACTCGAATCGGCACACATATGGGACGCCAGTGCTGGAGGCAGAGACTTAACCTGCGACGTCACGTCACAACGCTATCTCTGAAATATTTTCTCTAAACAAATAGGGCAATAACAGAATATCAATAATAGCTCATACTTCTTGAGTTTAACAGTGTGCCAGGTACAATGTCAAACATCTCCTATTAATTATCTCCTTCAATCTTCACCCCCCCCCCCCAGGCCAATGCTGCGATTATGCCCATTCTACCAATAAAGAAACTGAGTCTAGGAGAGATTGAATGACTTGCCAAAGATACACAGCTAGGAAGTGGCAGAGCTTGACCCTGAATCCAGTGGTCTGGCCACAGAGTTTAAGCTCTGTGCAGGGTAGCAATTGCATCTGCCCGGGGAGCACGCCAGGAGCAGGTTTGCTAGAAGTTAATTACCCAAGGGATCAAATGAATGAACACTGGGTTAATAGGATCATTACTAAACCTCATGTGACAGTCCTTGTCATGAAAGCAGAAGCTTGACAAAGAGTTTCAAGGCCCGGGGTGCTGCAACGGTTTTCGTTTGTTGGGTGTGGATGGGCCATGCAAACATGGTATTGTGTGGCAGCCATCCTGAAAGAATGCCACAAGGAAAAGCAAGAGCCCCAATTTGGTTAGTTCATAACGGGGACCGCTGGTGGGGACCCAGCCCAGTCAGAGGACTCACCACTGGCAGTGCAGTAGTGCAGCCCCAGCAGCTGCTCCCCTGCTGGAGTCCGCTCTGTGACAAGTTCTGAGAGCAGCCAGGGGTGCATCTAAACTGCATCATGCCTTGGCATGGCCTCGATGAGTTACTCACTTCCACTTCAGTGAAAATGGACAAGCCGGCGCTGTGGCTCAATAGGCTAATCCTCTGCCTTGTGGCGCCAGCACACCGGGTTCTAGTCCCGGTTGGGGCGCCGGATTCTATCCCAGTTGCCCCTCTTCCAGGCCAGCTCTCTGCTGTGGCCTGGGAATGCAGTGGAGGATGGCCCAAGTGCTTGGGCCCTGCACCCCATGGAAGACCAGGAGAAGCACCTGGCTCCTGGCTTCGGATCAGCGCGATGCGCCGGCACCAGCGCGCCGGCACCAGCGCTCCGGCCGCGTCAGCCATTGGAGGGTGAACCAATGGCAAAGGAAGACCTTTCTCTCTGTCTCTCTCACTGTCCACTCTGCCTGTCAAAAAAACAAAAACAAAAAAACAAAACAAAACAAAAAGACGCCCAGGCCCTGGCTATTTAATGAGTGAGATAAAAACTATATGGGGGAGGGGGGTGCTGTGGTGTAGTGGGTATAGCCGCTGCCTGCAGTGCTGGCAAGGGCACTGGTTCAAGTCCCAGCTGCTCCACTTCTGATCCAGCTCTCTGTGGAAGATGGTCCATGTCCTTGGGCCCCTGCATCCATGTGGGAGACCTGGAAGAGGATCCTGGCTCCTGGCTTCAGATCAGCGCAGCTCCGGTCATTGTGGCCAACTGGAAGACTCTCCCCCCCCCCCCCCCGAACCCTCCCGCCCCCATCTCTCCTTCTCTCAGTGTAACTATGTCTTTCAAATAAATAAATAAATCTTAAAAAAAAAAAACAAACCTGTATATGTACTAGTCTGATTTATGCTAAGTACTCAGTTAATAACAATTGCTGTAAAGGAAGCCCTAGTGGGCCAGGCTAAACCTGATTTGAAATCATAAAAATAATCAGGACTAGTATTTATTCAGTGTATTTTTTTAATGTGCAAATTACTTCATGTATCTGTAACAAAAAATCCAAAGCTGTAAACAGTTGTCTTAATTATAGCAGTTTTTCCTTATCCAGGGATAAGGATGCCACAGGGGCCGATGTTGCAGCACAGGGGGTTAAGTCACCTCTTGGGAAGCCCAACTCCTATATCAGAGTGCCTGATCGGAGTCCCAGCTAATCTACCCTTGATCTAGCTTCCTGCTAATTGTTAGGAAACTGGGCAGTTGTAGGGAGGTAGCTACCTGAGCCAGGCTCCACCCCCATCCTAATGGGATTCCTTGCTCCTGCTTCCCTGCCCGCCCTCAGGCAAAGTTTTATTTTTATTTTTATTTTTTATTATTTGACAGGCAGAGTGGGCAGTGAGAGAGAGACAGAGAGAAAGGTCTTCCTTTGCCGTTGGTTCACCCTCCAATGGCCGCCGCGGCCAGCGCGCTGCGGCCGGCGCGCTGATCCGATGGCAGGAGCCAGGAGCCAGGTGCTTTTCCTGGTCTCCCATGGGGTGCAGGGCCCAAGCACCTGGGCCATCCTCCACTGCACTTCCTGGCCACAGCAGAAAGCTGGCCTGGAAGAGGGGCAACCGGGACAGAATCCGGCGCCCCGACCGGGACTAGAACCCGGTTTGTCGGCGCCGCTAGGTGGAGGATTAGCCTAGTGAGCCGCGGCGCCGGCCTCAGGCAAAGTTTTAAAAGGGCCTGTTCCTGAACATGCCCTCTCTTGGCCCTTCTCTCCTGCTCTCTCTCGGTTCCTCTCTCTAGCCTCCTCCTCTGGGCTCTTGGCCCTTCTCTCCTGCTCTCTCTCGGTCCTTCTCTCCTGCACTCTCTTGGTCTCTCTTCTCCCTCCTCTCTCTCTCTCTTACAGTCTCCTTCTCTCTTTTTCCTTCACCGCCCCTTCACTCCGGTCTGTAGGGTGTTCCCTAATAAACCCTTTCCCTTACTCCGGTGTCCGGTGTGCTTCGCGACGGCTAACATTAAGATATAACACTAATGCTCCTGGGACTCAGTGGAGGACAGCTCAAGTGCCACTCCTGGTCCCTGGCTTTGGCTTGGCCCAACTCTGGTTGCTGTGGGTATTTGGGGAGTGAACTAGCAGATGAAAGATTTCTCTCTCTCTCTCTCTTTCTCTTTTTCTCTTTCTCTCTCTAGTGTTGCTCTGTATTTCAAGCAGGTGAAAAAGAGAAAGAGAGATTAGCAACAATAATTAGCAATAAAATCACATCTATAACAGTAAACTAAAATAAAAGTTACTTCAAACTTAAGCATTTTTAATTTCTGGAATTTTCTAAGATTTTCCAATCATAATTGACTGCAGGCCACCACAACTGCAGAAGGTACAGGTGCGGAGCGTGGGAGACTTGTGTTATCTCTCATCCGGCGGGAGGCGTACTCCATTATGAGACTCTCACGGAGAGTTTCTCGTACAATCGCAGCCAGATACTCATTGGGGCTGGGCTTACACCAGAGGCTTCTTCAGTCACATGTCATATGCCTGAGCTCCTGCCAAAGAGCCTCCTTAGGCCTCTCCCCGTATAGCTGTGTCATCTCTCCACATGGTCCCACCAGCGTGGTGCTTTGGAGGTAGCGGGGTTTCTTGTAGGCTGGCTCAGATATCTCCAAAGAGCCAGCAAAGTGGTGTTGGCTCCAGCCTCCATAGTCACTTCCTCCACATTCTATTCATTAGAAGTGACTCACTGAGGCCAGTCCATGTTCAAGGTGGGGAGAAATTAGTTTCCTCCTCAAGAGAAGGAGCATCAGAGAATTTAGGCAGGTTTTAGAACCACTGCCAAGTGATTCTCACGCTTCATCCTCTTGGGAGGTAAACACAGTCATAATTACTTTGTAGAGAAAGAAATTTAGAAAATTATATGCCTAGAAGATTAAGGGGCTTGCCCAAGGTCACGAGGTTAGTAGTGGCAGAGCTAGGACTCCAAACAAAGGCCTGGAGTCCCATTGTTCAGAGGGGTTGGTGTTGTGGTGCAGGGGGCTAAGCTGTCACCTCAACACCAGCAGCCCATATCAGAGTCATTATCTCATATGGGCACCAGTTCAAGTCCCAACTGCTCTACTTCTGATCCAGCTCCCTGCTAACGCACTTGGGAAGGCAGGGGAAGGTGGCCCAAGTACTTAGTTCCCCGCCACTCACATGGGAGACCCGGATGGAGTTCCAAGCCCCTGACTTCAGCCTGGCCCAGTTCTGGATATTTCAGTCATTTGGGAAATGAAGCAGATGATGGAAGATCTATTTCTCTTTCTTTCTCGATCTGCCTTTCAAATAAAAAAAAATAAATAAAACTTTGAAAAATGAACTTGCTTTTTTATCCCCTATGGTATACAATTTATACTAGACAAGACTATAAAGAGATTTTGTTATTCAGTGCTTGCTAAGTGCCAGATACTGTTGTTTTTTAAAGATTTATTTTATTTGAAAGACAGATTTACAGGCAGAGGTAGAGAGAGAGAGAGAGAGAGAGAGAGAGAGAGAGAGAGAGAGGTCTTCCATCCGCTGGTTCACTCCCCAGATGGCTGCAACAGCTGGAGCTGTGCCAATCCAAAGCAGGAGCCTGGAACTTCCTCCAGGTCTTCCCATGCAGGTGCAGGGGCCCAAGGACTTGGGCCATCTGCCACTGCTTTCCCAGGCCATAGCAGAGAGCTGGATTGGAAGAGGAGCAGCCGGGACTCGAACTGGCATCCATATGGGATGCTGGTGCTTCAGGCCAGGGCTTTAACCCGCTGTGCTGCAACACTGGCCCTATCAGGTACTGTTCTAACACTTTTCAAGGGACTTTGCAAGCCCACTGGGAGAAGCACATGGCAGAGGTGCCAGTACACAGGCCCACCTGGCAGACTGGGCTGGGGGTGGGGAACAGGCCCATTTATAACCAGCGAGTCTCCAGAAAAGGGCCCTCCCCAAGGGTGCAGAGTGAAGACTCTTGCTAGGTTGCAAGGTCCAAGGGGCAATCCTTAATGAAACATTGCACCTGTCACTCTGTTCTCTTATCTGGCCCCAGCAGCCAGAGACTGAAATGTAAACTCAAGAAGCCCCAAGGCATCTGCAGCAGGGGTGTCAGGCAGGCAGCTGAGCCTCAAGGTCTGGAAACAACATCAGCCTGCCCTGTCCTGGCCAGACAGCAGCCATTGCTGTTGAGACCAGGGGCACTCTGGACAAGCTGACAGGAGTGTGCGTGTGTGTATGGGTATGTGTGTGTGTGCTCTGTCAAGGCTAATATCAAGGTGTTAGGAAGGGCTGCAGTCTTTTGTAGAGGCTGCAGGGGAGAATCCATTCTCTTGCCTTTTCCAGGTTTTATACACTGCCTGTTTCCCTGGGCTCACAGCCCCTCCGCTTGTCTTCCAAGACAGCAATGATGGGTCTTTCTGACCATTCCTTCATGGTCACACCTCCCTGTGACTCTGACATCAGCCAGGGAAGATTCTGTGCTTTTAATGACTGTGTATTATGTCAAGCCTGCCCAGAAAATCCAGGATAATCTCTTCATGTCAAGGTCCATATCTCTAATCACATCTGAACCGTTCCTATGGCTCTTGTTATGGTCTGGATATAGTCTGAGTGTGTCCCCAAGGGCTCAGATGTTGGAAACCTGGTCCCTAGTGTGATGTTAAAAGGTGGTGGGACCTTTAAGAGGTTTGGCCTGGTGGGAGGTGGTTAAGGTCACCAGGTGAAAGGATTCATCTAGTTTTGGATCTCAGTGAATCCCCAGCTGCTCTGGCTTCCTTTTGGCAGGGAGACCCCTCCCTGTCACACAGGCTCCTACCATGGAGGTGCCATCTGCCTTGAGCTCTTCATCAGAAGAGACCAAAATTGGTGCACCATGGTGGGCATTTTGTGCAGCACTCAAGACACTGTTCAGGATGTTCGCATGCCATACAGAGGTACCTGAGTTTGAGTCCTGACTCCAATCTCAGTTCCTACTAATGCAGACCATGGGAGGCAGCAGTGATGGCTCAAGCTCCTGCCACCTATGTGAGAGACCCAGATTGAATTCCTGGCTCCCAGCTTCAGCCTAGCATAACCCCAGTTGCTGCAAGCATTTAGGGTATGAACCAGCAGATATGAGATCTCTGTCTGTCTCTCCTACTTCCAAATAAATAAGTATTAAAAAAAAAAAGTTGGGGCCGCCACAGTGGCGTAGCAGTTAAAGCTGGCGCCTGCAGCGCCAGCGCCCCATATGGATGCTGGTTCGAGTCCTGGCTGCTCCACTTCTGATCCAGCTCTCTGCTACAGCTTAGAAAAGCAGTAGAAGAGGGCCCAAGTCCTTGGGCCCCTGCATTCATGTGGGAGACCTGGCAAAAGCTTCTGGCTTCGGATTGGCACAGCTCCAGCCACTGGGGCCAACTGGGGAGTGAACCATCGGATGGAAGACCTCTCTCTCTCTCTCTCTCTGCCTCTCCTTCTCTCTGGGTGTAACTTTGACTTTCAAATAAATAAATAAACAACAACAACAAAAAAGTTGGCACCATGATGTTCGGACTTTTGGCCTTCAAACTGTGAACAATCATCTTTTCCTTATAAAGTACCTGGCTTCGGGTATTCCATTACAGTAATGAAAAATGTACTGGTGCAGCCCTGTATGGTGACATATGAACAGGTTCTGAGGGACTGGGGTGTGGACATCTTTGGGGACACAAGGAACAGACTCCAGGAAAATGCATCTCACCCTGGCTGCTCATCCCTCACACCACTCCCAGCCCTGGAATGGCCATGTGCATGTTTTCTACTCATTGGAAGCATATAACTCAGCTCAACTGTTCTGGGCAAGGTGGGGGCAATGAAGGGCTCCGTGATCCTCCCACGAGGATGGACAGCACATTGCAGTGAGAACTGGATAACATCCACCCATCACTTTACAATTTTTTTTTTGGGTAAATCTTGTTTGGTTGTTTTCAATGTGGGCCATGGCCATGATAATAGTCATATCTTTTGAAAGCATGCTTCCCACTTCTGGATGTTATTCTAAGCACAGCAACTCCGTAAGGGAGGTGTGGGCATGGCTGTTTTACAAATGTGTTCCCCAAAGACATAGAAAGATAAGAAACTTAAACACACACAGCTAGTATGTAATGGAGACTGGATTTAACTCAGACTGTATGGCTGCAATGTTCATACCTATAACCACCCTCTCACTCATTCCTGTGTATCCCCCAGGAATACAAAGGAATGATGGCTGTCACCAGGGTGACAATTCTTGCTCCTAGATCACAAGAAATGGATCTGAACCTCATCCTACTTCTCTGCACAGCTTCTTCTCCAAGATCACTTGCTGTGCCTGTTTTTTGTTTTCTAAAAGATTTATTTTATTTATTTGAAAGAGTTACAGAGAGAGAGAGAGGAAGAGTCAGGAAGATCATCCATCTTCTGGTCCACTCCCCAAATGGCCACAATGATCAGGGCTGGGCCAGGCCGAAGCCAGGAGCTTCTTCAGGGTCTGCCACATGGGTGCAGGAGTCCAAGGACTTGGGCCATCTTCCACTGCTTTTTTGTAGGCCATTAGCAGGGAGCTGGAGTGGAAGTGGAGCAGCCAGGACATGAACTGGCATCCATATGGGATGCCAGGGCTGCAGGCCATGGCTTTAACCTGCTGTGCCACAGCGCCATCCCCTGCCTGTGTTTTCTGCAGCAGTTCTTCTTGGAGACTGAACACAACTGAATGCTGCTTCTTTTCTTGGATGTACATCCTTATCATGCCACACCATTTTTGTTTTAAAGATTTATGAGTTTTGGGCTGGTGCTGTGGTGTAGCCAGTAAAGCTGCCACCTGCAGTGCCGGCATCCCATATGTGTGCCGGTTCGAGTCCTGGCTGCTCCACTTCTGACCCAGCTCTCTGCTATAGCCTGGGAAAGCAGTAGAAGATGGCCCAAGTCCTTGGGCCCCTGCACCTGTGTGGAAGACCTGGAGGAGACTACTGGCTCCTGGCTTCAGAACGGCACAACTCTGGCCGTTGCCACCAACTGGGGAGTGAACCAGTGGGTGGAAGACCTCTCTCTCTCTTTCTGCCTCTCCTTCTCTCTCTGTGTAACTCTGACTTTCAAACAAATATGCATTTATTTGAAAGGCAGGGCAACAGGGAGAGAAGGAGAGAAATCGTTGGGGGGCGGGTAGGAGATCCCTTCCATCTGCTGGTTCACTCCCCAAATGGCGCCAACAGCTAGGCCTGGGCCAGGCTGGAGCCTCAGGAGCCAGGAATTTCATCCAAGTCTTCCATGTGGGTGGCAGGGGCTCAAGTACTTGGACCGTCTTCCCCTGCCTTCCCAGTACATTAGCAGGAAGCTGGATGGGAAACAGAGTAGCCAGGACTCAAACCAGCTCTCTGATATGGGTTGCTGGTGGCATCACAAGCAGGTGCCCAACCCTGCTACACCACAATGTCCGCCCCCATGCCACACCCTTTAGTCTGCTCTGCTCTGTCCCAGTCCCATGCCTTTGTTCCCACTGACACTCAGCTTCAAGATCACCACTCTCTCCACAGGCCAGATTCTACCCCCTCTTCAGCGTCTATCTAACATCACCTTGGCCTCTCTCCCAATTTCCCAGGCGGAAGTCCTCTCTTCTGAAACTGCTTTCTCATACCTATCTTTCTCCAACCTCACCTTTCCCGGTCTACCTGGTATTGTTTTATCTGGAAACATGCCTCATTGAGACACTGAACTACAGACTGACTGCTGACTGGATGTTTCTGTTCATTGCTGCTTTTCCAGATGATTAGAAACAGGACTGCAAGAACTTAATATTTAATGCAGCTTGTTACGGATACTATTCTAATCCCCATCAATCATTTCACCACAGAAACAAGGTCGGGGAGATATTTCACATTTTTAACAATTGGTTTGGGGCTGGCACTGTGGCACAGTGGGTAAAGCCACTGACTGCAGTGCTGGCAAGGGCGCTGGTTTGAGTCCCGGCTACTCCACTTCTGATCCAGCTCTCTGCTGCAGCCTGGAAAAGGAGCGGAAGATGACCCAAGTGCTTGGGCCCCTGCACCCACACGGGAGACCCGGAAGAAGCTCCTGGCTCCCGACTTTGGATGAGCCCAGCTCTAGCCATTGAGGCCAAATGGGGAGTGAACCAGCAGATGGAAGACCCCTCTCTGCCTCTGCCTTTTCTTCTCTCTCTGTGTAACTCTGTGTTTCAAATAAATAAATCTTTAAAAATAAAATAAAGTAAATCACACCTGAGCCATCACAGACACCAGCTTCTCTTACACACCTTGGCCTTGTGTGCTCCTCCCCCAATCCTGCCTGAAGATCCTGGCTTTGGGACGCTTCTCCACCTCATTAGTCATTCCCTCTTCTGCTCCATGGCGTCTAAACACAGCATATTGGAGTTAATTATGTCTAGAGTTGGTTTCCCAGCTAGACTGTGGGCTAGCCAGCAGAGGGTGTGTATTGTTCACACTTTCATCATCAGCACCCACTGGGCCAGTGCTACGTGTTTGTTGAATGAATAACACAGTGAGCATCTTTAGCACTTTTTTTTTTTTTACACAATCTGTTCTTCTCAAGGGAGGTATGAGGTATGAGGGTGCTCCACATAAATCAAGTCAGTTGTGTGTGGAGTGATATTTATTTATTGAGTTTAAAAGTAAGTTACCTCTGCCTTGCAGTGCCAGCACACTGGGTTCTAGTCCCTGTTGGGGCGCTGGATTCTGTCCCGGTTGCCCCTCTTCCAGGCCAGCTCTCTGCTGTGGCCCGGGAGTGCAGTGGAGGATGGCCCAAGTGCTTGGGCCCTACACCCCATGGGAGACCAGGAAAAGCACCTGGTTCCTGGCTTCAGATCAGCGTGATGCGCCAGCTGCAGTGCGCCTGCTGCGGCGGCCATTGGAGGGTGAACCAACGGCAAAAGGAAGACCTTTCTCTCTGTCTCTCTCTCTCACTGTCCACTCTGCCTGTCAAAAAATAAATAAATAAAGTAAGTTAGATTGGCCGGCACCACGGCTCACTTGGCTAATCCTCCGCCTGTGG
Source organism: Oryctolagus cuniculus (assembly GCF_051225735.1). NCBI lineage: Eukaryota > Metazoa > Chordata > Mammalia > Lagomorpha > Leporidae > Oryctolagus > Oryctolagus cuniculus. Next base: position 34,229,120 of record NC_142885.1, read on the forward strand.
CGCCGGCACCCCGGATTCTAGTCACGGTTGGGGCGCCGGATTCTGTCCCAGTTGCCCCTCTTCCAGTCTAGCTCACTGCTGTGGCCCAGGAAGGCAGTGGAGGATGGCCCAAGTGCTCGGGCCCTGCACCCGCATGGGAAACCAGGAGGAAGCACCTGGCTTCTGGCTTCAGATTGGCGCAGCATGCCAGCCGTAGTGGCCATTTTGGGGGTGGACCAATGGAAGGAAGACCTCTCTCTCTCTCTCTCTCTCTCTCTCTCTCTCTCCCTCCCTCTTTCTCTCTCCGCCTCTTTGTAATTCTGCCTTTCAAATAAATAAATAAATCTTTTTTTTTTTTAAAGTAAGTTAGATTATTTGAAAAAAGTATTTCTGGGCCAGCATTGTGGTATACCAGTAAAGCCCCTACCTGTGTCATCGGCATCCTATATGGGTACCGGTTCATGTCTCTGCTGCTCCACTTCAGCTCCTTGCTAATGAGCCTGGGAAAGCAGTGGAAATTGGCACATGGGAGAGCCAGGTAGAGTTGCAGCTTCCTGGCTTTGGCCTGGCCCAGCCCTGGCCATTGTGGCCATTTGGGCAGATGGAAGATCTTTTCCTCTTTGCCTCTCTCTAAAACTATGCCTTTCAAATAAATAAATGTTTTAAGAAAATGCATTTTTCGGAACTGGTGTTGTGTACAGTGGGTTAAGCTGCAGCTTGTGATGCCAGCATCCCATATGGGCACCAGTTAGACTCTAGGCTGCCCTACTTCTGAACTAGCTTCCTACTATTTCACTTGGGTAAGCAGGGGAAGATGGCCTAAGTACCTGGGCCCCTGCCACCCATGTGGGAGACCTGGATGGAGTTCCAGGCTTCTGGCTTTGGCCCAGCCCAGGCCTGGCCACTGTGGCCATTTTGGAGTGAACTAGTGGATGGAAGATCAATCTCTCTGTGTCTCTGTAACTCTGCCTTTCAAAGAAATACATCTTTGAAAAAAGAAAGAAAAAAAAAAAGAAAGTGATGGAGGAGAATGGATCACAGGCTGGCTAACTGCAAAGCTTGCACTGTTAATATCACGGAATAACATAGTGCTTAGCAAAAGCCTTGCAAAAAGAATGAACTTAGTAAATGATAACTGATATGCTGTCAAAATGTATATTTTAAAAAAACAGAAAAGTAGCAACTGACTTACCATCCTGCTGTTGTTCATATTCTGCCATATTGCCTTCCAGTCTTTAAAAAACACTTCAAACATATCAACATATAGAGAAGGCAAAAGACATCAACCTTCCCAGTTGTTTTTAACACATAAATGGCTATACCTCCCAATACCTTTAGGTAATTTTTTCCTATATGATTTTTTTTAGGTCACGCCACATCAACTTGCATCTTTTAAGTAGCCTTTTTTTTTTTTTTTCAAAGATTTTACTGATTTATTTGAGAGGTAGAGTTACAGAGAGGGAGAGACATAGAGAGAGGTCTTCCATTTGCTGGTTCACTTCCCAGATGGCCACAAAGACTGGAGCTGAGCCTATCCAAAGCCAGGAGTTTCTTCAAGGTTTCCTATATCAGTGCGGGGGCCCAAGCACTTGGGCCATCTTCTACTGCTTCCCCAGGCCATAGCAGGGAGCTGGATTGGAAGTGAAGCAGCTGGGACACTGACTGGCACCACAGGGAATACTGGTGCTGCGGTGGAGGCTGAGCTCACAGTGCCAGCTCCTAAATATCCTATCCTGAAAATGTTTTTATTTTGTAATATTTCAAAGAATACAGAGGAGTATAGCGTTCACTGAGCATACATATATTTATTTTTTAACACTTTTCCATATTCGTTTCATTTAACACTTTTCCATATTCACTTCATTTGTAAATATACTTCATATTTTTTGAAATCAGGGGTGGATATATTAATATAACATGGGATTCATGACAAAGATCATAAAATGAAGAAATAAGGCTGCATTATTGTGTAGGGATATAAATCGTGAAGACAACATTTATAAATATACACCAAATAATATGGCATCCACATTTTTACTATACACACATGCGTATATATTCCACATATGAGCGAAAACATGTATTTGTCTTTCTGTGGCTTGACTTTGCATAATGCTAATTCCTTTCATTTTGTTTCAAATGTCAGTACTCCATGCTTTCTTATGGCTGAGTAATATTCCATTTTGTGTTTATCCACTTTGCATGCCTACATACATGGCTGAAGCATGATCAATTCTCCATTGTTGGGCATTTTGGCTATTTCCAAGCAAAAAAAAATCCCATCCTGCGCATCTTTCCTCAAGAAAGATAATGTACTTTGGGCAAACTCCGAGAAAAGCCCCAGCCCCAGGGCTCAGACACAGCCTGTTCAGGTTAAGGTTATTTATTCTTTTTTTTTAAGATTTATTTATTTGAAAGGCAGAGTTACAGAGAGGGGAAGGCAGAGAAAGAGGTCTTCCATCAGCTGGCTCACTCCCCAAACGGCCACAAGGGCCAGAGCTAGGCCACTCTGAAGCCAGGAGCCAAGAGCTTCATCTGGGTCTCCCTCACGGGTGCGGGGGCCCAAGCACTCGGCCATCTTCCAGTGCTTTCCCAGGCCATAGCAGAGCTGGATCCGAAGAAGAGCACAGCTCCTCTTGGCCCCCGCCCTGGGATTTTTTTAACACTGCAAAGGCCTACAAAAACGACCACGCCTTCGGAAGCTTAACTCGTGAAAACACTTTGCTTAAGTCCCGTCCGCAGACGCTAGACAGCCCGCTCGGCCAGGCGAGCGGCGCCCGGCCGCGAGAACCTCCCGGCTCCACCACGATCCCGGCGTGCAGCGCGGCGATCCCAGCGTGCACCGCGGAGGCCCGCGACCGCCGCGAGTGCTGTGTAGGTTAGGGGAGCTGCGGCGGCGCCGCGGCTGGCTCCTTATCTGCAGGCTGCTGGGGCCGAGGGCGCGAGGACGACATGGAAGTGTAAGCTTTGGGTCTGGGTGCACGGCTGGAGACGGTTAGACCGCTGGGAGCCGAGAGCTGTTAGAGACAGGGTTGAGGGCGCGGCGACTCCGGCTCAGCGGCGACTCCGGCTCAGCGGCGACGGCCGGGTCTTGGGAGTGGAGGACCGAGGAAGACGGGGGTTCTCGCTCTGCCGCGCTGAACCTCCGCTCCCGGTGTCTGGGGCGCCCGGCCCAGTGAGACTCGGTCGGCTGGCTTTCAGTGGGCCTCCTCCCTCCCTCATTCATTTACTGGCCTTTCCTGGGTCCCAGTGGCAGCGCGACCTGGTTTCCGAGCGGGGACTTGGAAAGCATAAAGCCCTTGAGAGATGGCTGCGGGTTGGAACAGAGCTGTGCTTGGGGGTAGGGGGCTCCTGAGAAACCCTCACAAAGAGGTGGCATCTGAGTTTGCTGAGGAGCTATCGGCCCTTTAGGGGAGGGGGCGGGGCTTCTGGGAGAAGGAATTGTATCTGGACTGGATCAGAAGCAGTACGAGGCGGGTGTGTGCACGGTATAAGCAAGGAGTAAAAGTTCCAGCAATTTAACGCCACGTGATCTTTTCCATGTTTCCTCATCGTACCGAGTACAGATAGAAACTTTTGCTTCTACTCTGCATGTGGCTTTTTACATGATTGGTGTAAACTTGTAGGCATGTCTATATTGTGTTTTCTGTGGCACCGATGAAAACATTTTCCTTTAGGTTAAATTTTTGCTTCGTGGTTAGTGATTTATGAACTGGTGGTTTTCAGACCTTTTTTTTTTTTAAAATAAAGAATTATTTATTTATTTGAAAGGCAGAGAGGCGGGGAGAGGGAGGGGAAGGGGGATAGGTGTCTTCCATCCGCTGGTTCACTCCCCAAATGGCTGCAATGGCTGGAGCTGGCCCAATTGGAAACCAGGAGCCAGGAGCTTCTTCTGGGTCTCCCATGTGGTTGCAGGGGCCCAAGGACTTGGGCCATCTTCTACTGCTTTCCCAGGCCATAGCAGAGAGCTGGATCAGAAGTGAAGAAACCGGTACCCATGTGGGATGCCAGCACTGCAGGTGGAAGGTAAACGTTCTAGACACAGTGCTGGTCCCCAGACTTTTTTTTTTTTTACTTTAACTTCACTATTTACATATAAAACGGAAATGACAGGTACATACTTTTTTTTTTTTTTTGATAGGCAGAGTGGACAGTGAGAGAGAGAGACAGAGAGAAAGGTCTTCCTTTTCCGTTGGTTCACCCCCCAATGGCCGCTGCAGCCGGCGTGCTGCGGCCGGTGCACCGCACTGATCCAAAGCCAGGAACCAGGTGCTTCTCCTGGTCTCCCATGCGGGTGCAGGGCCCAAGGACTTGGGCCATCCTCCGCTGCACTCCCGGGCCACAGCAGGGAGCTGGACAGGAAGAGCACCGACTGGGACAGAATCCGGTACCCCAACCGGGACTAGAACCCGGGGTGCTGGCGCCGCAAGTGGAGGATTAGCCTGCTGAGCCGCGGTGCTGGCCTAGGTACATACTTTTTTTAAAAAAAGATTTATTTATTTACTTGGATGTCAGAGTTACACAGAGAGGAGAGGCAGAGAGAAAGAGAGGTTGTCCATCCACTGGTCCACTCCCCAGTTGGCCGCAACAGCCGGAGCTGTGCCAATCCGAAGACAGGAGCCAGGAGCTTCTTCTGGATCTTGCACACGAGTGCAGGGGCCCAAAGACTTGGGCCTCCTATTGCTTTCCCAGGCCATAGCAGAGAGCTGGATTGGAAGTGGAGTAGCCGGGACTCGAACTGGTGTCCATATGGGATGCCAGCACTGCAGGCGGTGGCTTTACCTGTTATGCCACTGTGTTGGCCCCAGGTCCATATTTTAAGTTATTCAGTTTACTCTGCTGTTGTCTAGTTTACTAAAAGTTGACCCACTAAATTAAGTTTGCAAGCAACCCACTAATGGGGTTTAGCCTGCAACATGAAATCATTCATAAATTAATATAAGCCATCATCATTAATTTTCCCACGTTACCAGAGTATTTCCTATCAGTATACAGGCCAGTTCAACCTATACATTGTATTGGTCAGCTTTTTATGAAATACCTGAGGCAATTAATTTTATAAAGAGAGAAGGATTCTTTAGTTCACAGTCCAAGATGGGGTAGATCTCATTGGTTCAGTGTCTGGTGATGGCGTTCATGTTGGCAGAATCCTCAAATCATATTGCAAGAGACAGGGAATGGGCATGTTTATGTGGTCTCTTTAATAATGGAGGTTGAAATCTAATGACCCAATTTGATCCGTTGCCAAAGGCTCTGCCTTCAAATATCATAACTGGATTAAGTTTCTACTCTCTTAGTGCCATTAACATAAGACTTTGGGCACCAGATATTTAACAGGTGGGCCTTTGGGAGACACTGAGCACTCAAATTAATACCCATAGCGTACATCTTGTAACAATCCCTCGTCCTCACCTATTTCTATTTCACCTATTCTTGCCCACCTATTGCCCAACACTTCTGCTTCCCCTCACAGCAAAACTTCTTGAAAATTGTTATATCTCCTAATTCACTTGGCCTGCTGTTGGACTCATCCTTATTGCAGAAATGGCTCTTGTGAAGATTACTTGAGCCTCTGTCTTATCGAATCCAAAACTGATTTTCTGGCCTCAGCTTTCTTGATCCCTCAGCATCAATTGATAGAGAAATGCTAGAACTCCTGGCCTTGTGTCAGGCTCTCCTGGATTGTCTTCTACAGCAAGGACCTCCCAGTGTCCTTCCCTGGCTGCCCTTCCTCCCTTGTTTGGCATCTAAATGTTTCTTAGTCCTGGGAGGCTTTCTCTCTATTTTCTCTCACTTGGTCATTTTAATCATCTATAACTTGATTGTTCCCTGAAATACATTTCTGATCCCCTTTTCCCATTTTTCCTGTTACTTAAAGCACAAACCTAGCCCCTTTTCCATACCCATAACCATCAGCCAGTCCTGTCATCTCTACATTTCAAACATTTTAAATATAGGGTTACTTTTCACCAGCTCCACTGTTAACTCTAGTCTGTCATCTCTGGTCTGGATTAAGTAAATAGCTGTTTGGCTCTCACTGCTTTGTCTATGTAGCAACCAGAGTGAGCTTAAATATTAATTGGATCGGGTCACCTGCTGTGTAAAACCCTTCATTGGCTTTCCATTGTCCTTGAAGAAAATCTGCACTTCTTACTAGGACCTACAAGACCCTGTATAACCTTGCCTCAGCTGTATCTCTGTCACTGTCATCCCCTTCAAAGTACACAATTTGTCAGGTTGTTCCTCTGACTTTCCAAGCCCATTCCTCCCTTTGGATCTTTGAATTGCTATTCCTTCTCCTTGGTATAACTCTCCTGCCCTGCCCCCTTATCAGATGGAGTGTCTCTTTAAAGATGCCTTTGCTCTTTAGTCAGTCCAAAATCAGTCCCCCCCACCCCCCACCCCGGCTTTTTTTTTCCCTTTCTCATCGCCTTGGTTTACTTTCTGCTTAAATAATTACAAGTTTTGAGGCCGGCGCTGTGGCGCAGCAGGTTAACACCCTTGCCTGAAGTGCTGGCATTCCATATGGATGCCGGTTCGAGACCCGGCTGCTCCACTTCCAATCCAGCTCTATGCTATGGCCTGGGAAAGCAGTAGAAGATGGCCCAAGTCCTTGGGCCCTTGCACCGCGTGGGAGATCCTGGCTTCTGGCTGTTGTGGCCAATTGGGGAGTGAACCATTGGATGGAAGACCTCTCTCTCTCTCTCTCTCTCTGCCTCTCCTCTCTCTGTAACTCTTTCAAATAAATAAATCTTTAAAAAAATTACAAGTGGTTTTTTTTTTTTTTCAGGCAGAGTGGAGAGTGAGAGAGAGAGACAGAGAGAAAGGTCTTCTTTTTCCATTGGTTCATCTCTAATGGCTGCTGCGGCCAGCGCACCGCGCTGATCCAAAGCCAGGAGCCAGGTGCTTCTCCTGGTTTCCCATGTGGGTGCAGGGCCCAAGCACTTGGGCTATCCTCCACTGCACTCCTGGGCCACAGCAGAGAGCTGGACTGGAAGAGGAGCGACCAGGACAGAGTCCGGCGCCCCTACCAGGACTAGAACCTGGTATGCCGGCGCCGCAGGCGGAGGATTAGCCTATTGAGCCACGGTGCTGGCCACAAGTTTTAATAATAGAAGTATTTAGTTGTTTAGTATCATGAAGGCAGGGACCAATATATGTCTACCTAGTGCTTAGCACTATGTCTGGCACACAGTAGGCATTCAAGAAATACTTGTTGAATGAAGTAATATAACAAAACTTTATTAGTTTAATAACTATAAATTAATTAACTAATATCCTAATTTCTGGGCATATAGATTTTCTGATTTCCTAAATGAAACAGTTTGAATCTAGGGTTTTTACTCCTGTAACAACCTGTATGCTTCTCCCAAGGAGTCAGTGACTTACTGAAATCAATCAAGAATTTTGCAGTAGGTGGGCATTGTGGCACAGCAAGTTGAGGCATTGCTTGGGAGTGCCAGCTGCTCAAGTTCCAATTCAGCTTCCTGCTAATGTGCCTAGGAAGGCAGCAGATGATGATGCAAGGATCTGGGCTCTTGCCACCCGCATGGGGAGACCAGGATGGAGTTCCTGGCTCCTGGCTTTGGCCTAGCCCAGCTCTGGCTGTTGCAGACAATTGAGTAAACCAATGAACAGAGGATCTCCTCTTCCTCTCTCTTTCTGTCTCTCCTCCTCTCTGTCACTGTGCCTTTCAAATAAACAAATCTTTAAAAAAACCAATTTTGTAGTTTATGGGAAAAAGAGGTTTTCTGAGGTGGATGTATGATTTAGAAGTGGAGTGGCCCCTGTAGTGGAAAGGTTTGGAGACCTCACTTCTGGTTGCTGCCTGGTCTCCAACATGAGTTGTGACCCCTCTCTGGGCCTTTGACTCTTCAGTAAATACATACTGGGTCTCTATCAGACGCTCCTAGGACCTGTAGCGTGGAGGCTTGAAAGAAACACTCCCTTACATTTTTACTATTTTTTTTTTCAGCTATGGGGTATGTAAAAGTATATAAAGACAGACACCAGATGGTTTTAAAATTTTTTAAAAGATTTATTTATTTATTTGAAAGCTAGAGTTGCAGAGAGGAGGGGGAGAGAGGGCTTCCATCCATTTGTTTACTCCCCATATGGCTGCAACAGCCAGGGCGGGACCAGCCTGAAGTCAGGAACCAGGAGCTTTTTCCAGATCTCCCAGGTGGCTGCAGGGACCCAGGCACTTGGGCCATCTTCTGCTGCTTTTCCAGATACATTAGTAGGGAGCTGGACCAGAAGTGGAGCAGCCAGGACACAAGTGGTGCCCCTATGGGGTGTCTACGTTGCAGGCGGTGGCTTAACCTGCTACACTGCAATGCCTGCCCCCAGAAGTTTTTTGTTGTTGGCTTTTTTTTTTTTTAAGATTTTATTTATTTATTTAAAAGGCAGAGTTACAGAGAGGCAGAGGCAGAGAGAAAGAGAAAAAGTCTTCCATGTGCTGGTTAACTCCCCAGATGGCCACAGTGGCTTAGAGCTGAGCCTATCTGAAGCCAGGAGCTTCTCCAGGTCTCCCATGTAGGTGTAGGGGCCCAAGTACTTGTGCCATCTTCTACTGCTTTCCCAGGCCATAACAGAGCTGGATCAGAAGTGGAGCAGCCAGGACTCAAACTGGTACCCATATGGGATACTGACACAGCAGGTGGCTTTTACCCACTACACCACGGTGCTGCCTTCTCCCCCCCCAAGTTTTTTTTTTTTTTTTTTAACTTTTATTTAATGAATATAAATTTCCAAAGTACGACTTATGGATTACAATGGCTTCCCCCCCATACCGTCCCTCCCACCCACAACCCTCCCCTTTCCCACTCCCTCTCCCCTTCCATTCACATCAAGATTCATTTTCGATTATCTTAATATACAGAAGATCAGCTTAGTATACATTAAGTAAGGATTTCAACAGTTTGCTCCCACACAGAAACATAAAGTGAAAAATAATAGATGATTTTTTTAAATGATGATGAAATCAGATCAGACCTATTGTCATGTTTAATCCCAGTGAGAGTCAACCCCCCCCAAGTTTTTTAAAAGGAAGAATATTTGTGATTTATTTGCCTTAATGACAGAATTTAAAAAAAATATTTCTTGACCATCTTTTAAAAACTTATTTTTCTCAAGTAAAAAGATACAAAATATCATAGCAAAGTGAAGTATTTCCATACAGATGCCTCTTGACTTACGCAGAAGTTATACCCTGATAAAACCATCTTTAGTTGAAAATGTCATAAATGGAAAATGCACTCAGTATACCTAATGTTCTGTATGGCATAGCTTAACAACACAAAACGTTGAGGTCTATGCTGTGGTGTAGTAGGTTTAGCATCTGCCTGGAGTGTCGGCATCCCATATGGATGCTGGTTCAAGTTGTAGCTGCTCCAGTCGGATCCAGCTCTGTGGTAATGGCCTGCGAAAACCTTGGAAGATAGCCCAAGCGCTTGGGTCCCTGCATCTATGTGGGAGACCTGGAGGAAGCTCCTGGCCACTGGCTTTGGATAGGCCCAGCTCCAGCCTTTGCAGCCATCTGAGCAGTGAACCAGCAGATGGAAGACTTCTCGCTCTGTCTCTCCCTCTCTCTGTGACTCTACCTCTCAAATAAATAAATACACAGGGGAGTATTGGTTGTTTCTTCTTGTGATCTTGTGCCTGACTGAGAGTTACCCCTCGCTGCTCTACAGAGGAAAAGATCTAGCATAGGGAAAGATCAAATTTGAGGTTTGAGGTACGATTTCCTGTGAATATATATTACTTTCACAGCATCATAAAGTCAAAAAAAATCATTAGATTGAACCGCTGTAAGCTGTGAACTGTGTGTGTATATATAAGGTGTTTGCCCATTTTAACCCTTTGAGATAACTTATATACCTGTCTTGTGTTCACTCTTATTTTTGAACTTTAATATACATAGTTAGGAAGATAGCCACTATCCTCTCTACCATCTTTTTGAGATTGTGTCAGGATTTCTTTCATTTTACAGCTGGAAGTACTGAGATTGAAAAAAGTTAGGTAGTATAACAATTCCGTAACGGACCAGAGAAAAGATGCTTGTTTACTAGCTCCCAAGAGAATACTATAGGTTAAATTGCTCTTTGACTGTGTCTGCTACCTAGTTGTCTTGTACCGAAAACATCACTTGAATCAATAGCATAGGCTGAACAAAGGAGAATTTGAGCAATTCTGGTCGTCATTCCGTTCGTAAGAGTTCACTGTGTGGCAATTAATAGGCACTGTTTGTGTGAGCTTTTTTTGTGAATGTGTGTGCTTTTAAGGAAAGTCAATAGATCATCGTGTTCTGTTTATTCAGAATCCAGTTTTCCAAAGTAGCTGTTTATATCTATTAATTTGGCTCAGCAAGTTAAGCAGATTTGACAGGTTAAATTTCAAATAGCAAGTCAACGTCAAGCAACTGAGCAAAAAGTTTTTGAAACCCTTATATTGTTTTTACATAATATATAATTACCCTGAATTCTCAGTAATTCTGAAGATTAAATTTTTTTTAAGATTTATTTATTTATTTGAAAGACGGAATTGGGGGTGTGGGGAGGAGAATTTCCATCATTTGGTTCACTCTCCAAATGGCTGCAATGACTGGGCCAGGACTAGGCCAAGCCAAAGCCAAGAGCCTGGAATTCCATCTGGGTCTCCCACCTGGGTGGCAAGGACCTAAATACTTAGACCATCTTCCACTGCTTTCCCAGACACATTAGTAGGGATGCTGGATTGGATGTGGAGCAGCTGGGACTTGAACTGGCCTTCACATAGGATGCTGATGTCACAGGCCGCAGTTTAACCTACTGCACCACAGTGCAGGCCCCTACCCTGAATGTTTTGATGACCCCTTGTGTGCATGGATTTCAAAATAAGATTTCCTTTTTAAAGATTTATTTATCTGGAGGGCAGAGTTACAGAGACGCAGAGGCAGAGAGAGAGGTCTTCCATCTGCTGGTTCACTCCCCAAAAGGCTGCAGCTGGACTGAACTGAAGCCAGGAGCCAGGAGTTTCTGCCAGGCCTCCCACATGGGTGCAGGGGCACAAGTACTTGGGGCGTCTTCTATTGCTTTCTCGGGCCATAGCAGAGAGCTGGATGGGAAGTGTTGTAGCCAGGACTCAAATCGGTGCCCATATGGGATGCCAGAACTGCAGGTGGAGGTTTTACCTGCTATGCCACAGTGCCAACCCCCCAAAATAAACTTTTAATTCCATTTTCCCATAAACTCTTTGAAGTACCCTTGTAGATTCAGAAGTCTTATTTTATTTTATTTCATTTTATTTTTTTCTATTTATTTTTTTAATTCTATTCTATTTATTTTAGTATTTTATTTTATTATTTTAGGCAGAGTTACACAGAGAGAGAAGGAGAGGCAGAGAGAATCTTCTATCCTCTGGTTCACTCCCCAATTGGCCACATCTGTTGGAGCTGTGCCAATCTGAAGCCAGGAGCCAGCAGCTTCTTTTGGGTCTTCCAAATGGGTGCAGTGGCCTAAGGATTTAGGCCATCTTCTGCTTTCCTAGGCCATGGCAGAGAGTTGGATCAGAAGTGGAGTAGCCTGGACTTGAGCTGGTGCCAATATAGGATGCCAGAACTACAGGTGGCAGTTTTACCTGCTGTGCCACAGTGTTGGCCCCCCAAAATAAACTTTTAATTCCACTTTCCCATAAACTCTTTGAAGTACCCTTGTAGACTTTAAAAATTCATTTGTAATATTTGTTTTATACATCTGTAAATAAAACCAGTGGCATTCTATTATAAGTCCTATAGGGGAATATGAATATTTGTGTAGGTGGACAATTTCTAGAAGTCTGATTGCATGTGTATGTATTACATTGTATTATATGGTACAGAGCAGACAGTTCCTGTTCTATAGGGATCAACAGCTTGAAAACTTATAATTCATAGATGTGTCCATTGTCAGATTCTAATAGCTGTAAAGGACAATGGGAAAATTTATTATATCCTCAAATTATAAGTTATAATAATTTTTTAGCCTTATAAAATTCCTTTAGTTTTACATTTCCATTTTCCTCAGTTTATTAGCTTGAAAATCTTCAAACCTGTGGAACAATTGCAAAAAAGAGTACCATTTCATTTTGGCTTCAGTATTTGCCTCGTTTCTTTTGTACATGAGTTAAACTTTCTCTTCCTATACCCATGCATACATATATTTTACTGAGCTACTTGAGAATTGTAGACATTATGTAGTGTCATTCTTTCTTGAAGAAGGACATTCTGCCCGTGCCGCAGCTCACATGCCTAAACCTCTGCCTGCGGTGCCGGCACCCTGGGTTCTAGTCCCGGTCGGGGTGCCGGATTCTGTCTCAGTTGCTCCTCTTCCAGTCCAGCTCTCTGCTGTGGCCTGGGAAGGCAGTGGAGGATGGCCCAAGTGCTTGGGCCCTGCACCCGCATGGGAGACCAGGAAGAAGCACCTGGCTCCTGGCTTTGGATTGGTGCTACGTGGCGGCTGTAGTGGCCATTTGGAGGGGTGAACCAACAGAAGGAAGACCTTTCTCTCTGTCTCCCTCTCTCTCTCTGTCTAACTCTGCCTGTCAAAAGAAAAAAAAAGAAGAAAAGACAAGAAAAAGGACATTCTATTGCAATTGCAATACTGTTATCACAGCCAGGAAATAGCCTGATCCAGCTGTAGTACTGTTACTAAAATTTCTTTCCCTGCCCCAGTAATGCCCTTCTGATTGGTACTCCCCCTGCCCCCATCTGTTTTGGGATCCAGTGAGAATTGCACATTGCATTAATTGTCGTGTTTCTTTAATCTCCCTTAATCTAGAAGAGTTTCCCAGCCTCTTTTTATGACATTGGCATTGTGACAGATGACAGTGATACTTAGAACCTGGTATTTTGAAGAATGTTCTTCAACTTGGAATCATCTAATTATATTGTTATGACTAGATTAAAATTTAACATTTTTGCAGGATTGCTATAATGGATCTGTCTGTCTTAGTGCATCACCATTATTGGTGCTGTTAATTTGGATAACCTGATAAGTTGATGTCCACCTGATCTTGCTGTGTCCTGTTCCCAATAACCTGTCACCTGTGGTGGTTGCAGTAGCTTCTTGAGGATAAAAACTGCCTTACATTTTTCCCCCACTACATAGAGTTCATTTAGGACGTCATAAGAGGTGGATAGTGTACCCATTGACATTTTATTGAATAAATGAAGGTCTAGCATGTATTGGCATCTCTTCTAAGTATTTAGCTGAACTGAAAAGTTATTTATCATCCTAATAAAAAAATTCAATGAGTAAATGAGCTTTTGCTCAGCACCTGTGTAAATATCCATTGTTCTCTTGGTTCCAAAACAAGATTCATTAAAATATATGTGTTTTCCTCCTTTGTTGTATTGGTTCTAGAAAAGGCAGATGCTATTCTTTTGATTCTTGCATTAAGAATAATTATTTGAGTAATGGAGTAGTCACTTGGAGGGACCAAGGACACCTTTCTCTGCATGATGGAGGAGGGGTTGTGATTTGAGAATGAGGTTTTAACAATGGCACCTGGGATAGATCCATTGGCCCTGAAGCAAAATGTTTGTATTTATTTTCCCCAGTCAGCTGTTTTGGGAAGGGATATTTTAATGCCTTATGTTTTAGAGAGCACAGGGAGTTGTAACTCAATTTCAAGCAAATGAAGGAGGAAGCCTTTGTAGGCTGACTTCCTGATTAAGTGGACAAAGATGGCATGTGGCTGGATATGTCATTTTCAATTTCAGATGAACTGTACCACACTAATTGTGCATTGCCCTTCCTTTGTTTGCTTCTTTTTGTTATTATTTTAATTTGAGAGGCAAAGGCAGAGAGAGAGAGAAAGAGAGAGAGAGAATAAGAGCTAACTCCCCCCTCTGCTGGTCCATTCCCCAAATGCGTCTAACACCCAGGAACCAAGAACTCAATCCAGGTCTCCCACTTGGGTGACTGGAACCCAATTACTTGAGCTGTCACTGCTGCCTCCCGGGTTTCACATTAGCAAGAATGCTGGAATCAAGAGCCAGAGCTGGGAATGGAACCTAGGGCTTCTGATACCAGATGCAAAAATCTTTTTATTTATTTATTTATTTTTTATTTGACAGGTAGAGTTAGAGACAGAGACAGAGAGAAAGGTCTTCCTTTTTCCATTGGTTCACCTCTCAATGGCTGCTACAGCTGGCACTGCGGCAATCCAAAGCCAGGAGCCAGGAGCTTCCTCCTGGTTTCCCATGTGGGTGCAGGGGCCCAAGCACTTGGGCCATCCTCTACTGCCCTCCCAGGCCACAGCAGAGAGCTGGACTGGAAGAGGAGCAACCGGGACTAGAACCGGGCACCCACATGGAGCCATGGTACTGGCCCAGATGCAAACATCTTAACCACTAGGCCAAATAACCCAAATACACATACCACTTTTTTTTTTGTTATATGTTATGTTTGTGATCTGAATGCAGTAGTGATCATTTGGGCAACATTGTACTGTGAAATTGTAACTAGTTGTTGAATCACTGGTGGCATTTGGTAAGCTTCACGTGTTGATTCGGTTGCTAAGCTGACATCAGTATGCTGGCAATGTCAGGCTTGGGTCCATCCTGGGTGAACCACCTGCTAGTTTTGCTGTTTATTGACTGGGAAAATTACTCATCTAGTTGGCCCATGCTTTGAAATCTTGTGCCATCATTTTCATCATTTGGCCCCATTCCTGGTTTAAAACATACAATAAGTCCCTGTCACACATTATGTCAGATCCATAGTACTCCACCTGAATTTTTAGGATTCTAATTACTAATTTCCATTCATCCAATCCAGTCTCATTTTTCAGAATTCCTTAGTTATCATCTGCTTCACTTAGGTTTCTTACTGTGTAACCTTCAGTAGATTACTGTTTCTGAGCCTCTGTTTCACCATCTGTAAAGTAGGAACCATACTAATAGTTCCTACATCACAGAATTTTTGATAAGAATTAAGTGAGATAATATCTTTAAAAATTAATATTCCCGGGGCCAGTGCTGTGGTGCAGCGTGTTAATGCCCTGGCCTGAAGCACCAGCATCCCATATGGGCACCGGTTCGAGACCTGGCTGCTCCACTTCTGATCCAGTTCTCTGCTATGGCCTGGGATAGCAGTAGAAGATGGCCCAAGTCCTTGGGCCCCTGCACTCATGTGGGAGATCCGGAAGAAGCTCCTGACTCCTGGCTTTGCTCACACAGCTCCAGCCATTGTGGTCAGTTGGAGAGTGAACCATCAGATGGAAGACCTCTCTGCCTCTCTTCTCTCTGTGTAACTTTGACTTTCAAATAAATCTTTTAAAAAAATTAATAGTCCCTACTTATGGAAATCTTACTAAGCACCAAGAATGATGCTAAACTTAAAATACGTAGTCTCATTTCGTCATCATAGTTTTATGAGGTAGGAGGAGTTTATGGTGCTCATAGTAGCACAGGTAGTAGTAATAATGGCATTTATTGAGCACTTACTGTGTTTCAGGTTCTTTACAAGTGTCAGACTGTAAACAATCTTACAGGGTTGACACTATAATTGCCATTTTATAGATGAGGAAATTTAAGCAGAGAGAGATAATAACTTGCCCATATTCACACAGTTTATATATAGTGGAGCTGAATTTAGAATCTGTGCTACACTTCTAGATAGTAGCTTATTCCCATTTTTTGCTTTAACTCACTTTAATTCACACCCTTTTTAATGGGCAGAACTAGAATATGAACCCAAATTTGTCTGATTTCAAAACTCTTATCAAACTGTGCTACCTCTAGACTGCTAAAACAATACTTTCTGATGTGATATTATAGAACAGATCTGTTATAACTTAATAAGTCACATCACACTATACACACACACACACGCACAATATAATGTGTTGCCTTGATCAGCTGTCACACAAGGGTATCAGGCTTTTAACCACTGTTTAACAAGTGAACTCTGCTTGTTGAGTTGACATAGAAGATGAATACCTTTGGCATTTAGTGGATGTTGGGATTCTTGACCGTTGCTGGACTTGGCAGTGGGATGTTAATATTAAGACAAAGACTTTTTCTGTTGATTCAGTGTAAGGACTTGGCTGCAAAGAAGTCAGTAGCTAATGGGAGGCTGATGCTGTATGGGGAGAAGACATGGGTTCGGGAGGGTGTTATTTCTAACACCCCCACTATTTATTGACTCCTTCACCCTTTGTGGTTTTTGCCCCCAACTTCTTCCTTCCGGAACTCATACTTCTGCCTGTATAGAATTGGGACAAGTATAGTATTTTAATCATCTGCTTGGTGATGGGTGTGTGATATGCTGTGGATATAAAAAAGAAAGAACACTCTGAAGTTGTCTACAACCTGCTAAACCATGTAGGATTTAGGACATTTCTCAGTTTTAGGATGTAGTCCCCAAATTGCTGAACTGGATTACTGGATTCTTTTATGATATTTAATACCCAGAGAAGGGTATAAGCCTGGACTGATAATAACTTACTTTTCTTTTGCAGGAAGGATGCCAATTCTGCACTGCTCAGTAACTATGAGGTAAGTGGCTTTGAAGTGGACTGTTGTATATGTTTTTCTCCCAGAAAGGTATCTCTTTACTTCTGGGGATTGTTGAATTAGATTTAGTTAGAAATTACTGGATTCATTTGGGTTTTCACTTTTTTTTTTTTTTTTTTTTTTTTTTTTTGACAGGCAGAGTGGACAGTGAGAGAGAGACAGAGAGAAAGGTCTTCCTTTGCCGTTGGTTCACCCTCCAATGGCCACCGCGGCCGGCGCACCGCACTGATCCGATGGCAGGAGCCAGGAGCCAGGTGCTTTTCCTGGTCTTCCATGGAGTGCAGGGCCCAAGCACCTGGGCCATCCTCCACTGCACTCCCTGGCCACAGCAGAGAGCTGGCCTGGAAGAGGGGCAACCGGGACAGAATCCAGTGCCCCGACTGGGACTAGAACCCGGTGTGCCGGCGCCGCTAGGCGGAGGATTAGCCTAGTGAGCTGCGGCGCCGGCCGGGTTTTCACTTTTAAAACAGGATAGACGGCCCTGTCGGTTGGATCTTGAATTATTTGAGGCTTGATAAATCATACGTAGTATTTCTGGGAAGATGGGAAGACTTTAAATCAAGCAAACTTTCTAAGTCCTCAAAATTCTAGTAACCATTGGGGATGCCTTCTTGGGATGGAAGCCATCTATTTTAGCACTGTTTCTGTGTGCAAAAGTTTTCTAATAAAATGCTTATTTCTCTTCATAATTACCCATTTTACCTATGAAATGCTTTTTTATACATTATTATTTTGATCCTCAGTCCATAGGTGGTACCATCCTTGTTTTGAAAGTAAAGGTTTAGTTGAATCACCATTATGAATGATTAGAAGACTTAAAATTTAAGGGACTTACAGGGTAGGGTTGCTGGGGAAAGGGAGGAAAGAAAGAGGTTGATGAAGGAGGAGATGTGATAGTATTTTGTGTACCTATTTTGCACAGGGCCTATTTGGTACCAGCATCTGACAGGCCCAGTTTTCCATATGCCAGAGTCTAAACTCATAAAGAGTTAAAGGAGGTCTGAGTTTCCATTGTGTGATATTTAGAGAAGGTACTGGAATAAACACGATTGGCTGTATTCCTTCCAAAAGGTTCATCCTAAATGGTTGCTGCTTAAAACAGGAAGGAAATGTCTGTTGGTCAGCCCATTGGCTTTTAGGAACCTCTTTGTCCATTTTGAACTTTGCTAGGTGTTTGATCTTTTGTCCATTGGGGACACCATGCATTCACTGGGCCCCATGTATTTGTAAAAGGAACAGCAGGCAGGGATAGGAGTTGCATTGTATCTAATAATGGTCTGTGAGCCTGTATTTCCCTCCATTTTCTGGCAGAGTCTCTGAAACAGCAGAGATCCCTTCTCCCACCCCAGCATGGATACACATCTGTTTTTCTCTTGCTGGGAAATGTAGCATTTCGTCCTTTCTTTTTTGAAAACTATTAAATCACTTGCTTCATAATTTTTCTTTTCTGGAAAGAAATTATTATGCTAAATTTTCATATTAGAGGAACAAAACCCTTTTTAAAAATATTATATATTTAGTTTAGCAAAATTTATTTATTTTATACTCTTATCTAAATATAAAAATATTTATATATTTTTGAAATATCTGGTATGTTTTTTGAGATCAGAGATCAGTTAGATGGCATATACTGATAGGAAACATTTGAAATATTTTAATTAAAATAATTTGGATTATTTGATTTAGATAAAAGAGCATTTTTTAAATGTCTCATGCTTCTGGGATTCATATTTACTCCAATCCAAGAGTTGGGAGGCAGGTTGTAAGGAAGAAAGAGGTATTATACTTACCTAATTGTCTTTTTTTTTAAATGTACATGAAAAAAATTTTTTTTTTTTTTTTTTTTTAGATTTTATTTAGTTATTTGAGAGGTAGAGTTAGAGAGAGAAAGAGAGAGACAGAAAAATCTTCCATCCACTGGTTTGCTCTCCAAATGGCCACAATGGCTGGAGCTGGGCCAACCTGAAGACAGCAGCCTGGAGCTTCTTTTGGGTCTCCCATGTGGGTGCAGGGGTCCAAGCCCTTGGGCCATCTTCTGCTGCTTTCCCAGGCCATAAGGAGAGAGTTGGGTCAGAAGTGGAGCAGCTGGGACTCAAACAGGCACCCATATGGGATGCCCGGTGCTGCAGGCCGAGGCTTTGCCCACTATGCCACAGTGCCGTACCCCCTAATTATCTTCCAGTATCATGGACCTTGGAATAGAACGTTTCTCAAATGTATTTATAAAGTCTTTTGTATATCTCTTCCTAGGTGTTCCAGTTACTAACTGATCTGAAAGAGCGGCGTAAACAAAGTGGGAAGAATAAACAGAGTTCTGGGCAACAGAACTTGAATACTATCACCTATGAAGTAAGCCTGGGCTTCTGGAGGCCTCCCTAAGCCACCACTGAGCGCTGTTGGTTTACTCTGCTGATAACTGGCCACCCAATCAAGATCACCTCTTACCTCATGTGCGGAGTGTTACTCTAACCCAGTGTTTATTCTGTTTATATAAAAGTGGGGGTGATTTGGCCAACAGAAGTGGTTAGTTAGCCACAAAAGTGGAAGGAATAGTCTGACTGCCCTCACCTCTGAACCCCAGTTCCATATTTGGGAATCCTCATCCTGAGGCTTCTGTAATTTACTGCATGACTCACAGATCTGACTGAAAGCTATTATAGTCATGACTGTTGTACATGCATCACAGGGAAAGGATACAGTTGTTGTTGCTTTTAAAGATTGATTTATTTGCAAGGCAAAGCAACCTAGACAGTTGAAGAGAGAGACACAGAGATCTTCCCTCTGCTAGTCTCCTCATCAAATGGCCACAGCGGCCGTGGTTGGGCTAGGCTGAAGGCAGGAGCCTGGAGCTCCATCTGGGTCTTCCACTGCTTTTCCAGGTACATTAGCAGAGAGGTGGATTGGAAGAGAACAGCCGGGACTGATACCATTGCTCGTATGGAATGTCAGTGTTGCAGGTTGCAGCTTAACCTGCTACCTGATGTTGATTTTTAAATTATTTACTTATTCATTTCTTTGAGAGGTAGAGACAGAGCTTTCATCTGCTGTTTCACTTCTCAAATGCCGGCAATGGCTTGGCCCAGGTTGAAGCCAGGAGCTGGGAACTCAGTCCAGGTTTCCTGCTTGGGTGACTGGGACCCACCTACTTGAACCATCACTTGCTGCCTCCCAGGGTGCACGTTCACAAGAATCTAGAATAGGAAGCAGAGGTGAGACTCAAATCCAGGTATAGGGTTACAGATGTCTTAACTGGGCCAAACATGTACTCTTAATGGTTTGTAAGCATTGTGCATTGTCCTCACTCCTTCTCTGTAAGAGTTGTCACTTCTTTTTTTTTTTTTTTTTTTTTTTTTTTTTGACAGGCAGAGTGGACAGTGAGAGAGAGAGACAGAGAGAAAGGTCTTCCTTTGCCGTTGGTTCACCCTCCAATGGCCGCCGCGGCTGGCGCGCTGCGGCTGGCGCGCTGTGGCCGGCGCACCGCGCTGATCCGATGACAGGAGCCAGGTACTTCTCCTGGTCTCCCATGGGGTGCAGGGCCCAAGCACCTGGGCCATCCTCCACTGCCTTCCCAGGCCACAGCAGAGAGCTGACCTGGAAGAGGGGCAACGGGACAGAATCTGGCGCCCCGACCGGGACTAGAACCCGGTGTGCCAGTGCTGCAAGGCGGAGGATTAGCCTAGTGAGCCGTGGCGCCGACCAAGAGTTGTCACTTCTTAGCCATTTCTTTATTAGTCATATATGAGTATTTCCATCTGGACAAGATTTTTATTCTTTGGGCGCCTCTTTTAAAAAGTGGAAGTATAATAACCGAATTTGTCAATTTGAGTTTTTTTAATTATCAGAAAATTCTTTTTTTTTTTTTTTTTTTTTAGGATTTATTTATTTATTTGAAAGGCAGAGTTACAGACAGAGAGAGAGGTCTTCCATCTGCTGGTTCACTCCCCAAATGGCCAGAATGGCCAGAGCTAGGCTCATCCAAAGTCAGAAGCCATGAGCTTTATCTGGGTCTCCCACATAGGTTCAGGGGCCCAAGGACTTGTGCTGGTTTCCCAAGCCATTAGCTGAGAGCTGGATGGGAAGTGGAGCAGCTGGAACTCGTACCAGTGCCCATAAGGGATGCTGACACTGCAGGCGGAGGCTTAACCTGCTGTACTATATCAGTGGCCCCAAGATCAGAAAATTCTAAAATGTCACTAATTATTCTTCCTGTTTTAACTACTGGGTTTTTTTTCTTTCAGAAATTCTTATATGAAGATTGACTTTCCTGAATGCTTTTTTTTTTTAAAGGATTTTTAAGCAAAATTTCAAAATACTAAATTATAAGTTGTAGTCATTGATTTCCCCGTTTCTTGTTCTTTTATTTTTTTTTTTTGCCTATGTTTGCCTCTTTTTTTTTTTTTGTTTGTGTATGTAGACATTAAAGTACATATCAAAAACACCATGTCGGCACCAGAGTCCTGAGATTGTCAGAGAATTTCTCACAGCAATGAAAAGCCACAAGCTGACTAAGTAAGTAAAAATTGTCTTAAGTAGGAAGAAAGTGACCATAATGAAATGATAGCTTAGAAAAGCCTTCCTCTGTAACTGTATTTATATTTTGTTGAGTCTGTGATTTATAATTAAAAGGCAGTACTTCTTAAATTAGGATCATAATAGTGTAGATGAAATAATTGACAGACATAGGGATCCTTCTAGAGCCAGAAATAGTGTTTAGTGGTTTCTTTGTGTTTTGTGTGTGTGTGTGTGTGTGTTTTTTTTTTTTTTTTTTTTTTTTTTTTTTTTTACCATCTAAATTTTTTTTCTTGGCCTCTCAGTTCATATGACATATCCCATCATCCCCCTGTCTTATTCTGACTAAATTGGATGAAAAGTCAGGTTCAAAGATTAATGTACTTCTTTAAAAGTTGGTCAGTGAACACACTGATGTGTGTGTTTCCTTGAGGCAAAAGTGTGTAGTTCAGTAGCATCAGGCGTATTCACATCGTATAGTCATCACTGACACCTGTCCACAGAACACATTTCATTTGCAAAACTGAAACTATGTCCATTAAACAATAACTCCCCAATCTCCCTTGCTGCCAACCTGTGGCAGCTGCCATTCTGCTTTCTGTCTCTGAATTTGACTTTCCTGGGTACCTCATGTGAGTGGGATCATACAGTATTTGTCCTTCCGTGCTTCGCTTGTTTCACTTAGCATAATATCTTCAAGGATCATCCATGTTGTAGCCTCTGTGAGAATTTCTTTCTTGTTTAAGGCTGAATAATATTCCATTTTATGTATAAGCCACATTTTGTTTATCTAACGTCTGTTGGTGTATTCTTGAGTTGCTTCTACCTTTTGGCTGTTGTGAACAATGCTACTATGAACATGAAAATACAGGTGTCTTGTTGACACTCTGCTTTCAGTTCTTTTAAATGTGTACCTAAAAGTTGAATTGATGGATCATTATGATAATTCTGTATTTAATTGTTTGAGGAAACACCATACTGTTTTTTCAAAGGACTATACCTTTTTTGTTTCCATCTCCATATTTTTGTCAACACTTGTTATTACCTGTAATATTTTGTGTTTTTGATAATAGTCATCTGAAGGGTTTGAAATAGTCTCATTGTGATATGATTTTGCATTTCTCTAATGATAAGTACTGTTGAGTATCTTTTCATGTGCTTCTTGACCATTGTATGACTTTGGAGAAATATCTTTCAAGTCCTTTGCCCATTTTTGAATGGGGTGGTTTGGTTTTTTATTGTTGAGTTTTAGGAGGTCTTTTTTTTTTTTTTTTTTTTACATGTTAATTCTTTATCAGATAAGTGGTTCTCAACATTCTCTTCTTTTTCCTTAAGATATATTTATTTATTTGAAAGGCAGAGTTAGAGAGAGGGAGAGACAGAGAGCAATCTTCCATCCACTGGTTCACTCACCAAATGATCGCAACAGCCAGGGCTGGGCCAAGCCAAAGCCAGGAGCCAAAAGCTTCATCCCAGTCTTTCCCATGGCTGCAAGGACCTATGTAACCGGGCCATCTTCCACTGCTTTCCCAGGCACATTAGCAGAGCTAGATCAGAATTGGGGCAGCCAGGACTTGAAGAAGCATTTATATGGGATGTGAGATTGTAGGCAGCGACTCAGCCTTGCTGCACAACAATGCTGGCCCCACTTCTATTCTGTGGGGGTTGCCTTTACTCTGTTGATACATGAATTTTTTAATTTTAATGAATTGCTTGTGCCTTTAATGCCATATCTTAGAAGTTATTGCCGCATCCAATGTCATGAAGCTTCCCTCCCATGTTCTTCTAATAGTTTTATAGTTTTAACTCTTACATTTAGATCTTTGATCTGTTAATTTTTTGATGTGGTGTAAGATGAGGGTTCAACTTCATTGTTTTGTTTGTAAATATCTAGTTTTTCTTTTTTAAAGATTTATTTATTTATTTGAAAGGCAGAATTATAGAGATGCAGATGCAGAGACAGAGGCAGGGAGAAAGCTAGAGAGAGAGAGATCTTCCATCCACTGGTTCACTCCCCCAATGGCTGCAGTGGCTGAGCTGAGCTGATCTGAAGTCAGGAGCCTGGAGCTTCTTTTGGGTGTCCCATGTGGGTGCAGGGGCCCAAGAACTTGGGCCATCTTGTACTGCTTTCCCGCATTATCAGGGAGCTGGATCAGAAATGGAGCAGCCAGGACTTGAACCAGCTCCCATATGGCATGCCGGCACTGCAGGCGGTGGCTTTACCTGCTACCCATAGTGCCAGTCCCAACATCTAGTTTTTCTAATGCCATGTGTTGAGGAGGTTGTCCTTTCTCCTTGTTGAATGGTCTTGATACCCTTGTCAAAAATCATTTGATCACATATACAGGTAATTCTTTGGGGCTTTATTCCATTGATCCATGTACCTGTCTTTGTGCCAGTACTACACTATTATGATTACTGTAGCTTTGTAGTAAGTTTTGAAATCAGGCAGTGTGACTCCTTCAACTTTGTTCTTTTTTTTTTTTTTTCTAAGATTATTTTAGCTGTTCAGTGTCCCTTGAGATTTCAGAAGAATTTTAAGGATAGATTTTTTCTGTTTTAAAAACACCATTTGGGGTTTTGATAGGGATAGCATTTGATACATTGATTTCTTTGGATAGTATTGACATGTTAACATTACTTAAGTCTTCCCATCCATGAACAGGACATGTGTTCCCATTTATTTGTGCCATTTTACATTTCTATTGGTAATGTTTTGTAGTTTTTTAGCATACAAGTCTTTCTTCATGATTAAATTTGTTTCTAGGTATTTTATTTTGCATGTAATTATAAATAATGTAGTGTTTTCAATGTCCTTTTCAGATTATTCATTGTTAGAGTTTTATTTGGATGGTTGATTTGTATCCTGTCACCTTGCTGAATTCATCTGTTAGCATCAAATATTCTCACTTAATTTTAATTCTCACAGCAACGTAATTCTCACAGCTGCTATAGAGTACAAATATCAAATCTTAGACAGTTCTGCATATAAGATCATGTATCTGTGAACAGAGATTTACTTCTTTCTTGTCTGTTTGAATGGGTTTTTATTTCTTTTTCTTGCACAGTTGCTCTGAGTAGGACTTTAGATACTATGATGAATAGAAGTGGTAAAAGTGGGCATACTTGTCTTGTTCCCAACCTTAGAGAAAAAGCTTTCAGCCTTTCACCATTTAGTATGATGTTACTTTTGGCTTTTTCATACTCTATGTTGAGAGGTTTTCCTTCTATTCATAGTTTGTTGACTGTTTTTTATCTTGAAAAGGTATTGAATTTTGTCACATGCACTTTTTCTGCAGCAATTGAAATGTCTATTTTCCCTTTTCATTCTGTTAATATAGTGTATTACATTAATTTTTTAAATACTTTTTTTTAAAAAATGTATTTATTTGAAGATAGAGAAAGAGAGGGAGATCTTCTATCCACTCTTTTACTCCCCAGATGGCCACAATGGCTGGAGCTGGGCAATCCGAAGCCAAGAGGCAAGAGCTTCTTCTGGTACTCCCATGTGGGTGCTGGGGCCCAAGGGCTTAGGCCATCTTCTGCTACTTTTCCAGGCGCATTAGCATGGAGCTGGATCAGAAATGGAGTAGCTGGATCTTGAACCAGCACCCATATGGGATGCCAGTACTACAGGCAGCACCTTTACCTGTCATGCCACAACACTGACCCCATGTTTGTTTGTTTTTTTTTTTCCCTTCAATTTGTATTTATTTATTTTATTTATTTGAGAGACAGATGGAGATCTCCCATCCACTGGTTCACTCCCCAAATACCTGCAAAAACTGGGGCTAGGCCGAGATGAAGCCAGGAGCCAGGCTTACAGTCTGAGTCTTTCAAATAGATGACAGGATCCCAACTACCTGAGCTATCGCTGCTGCCTCTCAGGATGTATCTTAGCAGGATGCTGGAATCAGGAGCAGAGCTGGGTCTTGAAACTAGGCACTCCAATATGAAATGCTGGTTTCTCAAGTGGTATCTTAACCATTGTGCAAAATGCTCATGCTGGTTGATTTTTGTATGTTGAACATCCTTGCAGTCCTTAAATAAATACATGGTCGTGGTGTTCATAGTTCTTTTGTGTGTTAGTATTGTGCATCAATATTACTGAGGGATATTGGTCCCTAGTTTTCATGTCTATTTCACTTTGCTAATGAGAACTTTTAGGACTCATAGAATGGATAAGGATGTAGTCCTCTTTAGTTTTTTTTTGTTTTGTTTTGTTTTTAAGGATTTCAAGAAAGATTGGTATTAACTCTTTCAAAATATTTGGTAGGATTGACCAGTAAAGCCATCTGGTCCTAGGCTTTTTTTTTCTTCCTTTCTTTTTTTAAATACTTATTTATTAACTTGACAGGCAGAGTGACAAAAAGGGTTTACTCCCTAAATGGCCACACGGCCAGGATTGGTCCAGGCTGAAGTCAGAAGCCTAGAACTCCGTCCAGGTCTCCTATGTGAGTGGCAGGGGCCCAAGCACTTGATGCATCTTTCACTGCTTTCCCAGACGCATTAGCACGGAGCTGGTTGGGAAGTGGAGTAGCCAGGACTTGAACCAGCGCTCTGCTGCCACTGTACCACAACACTGGGCCCTCCAACCCCGCTCCGCCTTTTTTTTTTTTTTTTTTTTTTTTTTAAGATTTATTTGAAAGGCAGAGTTAGAGAGAGAGGCACAGAGAGAGAGAGGTCTTTCATCTGCTGGTTCACTCCCCAAATGGCCGCAATAGCTGGAGCGGGGCCGATCCGAAGCCAGGAGCTTCTTCCAGGTCTCCCACGTGGGTACAGAGGCCCAAGAACTTGAACCATCTTCTGTTGCTTTCCCAGGCCATAGCAGAGAGCTGGATCAGAAGTGGAGCAGCTGGGGTTCGAGCCAGGGCCCATATGGGATGCTGGCACTGCAGGTGGTGGCTTTACCCACTGTGTGACAGCACTGGCCAATCCCTCCCATCTTTTTTAAAAATTTTTTTAATACAGTGTTTTTAATTACTGATTTCAGTTTCCTCACTACTTATGGATCTGTTCATTTCTTTGTGATTCAGTTTTAATGTGTTTCTATGACTTGTTATCCAAAGTTGTTCCTGATCTTTGGTGTGTTAGACACTTTATGGAGGATTCACCTCTAATGTGCTAAATTGCAGACCCTTCCTTCTGGGGAGCTCGGTTGTGCAAATAATATCGATGGAACAGGGTAGTGTCATCTCTACCTACAGAAGTTTCCATTTATCAAGCTTGTTTAGTGTTTCATGAATATAACAGTGTCATTTAATTCTAATTCTCAGAGCCATCTAAGGGGCTGCTATAGAAGCTATTAGAAATGAGGATCCTTTGAGTTCATTAATTGAGGGTTCCAGTTAAGCTTTTTCCTTTTTGAGTATTTTGCTTTTGGTTTCTGAATGATAAGCATGATTTTTTATTTTTTAAAGATTTTTTATTTATTTGAAAGGCAGTTACAGAGAAGCAGAGTAGAGAGAGAGAGAGAGAATGAGGTCTTCCATTCTATGGTTCACTCCTCAGATGGCTTCAATGGCCAGAGCTGCGCTGATCCGAAGCCAGGAGCCAGGATCCTCCTCTGGGTCTCCCACGTAGGTGTAGGGGTCCAATGACTTGGGCCATCCTCCACTGCTTTCTGAGGCCGTGGCAGAGAGCTGGATTGGAAATGGAGCAGCCGGAACTTGAACTGGCGCCTGTATGGGATGCCAGCACCGCAGGCGGCAGCTTCACCCACTACCCACAGCGCCGGCCTCAGCACTATTTTTTACTTGTTGTGATAGTTAGGTGAGTTCAGATAACCCAGGTAATTAATCAGTCACCTGCTCAAGTTAGTGTTATTTCTCCAAACACATTTAATGATGTGCAGGGGTTAGTACGTCTGGCCCATGGGCCTTGTAAGATCTGCAAAATCATTTCATTGGTTTGGCCCAACTATAGGTAGAACTCAAAATTTAGTAACTCTATAGCAGGCTAATTTTTAAGTTTATAATTTTGTATGGCTCACGAATGATGTTAAAATATCCAAATGACCCTTGGCAGAAAAAAGTTCTCCAGCCCTGATGTAGGCCATGGTGTAGAAATGTGCCTAATCATTACTGTAATCTGCATGCTTTTTGATTATTACAGCCTTTAATATTGATAAACAGTTTTGAAACAAGTTACAACAAAAAGAGCAGTAACTTAATCCTTACAGGTGTTTTGGGTTAGTTGCCTGCCTTATGTATATCCCTAACAGTTTGTATTTGTGGTATTTGAGGCTTGAAGCAGTTGAGAGGACCTGGCCTTTCCTTGTAGTTGAAAACCATTTTAAGAAGTGACGTAATCAAATAACTCAGGAGTTAGAGGTGGGTTCTGAAGCTAGGCTGGCTCCAGTGGAAATGTTTCTGTGGAACATGGAGAAAAGGAAGGGTGAAGGAATCTTTAAAAAAAAAATAAAAGGAAAGGTGAGAAGAGCTCGTAAGTTTAAAAGAATTAAAATTTTGGCTGCAGGGGGCTGGTGCTGTGGCTGAGTAGGCTAAGTCTCTGCCTGTGGCACTGGCATTTTTCTGTGTGTATTGAAATGTTCATATGATTCTTATTCTTTTTAGATTTATCCTCTGACTTTTGGCTATATCTTTTTGTGTATTTTTATCTTTAGTGGTTGCTATAGGGATAACAAAATATGCATGTGTAACCATTTATAGTTCAGTATACGTACCTAACCATTTACCACTTTAAGTAAAGTGTGTATGTCACTTTACCTTCTACGTATATTGAAAATACTATTAACAATGATTTTTTAAATTTATTTTATTATTATTTTTTTTGACAGGCAGAGTGGACAGTGAGAGAGAGAGACAGAGAGAAAGGTCTTCCTTTGCTGTTGGTTCACTCTCCAATGGCCGCCGCGGCCGGCGTGCTGCGGCCGGCGCACCGTGCTGATCCGATGGCAGGAGCCAGGAGCCAGGTACTTCTCCTGGTCTCCCATGGGGTGCAGGGCCCAAGCACTTGGGCCATCCTCCACTGCACTCCCTGGCCACAGCAGAGAGCTGGCCTGGAAGAGGGGCAACCGGGACAGAATCTGGCGCCCTGACCGGGACTAGAACCCGGTGTGCCTGCGCCACTAGGCGGAGGATTAGCCTAGTGAGCCGCAGCGCCAGCCTACAATGATTGTTTTTTTAAGATTTATTTATTTATTTTGAAAGTCAGAGTTAAAGGAAGAGACAGAGATTTTCCATCTGCTAGCTCAATTCCTGAGATGACTGCAACAGCTGGAGCTGGGACAGATGGAAGCCAGGAGCTGCTTCTGGGTTTCCCACCTGGATTCCAGGGGCTCTAAAACTCACCATCTTCCACTGACCCTCCCGGGCCACAGAAGGGAGCTGGCTCTAAAGTGGAGCAGCGAGGACATGAACTGGTGCTCATATAAGTTGCTGGTATCACAGGTGGTGGCTTTACCTGTTATTCCACAATGCTGGCCCCAGCAGTTTTTATTTTGTTGTTGTTTTTAAGATTTGTTTACTTGAAAGCCAGAGCTACATATATATATATAGAGAGAGAGAGAGAGAGAGGGAGGGAGAGGAAAAACAGAGATCGATCTCCATCTGGTGGTTCACTCCCCAGATGGCCACAATAGCTAGAGTTGGGCTGATCTGAAGCCAGAAGTGAGGAGCTTCTTCCAGGTCTCCAACTTGAGTGCAGTGGCCAAAGTACTTGAGCCATCCTTTGCTGCTTTCCCAGGTGCATCAGCAGGGAGCTGGATCAGAAGTGGAGCAGCTGGGACTCGAACCAGTGCCCATCCGAAACTGTAGATGGTGGCTTAACCCACTCTGCCACAGCACCAGCCCCCCAGTAGGGTATTTTTTTTTTTAAGATTTTATTTATTTATTTATTTGACTGGTAGAGTTAGAGGCAGAGAGAGGGTGAGACAGAAAGGTCTTCTATTCACTGGTTCATTCCCCAAATGGCCACAATGACCAGAGCTGTGCTGATGCAAAGCCAGGAACAAGGAGCTTCTGCCAGGTCTCCCATGCCGGAGCAGGAGCCCAAGCACTTGGACCATCTTCCACTGCTTTCCCAGGCCATAGCAGAGCGCTGGACAGGAGGAGGAGCAGCCAGGACATGAACTAGTGCCTGTATGGTATGCTGTTGCCTCAGGCAATGGCTTAGTCGACTATACCACAGCACTGGCCCCACTAGTTTTTTTTTTCCAAGATTTAATTTATTTATGTATTTGAAAGAGTTATGAATTATAGATAGGCAGAGAGAGGGAGAGGTCGTCCATCCACTGGTTCACTTCCCAGATGGCTACAACAGCTAGAGCTCGATCTCCCACAAGAGTGCAAGAGCCCATACTAACTTGGGCCATCTTCAGCTGCTTTCTCAGGCCACAGTAGAGGGCTGGATCGGAAGTGGAGCAGTCGGGACTCGAACTGGCACCCATATGGGATGCTGGCACTGTGGGCAGAGGCTTTACCCACTACGCCACAGCGCCGGCCCTTCCACTGTTTTAATATTTACATTTTATGCTCTTAACTATTGTAAAGAAAATAAAAATAGTCTTTTGTGTTTACTGAAGATGTAGCATTTCTTTTGCTCTTCTTTTCAGGAGTTCTCTGTTCTCTTTTCATTCACTTCAGCCTGGAAAACTTCCTTAAGTACTTCTTTGACAGCAGGTCCAGTGCCTTCAACTTCTCTGTTTCCTTGACCTGAGACGTCATTCTTTCACTCCTGAAGGATAGTTCACTGATTGGAGTGATCTTTTAAGACTTTACAGCTGTTACCTAAATGTCTTTCTGCCATTTCTGTGGTTTCTGGTCCGAAATCTGTGATCCTCAAGTACATAATGTGTGGTTTTCTCCTGACTACTTTTAAAAATTTTCCAATTTTCAATAAATTGATTACAAGTTGTTTTGGCCTTTTTAAATCATCTTTTTGGAGTTTCTTGATTATGTAAACCTGTGTGTCCTACCAGTTTTTGGAAATTTTCAAGTTCACAGATTTCTTCTATCATCGCCATTCTGTTACTAAGCCCACTCATGAGTTTTTTATTTCAGATTATTTTTCAGTTTTAAGATTTCCATTTATTCAGTTTTTATAACTTCTCTTTCCTAGAGCTGCGATTATTCCATTTATTTCAAGAATGCTTTTACCCATGTTGTTGTAAAAGCCAACAATTTGATGATTCCAATTTTTCGGTCATCATCGGGCTTGGCATCCGTTGATTATCTTTTCCCTTGACAATGAGTCATATTTTCCCAATTGAGATAATTCTAGGTTGTTTCCTGGGCCTTTTACATTGCTTGGATTCTACATCTTGTTAAAAAGTCTCTGGTTGATGTTGCTTTTGTTTTAACAGGCAGTCAACTCAGTCTTGCCTTCCATCGGCAAGGGTTTCAATGTCAATGAGTTTTTTAAAACTTTTGCCCTGCCGCTTTGGGTCCTTTTTGCATACAAGACTAGAATAGTGGTGAACTTGCCCAGTTCTTCTCAATGTCTTTGCTGGGCTGGTCTGTTTGATGTTTGCCATCTGGGGTTGTTGTGGAAATAAATAGCTCAGGGTAAACCTAGGCTATTTGGGGTGGTGTTGTGGGACAAGGGGTTAGTTCTGGGCACTCTGCTCCAATCTGGCTTCCTGATGATGTGCCTGAGAAGGCAGCAGATAATGGCCCAAGTACTTAGGTCCCTGCCACGCATGTGGGAGACCAGAATGGAATTCCTGACTCCTGGCTTCTCCCTGGCCCAGTTCCAGATGTTGCAGGTATTTGGGAAGTGAACCAGTAGATAGATCAATCTCTGGGGCCAGGGCTGTGGTTTTGTAGGTTAAGCCTCCGCCTGTGGCATCGGCATCCCATATGGGTACCTATTCGAGTCCCAGCTGTTCCACTTCCAGTCCAGCTCCCTGTTAATGGATTGGGAAAGTAGTGGAAGATGGCCCAAGTGCTGGGGTTTCTGTACCCATGTGGGATACCCAGAAGAAGCTCCTGCTTCCTGGCTTCAGGTCGGCCCAGCTCCGGCTATTGTTGCCATCTAGGGAGTGAGCCAGTGGATGGAAGACCTCTCTCTCTGTCTCTCCCACTCTTGGTCTGTAATTCTGCCTCTCAAATAAATAAATAAATAAATATTTTAAAAAAGATCAATTTTCCCTCACCTCACCTCCCACACTCTGTCACAAATATGTATTTACATATGTTTTTCAAACCCAGGATTTGTGTAGACTGAAACGCAGATTTAGAGGAATTCTCTTCCTGTTCTTTCTGGTATTTTCCTCTGACTCTGTGGCCCACTCAGAACCCTTTGTTTTTTTTTTTTTTTTTAGTCCTCTCTCTGCAAGTATTTTGTTTTCTCTGAGTTTTAACTGTCTATGTGTGCGATTATCTCTGGGGCTACCCTTGGGAGAAAGCAGGGGGAGAAGAAAGGAAGGGAAAACAAAGAGAGGTTTGTTTGGCACTCTTTGAACCAGAAGAGTTCCCTTGCAGCCTATACCTGCTGCTGAAACTCCACGAAGAAGCTGCCCTTGAGCTGTGAGCTTCATTCAGATTTCCTTCTTCAGTCTTCTGGCCAGAAAGATGGGATTTCTATTTTATATAGAAGTTTTTAATTATAATCAGAGGAGAGAGATGTGTTAGTGGTCTTACTCCATGTTATCTCCAACAGACATCCTATTTTTTTTTTTTTAATGTATTTATTTGAGAGGTAGAGACAGGCAGACAGAGATTTCCCATCTGCTGGTTCACTCCCTGAATACCTGCAGTTGCTG
The DNA here is from genome assembly GCF_051225735.1 of Oryctolagus cuniculus. Lineage (NCBI taxonomy): Eukaryota > Metazoa > Chordata > Mammalia > Lagomorpha > Leporidae > Oryctolagus > Oryctolagus cuniculus. Next base: position 34,260,871 of record NC_142885.1, read on the forward strand.
GGTCTGGGCCAGGCCAAGCAGGAAGCCAGGAACTCAATCCAGGCCTCCTGTGGGTAGCAGGAATCCCATCACTTGAGCCATCACTGTGGGCTTCCATGATCTGCTGTAACAAGAAGCTAGAGTCCTGAACCAGAGCTTATCACCAAACTCGGGGATTCTCGTGGGATGTGTGTTTCAGTTGGTGTCTTAGCTGCAAGGCTAAATGCCTACCCCCACTAATGATTGATTTTATTTTTTAAAGATTTATTTATTTATTTGGGAGGCAAAGTTGTAGACAGAAGGAGAGACAGAGAGGTCTTCCGTCCACTGGTTCACCCCCTAAATGGCTACAGCGTCCAGAGCTGGGCTAATCTGAAGCTAGGAGCTAGGAGCTTCTTCTGGATTGTTCACATGTATGCAGGGGCCCAGGCACCTGGGCTATCCTCCACTGCTTTCCCAGGTCATCAACAGAGAGCTGGATAGGAAGAGGAGCATCCAGACAAGAACCAACACCCACATGGGATGTTGGCACTGCAGGTGGAGGCCCAACCTACCATGCCACAGTGCCAACCCCCATAATGATTGACTTGTAAGGCCTCTTCCCAGCTATTTGGGCCAATGTTTTGCTTCCTAATCCCTATGACTTCCACTACAAATGTGGACCTGGCTACAGTTCACTAAACCTACAAAAAGAAATTGCCTTGGGAGCTTATTCATGATTGGTCATAATCTATGTAAATTTCAAGCAGACTATAATCCTTTCAGAGGAGGATTGAGGTCAGCTCCATTTTTCAATTTGTGGTGCCCAAGTTGAGGATTTATAAAATCCTTTGTGACCTTTTAATCTCTCCCTTTTATTAAATAGTTGATTTCCTTTTGACTGCCAGGAACAAAAGCTCCAGGCAGTGTTGTACAACAACCAGTAGAGGGAGCTGGTAGGCTTCTTTCACTTTGCTGGGGACCTGGCTCCTCCAGCAGGTAGCAGCCATTTGGAATCCAAATAGCCTTGGTGCCTGGTGACCCAGGGACCTGTTTGCCAAATGCCATCAAGACCTGAACCACCTCATGCTAGCCAGTGCAGGTTAAGACAAGAATCACCCTCCTTACCCCCCCCCCCCCAAAAAAAAAGTCTTTGAAAGCAAAAAAACAAAAGGTTTAAAGGAATTCTATTTATTTATTTGTTTAAAGATTTCTTTAGTTTACAGGCAGGGATATATATATATATACACACACACACACACACAGACAAAAGTCTTCCATCTGCTGGTTTACTTCCTAAATGGCTGCAGTGGTGGGGGCTGGGGCCACAAAGAAACCAGGAGCCCAGAGCTCCATCCAGGTCTCCCATGTGGGTGGCAGGGGCCCAAGTACTCAGGCCATCTCTGCTGCTTTCCCAGGAGCATTATGAAGGAACTGTATCAGAAGTAGAGCAGCCAGGACTCAAACAGGCACTCATATGGGATGTGGCATTGCAGATGGTGGCTTACCTGGCTGTACCACAGCACTGAAAGAAACACATTTATAACCAGAACTAGGGAAGTGCTACTCTTTAATCCATAGGCCTAAATAGTTTTTCTCCACCATTTTCTCAGGGAGAGGAGATTCAGGTAATAACCCTAAAACTGGTGCAGATCTATTAGTGCTTACTGGAGCTTAACTTCCTTGCTCAAATTCCTGCATGACTGAAGTTCTTCAGATGAGGACAGGAAATTTGTCTTGTTTGATTTCATAGTCTCATTCAGCAAAATGGTAATCTCGAAACTCAGCTTTTAAGTCGTTTTGACACTATGTCCCATGTCTCATGTCGTTTCTAGTAGTATGTTGTTTCCTCCAAAGCATTTGACTTTTTAATTTTTTTTTGGCTTGAGGCGCTTAGTTCTCAAGGTAGGGCAGCCTGGCTTATAGCGCCAGCTCTCATCCTGAGATCTCCTTAAAATATACAACTCTGTCTGCAGGAGTAGAGGGAGGACTTGCCAACCTTTCAGAGCACCTCTTGTGTGCACAGATTGCACTGGAGTTTGACCCCATACTTGGGACTTGTGCCTTTGGGACCAGCAAAGCTTCATGTAAATGGATGGGTTGTCAGGTTTGCCTGGTTTATGGAGTCTGCTTACCCTGTCTGCTTTCAGAATGTGAAATCTTAACTCGTGTGTCCCCAGAGTTTTCCACTTGTCTCTGCCACGAGCTTCAAGAAGTCAGGGCTACCCTAATTCTTTCCTCAATTTATCCTTGAGATCATATTTATGTCATGCCAGCTTTGTCTCTGTTGTTGAGATACAAAGACAAATACAGTGTAAGTGCGGACATATGGAAAGACGCTATATAGTTAAATTCTGGAAGATCTCTTTCTCTGTCCCCCCCCCCCCAACTCTGCCTTTCAAATTAATAAAAATAAATCTTTAAAATAAAATATAACTTTATTTGTGAAAGCAGATTGAAAAGTGGCAGACCTCTGAGGGTGGAAGCATGACCCTGCCACCTGGAGGTTGAGTGGTCCATGGAAATGGTAGGAGAGGGCAGGTGTCTGGGAAGAACTGTTGAAGAGAGTGGGAGATGCGGGCAGTGGGCGAGATGGAGGACAGAGTGTCCTGCAGGGTGCTGGCCTGGGTGTTCGGCTTTTCACCAAAGTGGAGGTCTCTGGGCCCTTTCACAGGAACAGTCTTGGTGGTTACTTGGGGCAGGAACTAAGTGCAGTGAGTTGAGAAGCAAGAGGAGGAAAAGGGGGCAAGCATTGTGGCACAGCGAGTTAAGCCTCTGCCTGCGATGCTGGCATCTCATATGAGCACCAGTTCAAGTCCCAGCTGCTCCACTTCCGATCCATCTCCTTACTAGTGCACCTGGGGAAGCAGCAGAAGATGACCCAAGTGCCTGGGCCCCTGTAACCCACATGGGAGACCTGGAAGAAGCTCCTGACTCCAGGTTTCAGTCTAGCCCAGCTCTGGCTCTTGTAGCCATTTGAGGAGTGAACCAATGTATGAAAGATCTCTGTCTCTCCATAACTCTGCTTTTCAAATAAATAATAAATCTTTCAAATGATAAATAAATAAATAAGCCTTTAGAAGAAAAGAGGAGAACATAGAGGCAAGAAAAGGAGACTTGGTTATGAAGCCCTTGGGGGTAGGGCTTGTTTGTGGAGCGTGCAGTTCTGTGGTTTTACCCCAGCGGTGCTTGCTGTAGGACAGGGAACCCGCTTGGTTGTTTTGACCCAGAGCTGGGGTGTTGCAAGGAGTGACGGTGAATGTTTTTGTTCGAAGGCTCACGAGATCCTTTTTGTGATCAAGGACTTTTTCAATAGTTTAGAGTCTGGCAGAACACTTTCTGATAAACTGCGTTCCAGTGTTTTGATTCAGAGCTGAGATGCTCATTAATTCCACTGGATTGTCTCTATTTCTGCACTTTTCTGTGTTCTGTGTTGCTGTTGGATGAAGATAGATAGAAAACACAGCAAAAACTCCTAATCTTGTTTTGAGTGAGGGTTCAGATTTCCTGACTCAGGCCGTAAGTGGGTGATCTTCACCCTGCTTTCCTCACCAGCTTCTGCATACCATTTGGTCCTTGTTACCGCATTTCACATCCAGACCTCCCAGATGGTAACTTCACTTCTGCTGCGCTAAAAAACTTGTTCAGGACGAACTCGTCTCCCTTTGAAACCTCTCAAAGTTGCTTTTTCTTTCCACATTGCTGTGGTCTCGTTGGAACATGAGCCCCGTTCACTGAATTTCTGAGAGTCTATCCTTTTTCCTCCTGTAACCTCAGCCTTTCCTCACGTGCGTCCCCCAAGTCAGCAGATACTCTTCACTCTCCTTGCAGGTCCTGCCATCCGCAGGCTACAATAGCTTTTGTACTTCTGTTTTGTCAAGAGGCATTTTCCTCCACAGGCAGCCCTCGGTCCCTGCCATCCAGTCGTTGGCACTGCTTGCCGAGACCACCGGTAATCAAAAATATATGTTGAAAATAGTCTGTTTTATCATTTGCTACCATAAAATACTCATATCTATTATAAAGAGAATTTCTTGGGGCCAGTGCTGTGGTATAGAAGGTTAAACCTCTGCTTGCAGTGCTGGCATCCCATATGGGTGCCGATTTGGGTCTCGGCTGCTCCACTTCTGATTTAGCTCCCTGCTAATGTGCTGGGAAAGCAGCGGAAGATGGCCCAAGTGCTTGGGCCCTGCACCCATGTGGGAGACTGGAGGAAGCTCCTGGCTCCTGGCTTCAGCCTGGCCTGGCCCTGGCTGTTAAGGCCATTGGGGGAACAAACCAGTACGTGGAAGACCTTTCTCTCTGTCTCTCTCTCCTCTCTACTTTACAAATAAATAAATCTTTAAAAAAGCAAAGTTAGAATTTCTCAAAACTTACATACATAAACACAGATTGTACATGCAGTCAAGAGAAATGTAAAGAAACATGAAGGTGCAGGGTTACATCATAACTGCATAAAGTTAACTGCAGTACACACAAGGACTACCCTACTGTAATAAGTTTGTAGCCACCTCCCATTGCTGTTGCAGGGAGCTCAAATGTTGCCAGGACTCCTTAAAACAACATGTGATGCTCCTCATCTCCATGTGAGTGGTTCATCGCCTGAAAATTAAATAGAGCAGTGAGAAATGATCTCCTGGTGCTCATGTATTTTTCACCGTATATAAAACCTGTAATACAAATATGTGTTTATCCATTGTGTTATCAGTAAGGCGGGTCAACAGCAAGCTATTAGTAGTCAAGTTTGAGGGAAGTGGAATTGTATCCACAGCACAGCAGTGGGGAGGGGTTGGTTCCCAACCCCCATGTTCAAAGTTCAGCTGTATTTGTTTTCTTTCCCCTACTGGATTGTGAAAACTGTACTTTACACTTCTGTGTCTTAACTCCTCTCCTTTTAGAGTCTTGTTTGTTTATTTACTAAGATAACAGGTCAAATCTGAATAACACTATAAAAATATTTATTTATTTGAAAGGATAAGAGAGAGATCTTCCTTCCACTGGTTCACTCCCCAAATGTCCATCCAGGACTCGCACATTAGGTGGTAGAAGCTCGAGTACCTGAGTATTTAGTTGTCTGCTGCCTCCCAGAAACATTAATAGGGAGCTGGATTGGAAGCAGAGGAGCCAGGACTCGAACCAGCACCCGGATAAGGGATGGTGGCATCCCAGCTGGCAACTCAACCCACTGGGCCACAACACCCACCCCGTGTAACATTTGATCTTAGTCTCAAAAGGGAATTATCAGTCTTTCCTGAGCATTGACCAAGATGATTTTGTTAAGCTTTACTTTCTATAATTTAGATTAAGAAAACACTGTTTTCACATTTTCCTAATTAAAAATTACAATGTCAAACCTGTATTTTAAAACGTGTTGTGTGCGTTAAGCCACCACTTGCTATGCCTGCATCTTATACTGGAGTGCTGGTTGAGTCCTGGCTACTCCTCTTTCAGTTCCCTGCTAATGGATCCTGGGGGGCAGTGATGGTGGCTCAAGTGCTTGGGCCCCTGCCACCTATGTGGGAGACCTAGTTGGAATTCTAGGCTCCTGGCCCAGCTCTGGCTGTTGCCAGCATTTGGGGAGTGAATCAGTAATTGGAAGATTTCTGCCTGTGTCACTCTGTCTTTCAATTAGAAGAAAATAAATAAACTTAACAAAGAATAAAACTGCACCTCTCTTGTTGCCTCATTTCTTACCATTATGCCTCTGTACCTGTTAGGATTGTAGTTCACCTGCATACCCTTCTGTCAGGGCCCCTGATGTTCCCATTGTCTCATTTTACAGTTGAAGAAGCCAAGAGTGGTGTTCCAGCTGTTCTCCCATTTTCTGTCTGACAAAGTCCTTTCTAAACAGCTTAGACAAAACTGAAGGGCCTTAGGGGCGTGGAAGTTTAAATGCTTTTTACTTTTCTTTTGACAGAGCTGAGAAGCTTCAGTTGCTGAATCACAGGCCTATGACTGCTGTTGAGATCCAGCTGGTGAGTGAAGGAGCCTGAACTTGAGGGGTCATTTCCTGCATCTGCCAAGTAGAGAAGACTGAGAGTAGAGCAGCCGGCAACTGTGTCTTTTTGAAGAGGCTGCCCAAGCACCTCCTTTTATACATGAAAGCAGACCTCACTAGTTTGATCCTAGTCAGTGTGGACTTAGGGAAGGTAGGAGACGGGAGGAAATTTAATTCTTCCCAGGAGTTTGGGCCTGTGATTTGGCAGCTGTCTCCCCAGAAGACCTGGGCCACTCTGGCCTTGCTTTGCTGTAGGGGTTGTTGCCAACCAGATGTTGTATGGAAACATTAAGCTTCCTGTGCCTCTAGTGGACTCCACCTCCCCCTACTCCTACCTTTCCATCCTTTTCTTCCTCTGCTTCCTTTCTTAGGTCACGGAGCATGTGTGCACTTTCCCACGTGCTCGCTGTCTCTGGCTTACCACCCTAGAAATCACTCTCACTCTTACATCATGTTCAGTTGGTTCCCAAGTGCTGTCGCTTCTGTCTCTCATTCTTTCTTCTTTTCCCTACGGCATGGCACTCATTTCTGTCGCTGTTTCTCAGCCTGGCTCTTGCTGTTGTCCTCACACCATTCTCTCTGCACAGTCTGGCTCCCTCCTTTCCCTGCCACTGCCATAGATCATGTTCTTTCTCTTTTTTAAAAAAGATATGTTTATTGGGAAAGCAGAGTGACTGAGAGGGAGAGACAGAGACAGTTCCTCCATCTGGTTCACTCCCCGTATAGCTATAGCGGCTGGGGCTAGACCAGGCCAGAGCCAGGAGCCTAGAATTTCATCCAGGTGTCCACAGGAGTAGCAGGGGCCCAGGCACTTGGACCATCTTCCACTGCTTTCTCAAGCACATTAGCAGGCAGCTGGATTGGAAGTGGAACAGCCAGGAACTGAACTGGTGCTCATGTGGGATGCTGGCATGCAGGCGGCAGCTTAGCCTGCCGTACCACAACTCCACCCCTGTAGGTCACTTTTTCTAAAACCACAAATGTGATCCTCTTGTTTCCCTGTTGGAAACCTTTCGGTGGAGCCTCAGCACGCGTCAGGTCCGCATTGCCATCACAGCATACAGCTTCAGAATTAGAGTGGAAAGCCTGAGAAAATGAGCCGAGACCGAGTGGCTGCTCTGTGCATGTGGTGGCAGCTCCCTGTGTGGTACTGGGCAGAGCAGAGGAGGCTGCAGATGGTAAGCAGGCCAGTTGACTTCCAGTACAGAAAACCCTGGGCTGGAGAAATAATGAGAATAAATCAGCTCCCAGAGTCAATTTTAGAAATATTTCGCTCTTTGTCAACTTTCCTTTAGAAAAGTATAAAGAGAATGGTCAAAAATGCCTATGTTCTTTAGGGTTGCTTATTTAAAGTACCTTTTGTCGCGAGGTCACGGAGTACTTAATTTTTGGTTAAAATTTTCATTGTCTTCCCAGAGTTGTTTCTGCCCTTCAAAATGCACCCAAAATTAAATTAGAAAAATTCCTTCCATAAACGATTCCTTTCAAGGGGAACTGGCCTGAAGGCGAAAAAAGACTCTTTTTTTTTTTTTTTTTTTTTTTTTTTTTTTGTGTCCTCGTTGTTCTGATGCTTTAGACTGTGTTGGAGAGTCAGCTTAGGGGAGAGAAAAAAAAGCAAACAAAACAGCAAGAAACCAATCCTTGTCCCTTTGGGTTAAAGATCACATGTCGTGTCTCCTCCAACTTTAATCGGCAACATATGTTATCCATGGCTCAAGGACAGATGGAGAGCAGGGATGGGGAGGATTAGCGTGACCTCATCCCGGAGCCCATGGCAAGCTCTCGCTTGCTTGGTAAGATTAGCTGCTGTGAAGAGTGCCTCGTACTGTCCAGCAAGGTCCCAGGGGAAGCGTGTCTTTTAGTGCCCTCACCATGGCCAGGGGTCAGTTCCATGTTAGCATGCAGGGCTAGTGAGTGGCTGATGTGCGTCCATCTGGTTCAGAAGCCTCTCTTTGTTCCTGTAAACTCTGCTCTTTTGCTTGGTGTTGTGGTCCCCACTCTGAATACCCAGGATTATGCCCTAGTTATGGAAGCATTTTTTTTTTTTATTTTGGCTGAAGCAAATAAGGAGGCCAGTGTTTTGTCCGGAGTCTGGTGTGACCTTGGACACATCACATGATTTCTTTGACTTCCATTTTAGTCCATCTGTAAAGTGAGGCAGTCAACCTTGAGGTCCTTGTTAGGATTATAAGCCTAGCCTGTTTTCTTGCTCTACTTCAATTTGCCAGGATTCTTTCTGGGAATTCCTGTTGGTTCCAGTTGCCAGATTTCAGAGATGGCTGTGGGAAATGCCATGGAATAGGACCTTGGGCGCCTCGTGCTGAGATTGTGTCTGTGATAAATGGCTCGTGCCACCAGACGAGCATAGGGAAGTCACGTGGCGGCCTGCACACTGTATTTAAGGAGGTGGCTGACCACATAATGTTAAGAATGGGATGTGAGGCTGAGTGTCCAGGACTGTGTCCGAAACCACGGGACGGTATGATATTGTTGTCAGCCCTCACTCCCCACACTCCTGTTCTAGGTTCCCAGAAGAAGACCAAAGCCACGTGGAGTGTTTAAGTGTGTGCTTTAGATTGGGCGGGCCTGGCTTGGGCAGGATCGTCTTGTTGAAAGGGTTAAAGAGAAAGAGTGAGGTGAAGCACAAGATGTGGCTCCAGACACGGGAGAGGCTGTTGGGAGTGACAGTGGTGGTGATGATTGGAAGAAAGATGGAAAACATTTGGCACATGGTGGGCAGTCACCAGATGAGTTATTGGTGTAACTCATCAAATTAGGCATGTGCTTGTTGTGAAATACAAAAGGATGTCAATGCCATTTTATTCCCCAGAGGTGACTTTTCTTTGCAAATAAAACGTATTCACGCCTGCCTGTACATGGATGGGTTTTGAACTCTGAGGGTTTTCTTTTCCTTTAAGAAAGAGTGCTGTCCTGCAACTCAGTTTTTTCGGTAACCCATTCTGAGTAATTGCATTGGCTTGGTCTGGGCTTTGAGCTGGCTTCACTCCCCTATGGGGCTAAGATGGTTAGGACCTGGGGACCAGGCGTGCCTCAGAACCTAAACCCTGGGCTCTTATGTTTTAGGAGGCTGGGCTGAGACTGTGTGGCTCATTTGTAACCCCTGGAAGGTTTTCTTTGCTCCTGCAGATAGTGGAAGAGAGTGAAGAACGGCTCACAGAGGAACAGATCGAAGCTCTTCTCCACACTGTCACAAGTATTCTGCCCGCGGGGCCAGAAGCTGAGCAGAAACAGAACACCAGTGACGTGGCAATGGACGAAGAGGAGCCTGCATAGAAGTGCGTCTGGCCCAGGCGTTTGATGGGGGCTCAGCAGCCACGTCCCGGACATTCAGGAGATTGTTTGATTTTACACTTTATCCCACCAGGTCTGATTTCATGGTTAGTTGGGAAAATCAGAAAAATAAGCTGAAAGAGATATTTCTGCCTTGAGGGGAAGAAAAATGGTGAAGGCTGGCTGAGGTTGTCTGGGCAAAGGACTAAGGAGGGGAGGACAATGGCTGGGGACCCCTCTGTGATGGAAGTATTTCTTCTGTGGCCTTTGCCACGGTCATAGGGAAGCCTCCGTACACAGATGGTAAAATACTTGCTTTGCTTTTGATGGGCTGTGTCGTAATTAGTTTCATCTGCTTCCCCAGGAACTTCCTGAGGAAAGCAAGGGCTCAGAGCTCTGTTGGGACGGAGCCGAACCATGAGAATCTAGTTAGATGCCTAAAAGACGCCCAGCGTCTGGGTTACTCTGGGTTAAAACGAGCCTCTGACCCTGGCTCACCTCAGAGGATTTCCTAGAGAACTGTGGAGATAAGAAGAGAAAGGGCGTGGCCAACCCTTCAACTGGACCTAAAGGCCACTTTCCTGTGCTGGCCTTGGTTTTGTTTACCAGCTCACTAATGACTTGGTCTTAATTACCAAGCCATTCTTGTTGAAAAGCAGCAAGGACAGTGGCAAGGACAGTGCAGAGTTGGCCATCTTCCTGACCGCCCCCCACCTCGTGCTCTCACAGGTACTGCCTGTGAGGCCGAGGGCAGTTCATCTGCCCAGGAAACAAACGGTTTGCACCTTTAATGTGAACTTGCTTCTGCAGCGCTTCTCAGGAACAGATGGATTCCTAAGAATTCCACTTTGCTTGCTGTTGCAGGGTTGCATCCGTTTGTTTTTTTTTTTTTTTTAATATTAAGATAATTACCACATGAAGATGATTTTAATATTCAGGCTTTGGAAAGTTTAGTGGCTCCAGGCATGTGGTTCTAGGAATATTGGTGAAAGTCTGATTTCCCACATTCACTGTTTCCTGTTTGGGGAAGAAAAATGCCCGTAAGCATTCATTGGTAAGATTATTTCCAACACTACTATTTATTAGTCTAGTTCTGACCCCCCCAGTTCATTTCAACGCGTGTATATATCTCATCCCAACTCCCAGACAGTTGTTTGCAGTTATATCCATCTTAGCCTGATCATCCAGAGACCAATTGAAGTCCGTTCACAGGCAGCATTGAAAATAGCAGGAGATTGTATTCTCAGATCTCTCTTGAGCGTTGAGAATTTGATTAGAAGCTGTTGGTTTATTTGTCAAGGCATATGTGTACCAGTGTCATTTTGGTTTCTTTAAGTGTGTTGGATGATTTTTTTTTTTCTTGATAGAGGTAAGGCTTAATCCAGTTAATAATACTTTGTTTCCAGGTAATTGCCAATTTGTGACACTTGATAGATCTTTGAAGGGTTTCTATTGTCATAGATAGAAATAAAGGAAATCTGGCTAAAGACTAAAATGTATGCTTCTTTTTTTTAAAGGATCGAATCTGTTTAGATTGCCGTTCTTTATTGGATTTTAAGGAAATTTGGTTCTATAACTAGGACCTGAATTTAGCCTCAATTTTTTTTATTCAAGCAGGCTCTGGAACATTTTACCTTTATAAGAAACATAGTATGTATGATAAACCTGCCACATTAATAACAAACAGTTTGGAAATAAAAAGTCATAATTTACCCAAGAAACTTGACCAGGATCACATCTGGGAATAACAGCTAGGGAGTCTGGGAATGTGTCTTTAATTTTATATCCTTCTATATAGTTTCAAATTTTGATGATGTGCCTATTCTTTAAAAAGAAAAAAATATGTCTGTTTGCATGTTGTGCTTGTAGTTAGCAGTTAAATTACGCCCTGGTCATGGAAGCTGCGGCCCAGCCCAGTCACTCTTAACCTCATGGGAGGAGGAGCTCTGGGAGGAGCTAGGGCAGGCTCTAGGGCCTATCAGGAAGGCAGTTTGGTTTTTTTGTTTTAAGATTTATTGATTGGGGCCAGTGTTGTGGCAGAGCAGATAAAGCTGCTGCCTGTTACTCCAACATCCCACGTGGGCACTGGTTCGTGTCCTGTCTGTTCCACTTCTGATCCACCTCCCTGATAATGACCTGGGAAAAGCAGAAGATGGCCGAAGTGTATGGGCCCCTGCCATCCATTTGGGAGACCTGGATGAAGCTCCTCACTTTGACCTGGCCCAGCATGGGCCGTTTTAGCCATCTAGGGAGTAAACCAGCTGATGGAAGATCTCTCTGTCTCTCCTTCTCTTATGTAACTCTGCCTTTCAAAATAATTAAATTAGGGGCCAGTGCTGTGGCATAGTGGGTTAAAACCCCAGCCTGCTGTGCTGATATCCTATATGGGTGCCAGTTTGAGTCCCAGCTGCTCCACTTCCAGTCTAGCTCCCTGCCAATGGAGATATGAGATGAGGGCATCTTTTTTTTTTAAAGATTTTATTTCATTTATTTGAGAGGTAGAGTTACAGTCAGAGAGAGGGAGAGACAGAAACAAAGGTCTTCTGTCTGCTGATTCACTCCCCTGATGGCCGCAATGGCCAGAGCTGAGCCGATCCAAAACCACAAACCAGGAGCTTCTTCTGAGTTTCCCACATGGGTAAAGGGGCCTGAGGACTTGGGCCATCTTCCACTGCTTTCCTAGGCCATAGCAGAGAGCTGGATCAGAGGAGGAGCAGCCTGGACTCAAACTGGCACTGATACGGGATTCTGGCGCTGCAGGCAGAGGCTTAGCCCACTACACCACAGCGCTGGCCCCGAGATGAGGGCATCTTAACTGACATCTTAACTGCTTCACCAAAGGTCTGCCCCTGGAGAAATTTTCTAGTTTTCTGTCAGAAAATTAGTGTCGAACTGTTGAGAAATTAAATAGACACCCAGATTGATGTTAACCCAAAACTTTCCCTTTCTGCTTTTGCTTAGAATTGTACTATAACCCACTGCCACTCCAGAGAGCTGCTGTTTACTCAGGGCTCACTCATTAAATAATCGGTACCGAGGTCAGCGCTCTGGCCTGATGGGTGAAACTACTGCCAGCAGCGCTGGCGTGCCATAGGGCCACTGGTTCGAGTCCCAGCTGCTCCACTTCTGATCCATTTCCCTGCTAATGTCCTGGGAAACCAGTCATTGGGCCCCTGCACCCACATGGAAGAAGAGGAAGAAGGTCCTGCTTCCTGGCTTCGGTTTGGCCCAGCTCCAACCATTGCGGCCATTTGGAGAGTGAACCAGCGAATGGAAGATCTTTCTGTCTCTCGCTTTTTCTAACTCTGCTTTTCAAATAAATAAATCTTTAAAAAATTTCATAATAGCGGGTACCATTTTGCTAACCAACCACTGGGTAACCATGCAGCTCAAGAGCCCATAGCCATTGAGAGGTGAGTGTACATACAAATGGTCTTCAACAGTTTCCTGGAAAATGTGGATTATGAAAAAGCTATATGTAAATTTCAGAAAATTTTTGCACCAAAATAAATGTATCTTTTAATTCCATTTTCCGCAAACCTTTTGAAATACCTTGTTTTAGTCCAAGGTTCCATATGTCTCTAGCAAGAGATCTGTTACAAGGGATGTCTCATCAGACTATAGAGGCCAAGAAGTCCCACAGTGCTTTCTGCCAGCAGGAGGCCCAGGAAAGCCAGTGGTATAATTTGAAGGCCCACAAGTCAGAGCCAATGCTGTGTGTCAGTGTTCAGATGTAGCCACTACTTTAATAGGTATCTATGGTATCTCCTTTGTTTTTGCTTTTTCTACTTTACCTTGAAGCCAGAGACAGAGATCTCCCATCTGCTGACTAATTCCCTAAATGCCCATGACAGCCAAAACTAGGCCAGGCTGAAGCTAGAAGCCTGGAACTCCATCCGGATTTCCCACATGAGTTGCAGAGACCCAAGCACTTGGGACATCTGTTGCCTACACAAGCACATTAGCAGGGAGCTGGATCATAAGCGGAGTAGCCAGGACTCGTACAAGGTTCTGAATATGGGATTCTGGCATCACAAATGGCAGCTTACCCTACTGGGCCACAACACAAGGCCCTAGGTTAATCTTTTATTTCTGAGTTTATTTATTTGAGAGGTAGAGTTACAGAGAGAGGGAGAGACAGAGAAAGGTCTTCCATCTGCTGGTTCACTCCCCAAATGGCCACAATGGCTGGAATTGGGCTGATCCAGAGCCAGGAGCCAGGAGCTTCCTCTGGGTCCTCCGTGTGGGTTCAGGGACACAAGCACTTGGGCCATCTACTGCTTTCCCAGGCCGTAGCAGAGAGCTGGATCAGAAGTGGAGCAGTCGGAACTTGAACCAGTGCCCATATGAGATGCTGGCACTGCAGGTGGCGGCTTTACTCACTATGCCTCAGCACCAGTCCCTATTTGAGTTTTAAGAGTTCTTTGGGGAATAGGTATTTGGCATAGTGGTTGAGATACTTCTTGGAACTTCCACATCCCATATTGAAATACCTGCATTCGGATCCTAGCTCTACTCGTGATTCCATTTCTTGCTAATTTACAGCCTGGAAAGCAATAGTGATGGCTCAAATAGTTGGGAGACCCAGATTGAGTTCTGGCCTCGTGGCTTCAGCTTGGCCTAGCCTTGGCTGTTGAGGGCGTTTGGTGAGTGAGCCAGTAAATGGGACATTTCTGTCTCTTTCAAATAAATTTTAAAAAGAATTCTTTGTGTATTTTTGACATAGGTCCTTTACCAGAGAATATATTTTGCAAATATTTTCTCCCAGTCTGTGGCTTGTTTTTTCATTCTCATACTCTTTGCAGAGCAGAGGTTTTAACTTTAATGAAGACCAGTTTACTCATTTTTTTCTTCCATGGATTATCATGCTTTTAATGTACCTAAAAAGTCATCATTAAAGCCCAAATCATGTAGTGTTTTGTTTTAGGAGTTCTGCAGTTCTGTATTTAGGTCTTGAAGGGGCTATGTAGTTTTATATTTATGTTTGGTCCATTTTGAATTAATTTCTGTGAAAGGCGGAAGGCTTATGTGTAATTTTTTTGCACATGGATATCTACTCCTTTGTTGAAAAGACTCTTTTTTTCGTTCCATTGTTTTTCCTGCATTGTCAAAGATCATTTTTCTTTGTGTGGGTCTCTTTCTGGACTCTCAGTTCCGTAGATCCTTTGCTATTCTGTAACATCTCTCTCTCCCCTTCTCCCTCTCCCTCTCCCCCTCCCTCTGCCTCTCCCCCTCCCTCTCCCTCTCCTTCTCTCTCTCTTTCCCTCTCTCCTCTCTCTTTAGGTTTATTTATTTGAAATACAAAGTAACACAGAGAGGGAAATATAAAAAGGGACCTTCCATCTACCGGTTCACTCCCAGAAATGGCCACAATAGCTGGGCCTGACCCAGGCCAAAAGCAGGAGCCCTGAACTCCCTCCAGGTCTCCCCTGTGACTGGTAGAGGCCCTAGCACTTGGGCCATCTTCAGCTGCTTTTCCTGGCTTATTAGCAAGGAGCTAGATGGGAAGTAGAGCAGCCCAGTTTGAGTCTTGGCTTTTCTAATTCCAGTTTCCTACTAATGCTCACCCTAGGAGGTAGCAGATGATGGCTCAAGTAACGGTCCTGGTAACCCATGTGGGAGATCTGAATTGAATTCCAGGCTCCTTAATTCTGCCTAGCCCAGCTGTGACTATTGCAGGCATTTGGGGAATGAACCAACGGATGAGTGATCTATCTACGTCTGTCTCTCTTTCTGCCTTTCAGATAAATAACAAGTAAATGAAATTTAAAAAGGAAAAAAATCTCAAATTATTAACCTAACTTTAGAACTTAAAGAAATTGAGGGGCTTGCTCTGTGGCGCAGTACGTTAATCCTCTACCTGCGGCGCCAGCATCCCATATGGTCGTCAGTTCTAGTCCCGGCTGCTCCTCTTCCCATCCAGCTCTCTGCTGTGGCCTGGGAAATCAGTAGAAGATGGCCCAAGTCCTTGGGCCCCTGCACCCACATGGGAGACCAGAAAGAGGCTCCTGGCTCCTGGCTTCGGATCAACGCAGCTCTGGCCATTGCAGCCACCTGGGGAGTGAACCAGTAGATGGAAGACCTTTCTCTCTGTCTCTCCCTCTCACTGTCTAACTCTACCTCTCATATAAATAAATAAATAAAAATCTTTAAAAAAGAAAAGTAGAGAACAAACTAAACTCAAAACTAACAGAAATATATAAATAATAGATTTCTTTATTTTTTAAAGATTAGATAAATAAAAAATTAGTTAGGGCCAGCATTGTGGTATTGAGGGTTAAGCTGTCACCTACAGTGCCAGCTTCCCATATAGGCTGCTCCACTTCCAATCCAGCTTCCTACTAATGCTCTTGGGGAAGCATTGGAGAATGGCTCAAGTGCTTGGACCCTTGCACCCATGTGAGAGACCTGGAAGAAGCTCCTGGCTCCTGGCTTTGGCCTGACCCAGCCCTGGCTGTTGCTGCCATTTGGGGAGTGAACCAGTGGATTGAAGACTTTTTTCTTGCTCTCTCTCTCTCTCTCTTTTCCTCTTCCTCCCTGTAACTGCCTTTCAAGTAAATGAAATAAATCTTTAAAAAATAAATTAAAAAGTCAAACAAGCAACAAACCAAAATTTAGTTCTTCAAAAAGACCAACCTTAGCTACATTGAGGAAAAAGAAAAACCTCCGTTTGCTAAAAGTATTAATTATTAATTTTACAGAAATTATAGCTGGCAGCACCAGTACCCCAGGTTCTAGTCCCGGTTGGGGCGCTGGATTCTGTCCTGGTTGCTCCTCTTCCAGTCTAGCTCTCTGCTGTGGCCCGGGAAAGCAGTGGAGGAAGGCCCAGGTCCTTGGGCCCTGCACCCGCATGGGAGACCAGGAGGAAGCACCTGGCTCCTGGCTTTGGATCGGCACAGTGCGCCAGCCTCAACGTGCTGGCCGTAGCGGCCACTTGGGAGGTGAACCAACAAAAAAAGGAAGACCTTTCTCTGTCTCTCTCTCACTGTCTTAACTCTGCCTACCAAAAAATTAATAAATAAATAAAATAGAAATTATAGTATATAGGGTAGATGGTTAGCACAGCAGTTGCATTTGCCACTTGGGATGCCCATGGATCCCTGCCACAAACATGGGAGACCTGGATTGAGTTCTAGTCTCCTAGCTTTAGACTGGCCCCACACTGGCTGTTGTGGGCATTTGAGGGGTGAACCAATACATGGAAAGTCCCTCTCGTCTATCAAATAAAATGAAAATTAAAAAATGTTAAAGGAATCCTGTAGGGACCAGCATTGTGATACAGTGGGTTAAAGCAATAGCTTGGAGTGCCAGCATCTCATATAGGGGTACTAAGTTGGATCCCTGATGCTCTTCCAATCCTGCTCTCTGCTGATGCAGGGAAGATGGCCCAAATGCTTGGCTCCCTGCCACTCACGTTGGAGAGCAGGATAGATTTCCCGGGCTCCTGGCTTCTGCCTGGCCCAGCCTTGGCTGTTGCAGCCATTTGGGGAGTAAACCAGCAGATAGAGGATTTGTGTGTGTGTGTGTCCCTCTTTCTTTGTCACTTTGGCTTTCAAATAAATAAAATCTTAAAAGGTTATTAAAAGTGTAACATGAATAATTGTATACCAACTAATTGGATATTAAAGATGAACAAATTTCTTCAAATTTACAACTTTACAACCTACCAAGATAAATTCTAAAGAAATAGAAAATCTGAAAAGACCATGACTATGGAAACATTGAATTGATAACCAAATCATTCCCAACAAAGGAAAGCCTAAGATTAGATGAGCTCACTGGGGAATTCTACTGAACCTTTAAAGAAGAATTAATATCACTCCTTTTCAAGCTCTTCCAAAGTATTGAAGAGAGGAAATATTTCCTAACTCATTCTTTGAGGCCAGTATTACTCTGATAGCAAATCCAGACAAAGACTAAAAGACAATTAAAATATCCATTATGAATATTGAAGTAAATCCTAGACAAAATATACCACCATGTTAGAATGGTTATGCACCATGACTAAGTGAGATTCCTGGAATACAACGATGACTTTACAAATAAAACCCAATGACTGTAACACACAACATTAACAGAAAGGTGAAAAACACCCATGTAGTCATCACCATTGATGCAGAAAAAGCATACAACACAAATCAACACCTTTTAAAAATCAACTAAGAGAAGGAAAACATCATAAACATAAAGACTGTATGGGAAGAGAAAATGTCATACTCAGTGTTGAAGACTGAAAAGGCTTTTTCCATAAGATCATGAACAAGACAAGAATGACTTCTTTTGTCACTTTTATCCAACTCAGATATGAAGAATTGAAGTCCTTAGGCCGAGTTTTGAGGCTATAAGAAGTAAAGACATCCACAATGAAAAGGAAGAAATAAAATGAGCTCCATCCACAGATGACATAATCTTCTATGCAGAAGACCCTGAAGATTACATACACACACTGTTAGAACTAATAAATGAATTCAGCAAGGTGGTAGGGTGTCAGGATACAAAATCAGCACACGAAAACCAATTGCATTTGCATACCTTAACAATCTGAAAATTTAAAAAAACTTCCATTTACAATTGCAAGGAGATGTAAAACTTATGCACTAAATACTAGAAAATGTTACTGGAAGAAATTAAAGGTACACAATTAAATGGAAATACCTCCCATGTTCATGGATTGGAAGACTTAACATCATGATGTCAATACTGCACAAAATGATGATATTTAAGAGTCTCTAACAAAATTCTAATGATATTTGCAGAAATAGAAAAATCTGTTCTAAGGAATCTTGGGGTCAGCATTGTGACATAGTGGGTTAAGCCCTTGCCTGCAATGCAAGCATTCCATATGGGCACCAGTTCAAGTCCAGTTCAACTGCTCCACTTCCAATCTAGCTCCCTGCTATGGCCTGGGAAAGCGTAGAAGATGGCCCAAGTGCTTGGGGGCCACATGGGAGACCCAGAAGAAGTTCCTGGCTCCTGGCTTCAGATCAGTGCAGCTCTGGCCATTGCAGCCATTTGGGGAGTGAGCCAGCAGATGGAAGACCTTTCTCTCTCTCTCTCTCTCTCTCTTTCTCTCTTTCTCTCTTTCTCTCTTTCTCTCTCTCTTTTTGTCTCCTCTGTCTGTAACTCTGCCTCTCAAATAAATAAACAAAATCTTAAAAAAAAAAAAAAAAAAACATGAACTAATAGAATAGGTAGCCCAGAAATAAGCCTTCCTATTTATAAATGAATGATTTTTGACAAATGGGCCAAGACCATTGAATGGTGAAAGACTATCTTCAATAGTGATGCTGGAGAAACTGGATATCCACAAGCAAAAGAATGAGGTTGACCATTTACCTTACATTATTTGCAAAAATAACTCAAAATGGACCAAAGACTTAAATATAAGAGCTAAAGCTACAAAACACTTAGAAGGAAACATAGGAGGAAAGATATTGAATTTGGCAGTGATTTCTTGAGTTTGACACCAAAGGCATAGGCAACAAAAACAGGCCATTTGAACATCATCAAAATTAAAAATGTATGTGCATCAGAAGCCACTGTCATAAGACTGTAAAGACAATGGAATGGAATAAAGTATTTGCAAATCATTTATCTGGAAAGGGGATAATGTCCAGAATGTCTACAAAACTCTTATAACTCAACAGAAAAAAAATGCAATTCAAAAATGGGCAAAGAGCTTGAATATACATTTCTCCAAAGATACATAAATAGCTCAAGGGCTCACAAAGAGATACTGAATAGTACTAGTCATTAAAATACTGCACTTCAAAACCACAAATTACATGACAATGACTATGATTTTTCAGAAAGTTAACAAGTGTTGATGAGGATATGAAGAAATTGCAACCCTTGTACATTTCTAGTGGAAATGTAGTAACCACTGCAGAAAACAATATGGTTATTCCTAAAAACAGGCATATAATTACCATATGATACAATAATTCCACTTTTTGGTATATACCTAGAGCAACTGAAAGCAGTTTAAATATATATGCTCCTGTTACAGCAGCATTATTTGCAACAGCCAAAAGATAATAACTGTTTCACCAAGATACGTGGATGAATATAGTACAGGGGCCAGTGTTGTGACACAGTGGGCTAAGACACCACTTGTGATGTTGGCGTCCCATATTGGAGTTCTGCTCCACTTCCAATCCAGCTTTCTTGGAAAAGTGGCAGAGGATGGTCCAAGCGTTTGCGCCGCTGCTCCATGTGGGAGACCAGGAAGAAATTCTTGGCTACTGATTTCTTTCTTTCTTTCTTTCTTCTTCTTCTTCTTTTTTTTTTTTTTTTTTTTTTTTGGCTAATGATTTCAACCTGTCCCAGACCTGGATGTTGCAATCATTTGGGGAGTTTTGGAGTGAACCAGTGGATAGGAAAATTTCTCTCTCTCTCACTCACTCACTTGCTCTGCATCTCAAGTAAATACATCTTAATGTAATATTCTCTGCCTTAAAAAATGAAAGTTTTACAGGTGCTACAACACGATTGAAATTTGGAGTGATGATAAGTGAAGTATGCCAGACACACACAAAAAAACAGATTTTGTATGATTGTGCTAGAATGGTCACATTCATAAAGACAGTAGAATGGTGGGTGCCAGGGGTTGGGAGGAGGGGGAAATGGGAGTAGTCCTTTAATGGGTGCAGAATTGGTGTTTGGAAAGATGCATAAGCTTTGGAGATGAAGGTGGTGATGGTTGTACAACAGTACTTGATGCCATGCAACTAGACGCCTAAAATGGCTAAAATGGTAAATTTTATGTTATATGTATTTTACCACAGTAAAAAAAAAATAGAAATCTAAGTATGGAAAGGTAGAGGAGCAGAGTGTACCAGGAATGTAGGTGCAGTCATTAAAATTGAGCTCCACTTTGTCTCTGAGGTTTCTGGAAGAAGCTCCTGGCTCCTGGCGTTGGATTGTCACAACACCGGCCGTCGCGGCCATCTGGGGAGTGAACCAGTGGATGAAGACATCTCTCCGTCTCGACCTCTCTCTGCAACTCTTTCAAATAAATTAGAAAAAACCCTGTCCATTTCTATCCCCTAACACGTTATCTACTATATTTATTTGCCATCCTATTTCTTCTAATTAATTTTCTCCTTTTTTTCTAATTCTTTGCTTCTTCTGAGTTGTCTCACTTCATTTACTATGGTACTTTCATGCCTTCTGTTATTTTCTTAATGATTTTAATTGGTTTAAAATCACAGGTTATAACTTACAGGATAATATGAAAATAGCCAATCTTATAGGAAACAGAGGGTGGAAGGACAGGTGCAGGGGCTGCAGAGGAAGTGGAAAATGGGGAGTGTGAGTCACAGGAACAAAGGCTTGGTTGGACAAGGTGAACAGCCTTCCACTGTGGCACCTACAGAAAGTGGCAGCTCTGTGCCATCCCATGGCCCTGGGTCTCAACAAAAGCCCAGAGCATGCATCACCACCAAGACACCTCGTTCAAGTGGAACGGGATCTGAGAGGTGTATGGCTTTACCTCACAGGGCCATGGAACTGCTCAAGGTCTCCAAGGACAAACAGGCCCTCAAGTTAATCAAAAACAGGCTGGACACACACACACACACCCATGCCAAGAGCACAGCAGAGGAACTGAGCAAGGTCTTGGTTCACCATGAGGTGAGCGGCTCTCAAGGACTGTACCCCCTCCCTCTATGTGCATTATAAATCCTTTTTTCTTTTTTTAAGATTTATTTATTTATTTATTTATTTGAAAAGCAGTGTTACAGAGACGCAGAGACAGAGAAAGAGAAAGAGAGAAAGTCTTCCATCCGCTGGTTCACTCTCTAGATGGCTGCTACGGCCGGAGCACCAATCAGAAGCCAGGAGCCAGGAGTTTCTTCCAGGTCTCCCATGTGGGTGCAGGGGCCCAAGGACTTGGGCCATCTTCTACTGCTTTCCCAGGCCTTAGCAGAGAGTTGGAACGGAGGTGGAGCAGCCAGGACTCGAACTGGCGCCCATATGGGATGCCAGCACTGCAGGCAGCAGCTTTACCCTCTATGCCACAATGCCGGCCCCGCATAACAAATCCTTTAAGGGGATTAAAAAAGATGAGTGAGTCCTATAGAGGTGCTATTCCGCCCAGAGTCCATGGTTAATACTCATCCCCCAAAGTAATACTGTTAAAGAGGGTGGAACAAAATTTAGGGTAGTGCTGAGTAGGTTAATGGCATAGATTGTGGTGATGGATTCACAAATGTGTTTATCTTGAAACTCATCAAGTTGTTTACATTAAATACATACAGCTTTTGTATGTCAATCATACCTCAATGAAGTAGTTGAAAATACAATACTTGAGGTACAGGTTTGAGCTCTCTTGGTAGGCCTGTGTTTCTGGTGTCCTAGTACATCTTGTAGGGACACTATTTTGCTTTTTATTTTCTTTTTAAAAATAACTTAATTGAGGCATTTGACCTCAACAAGTTTCTTCTTTTCTTGTGTGTGGGATCAGTTTTCTGCAATTTCTAGAAGGAGTTGTGTGGTTCAGGATGATTTTCCAACTTCACAGAACTCCTCTGTTGTTGTTTCCTTATAATATTCAAAACCATGATGGCTGCTGATTCTGTTCCCTTCCCACATTTTTATCTAGACCAGAGGTTTGGCAAAAATCATGTTTTTTTCTTATTTCTCCTATGATTTTATTTATTTACATTTTGTTAATTAAAAGACAGAGCTCTCCCAGCTGCTGGTTCACTCCCCAAATGCCCACAAGAGTCAGGGCTAGGCCAGGCCACAGCCAGGAGCCTGAAACTCAACCCAGGCCTCCCACATGGGTGGCGGGGTGGGGAGGGGGAATCTACAATTTGAGCCCTCCCTGTTGCCTCCCAGGGTGCCCATTAGCAATAATCAGGTGTCCCAAGCAGTGTCTTAGCCCCTGCACCAAACATCTGCCCCAACCAGTAGGGGCAGATGTTATTGTTTTTCTGGAGTGCAGCCATGGCCATTTATTTTCATACTGTTTATGATGGCTCTTAGAGTCAATGAGTAGAATCAAGAAGTTATACCACGACCCGATACCCTGCAAACCACTACTATTTACTGGCTAGCCCTTTAAGATGCCTGCCTTAGACTTTTTGTTCCTTTGTCTGTGTTGTCCTGGTTCTGTTCAATTTGGATATTACTTCCAGCTGTTTCTTCTCAGTGTGGGGCCCTGTCCTGGCCAGAAGACCTCAGCAGTCAGTTTCAAAAGAGTTCACAAAGAGGTGCTGGTGCTGTGGCATAGCAGGTAAAGCCACCGCCTGCAGTACCAGCATCCCATATGGGTGCCAGTTCAAGTCCCAGCTGCTCTACTTCTGATCCAGCTATCTGTTTATGACCTGGGAAAGCAGTGGAAGATGGCCCAATTTCTTGGGCCCCTGCACCCACATGAGAGACCCAGTAGAAGCTCCTGGCTCCTGGATTTGGATCAGCCCAGCGTCGGCAGTTTTGGCCACTTGGGGAGCGAACCAGCAGATGGAAGGCCTCTCTCTCTCTCTCTCTACCTCTGTGTCTCTGCCTTTCAAATAAATGAATAAATAAATCTTAAAAAAAAAATTCCCAAGGATGCTGCAGACTGCTCACAAACCCTTTGCCCTCATCCACATATTTAAAAAGATTATGGTAAAATGTATGTAATGTAAAATTAACCATTGTAACCATTTTTAGCTTTCATTTCGATCACATCAGGTACTATGCAGACTTCAACAGTGTGCGCTCAACTTTTTCAGAACTTTTTCGTCATCTCAGATTGCATATTGTAAAATAGGAACTCCCCGTCCGCCCCCAGCCCCTGCTGACCTCTGTTCTAGTTCTGTCTTCATGAATTTGTCCATTTGTGTCTGGATTATGTCATTAAGCACAGTGTTTTTAAGATTCATTCACACTGTAGCATGATCAGAATTTCTTTCCTTTTTATGACTGAATAATATTCTGTTGTACCTGTAGCCCACACTGTGGTTACCTATTTATCTATTAATGAGCACCTGGCTTGTTCCTTTTGGCTACTGTAGATAACACTGCTGTGGCCACTGGTGTACAAGTATCTGTGTAAGTCCGTGATGCAGCTCATTTGAGTACACATCTAGAAGTGGAACCCTGGGTCATAATGTAATTCTATATTTAACTTATTGAGGAAATGCTGAACTGCTTTCCACAGCAACAGCACCATTTTATATTCCCACCAGCAAGGTACAATGTGGTTCTAATTTCTCCACATCCTTGCCAACATTTGTTATTTTTCATTTCCTTGGACTTTTGTTTGTTTTTAATAGTAGTTATCTTAAGAGGTGTGAACTAGTTTGTCATTGTGGTTTTGATTTGCATTTCTCTCTCTCCCCCCTTCCTCTCTGTTTAAAGATTTGTTTATTTATCAGAAAAGACAGAGAGGGAGAGGGAGAGAGAGAGAGGTCAATCTTCCATTTACTGGTTCACTCCCCAAATGCCCACAACAGCCAGGGTCAGGCCAGGTCAAAGCAAGAGCCGGAAACTCCATCTGGCTCCTCCACAAGTGTGGCAGGAACCCAAGTACTTGGGCCATCTGTTGCTGCTTACCAGGCACATTAGTAGGGTGCTAGATCAGAAGTGGAGTAGCTGGGACTCGAACCAGCCCTCCAGGACAGGCTGCAGGCATCCCCAGCTGTGGCTTACCCCACTGTGCCACAGTGCCAGCATCTCAGTGGCTCTAATTTTTGAGCATCAGCTAAGCTCCAGGCACTGCTCGACACTATTCACATACATTATCGCTGTGTCACAGACAAGAAACTGAAACAGGGGACCAGAGCAAACCCAGCAAGGAAGAAGAAATGGGGAGTGGGAGCAGACCCCAGGACTGACGTCAGCCCCAGAGCTGGGGATCATGCACTGGAACTCGGGAAGCAAGTGTTGCTGGAAACTTGAACTTCAAGTGTCAGGTTGCTAGAGCAAGTCTGTTTCCCTAGTTCCTTCCTGTGGTTCCCCAACACCATGACCGAGGGAGGGGGTAGGGCCGCCTGACTCTGGGGAAGTGGCCTGTGATTGGGCTGGGCCGGGCGTGTTCTGCATTCGGGAGGCCATTCCTGATCAAGCACCAGCTACCCAAACTCATCCCCTGATCGGCACACATCTGCAGTGTCCCAGGTCAGGAGCTGGCTTCCCAGAACCGGAAGCTCCACAATGTCCTTCACAGGGCACAGAAGAGGGTCTTGGGACGTTGGCAGGTTCCGGGTTGGACCACTCGTGTTGTTCCCTTCGTGAGGCCTCGGCTGGGAGGACCGAGTATAGGCAGGGTGGGGTCCTTGGGCGGGGAGCCAGAACTTTGAGTCATAAGGAGCCCGAGGAGTCATGGCCAGGCCAGGGCACGCTGAGCCAGAGAAACTGAAGCCAAGCCATGGTCTCCCCAATGCTAGGGGGTGGGGGAAGTTCAGATGTGGGCGAGGTCACGGTACAAGCCCCAGCGAGTCGGGATCACATGGGAGAAGCTGAGATGGGAGAGCCTGAACGTGTGCTCTCTGGCGCTGGCGCCTGTTCTCCACGGCTGCCAGGGGCCCACAGCTGGGCTGGGACGCATGCACAAGGCCAGGAGTGTGTGCTCCTTGGGGGTGCCCTCCATCAGCTGCTGCGACTGCTCGGTCAGCCCCAATCCTCTCGAATTCGCTAAAGAGATGCTCGCTCAGAGACTTTCCATGGAGTGGCTTCCCCGCCCCCCTGCCTCCCTTTTAAGCTATTTGGAAATAATTGCAAACTTACAAAAGCTTGCAAACATGAAAATAGCACACTATAAAAGCATATTTTTCCTCCCTGGAACCATCTTAAAGTGAAATAAATATATCCTGGCCCCTCACCCCTAACTATGTCATCGTGTAATCCTTGTTCTTTATTTCTCCTTTGCAAGTAATACGCAGTGTGGGAGACCATGCAAATTCTGCATTTTCTATCTAAATCGCCCCCCTTGGATCCACCCATGTTTCTTGCCTAATCCAATCTTTACCGTGGTGGTTGCAAACTCTAGCGCTTGCTCTATGTTTTCCAGATTGTCCTCAGCTTTCACCCATGAACAAGAGACCTGCCTCCTCTCCAGTTATGTGTAAGGGTACTTAAAAAAAAAATTTTCATGGGAAGGGGCCAGCATAGGGGCGCAGTGGCTTAAGCTGTCGCCTGTGAAACCAACAGCTCGTATCAGAACTGCTCCACTTTGAATCCAGCTCCCTGCTAATCTGCCTGGGAAAGCGGGGGAAGATGGGAGACCTGGATGGAGATCCAGGCTCCTGGCTTTGGCCTGGCCAAACCCTGGGCCCTTGTAGTCATTTGCGGAATGAACCATCAGAAGGAAGATCTCCCTCTCTCTGCCTCTCCCTCTCTCTCTGTTACTCTGCCTTGCAAATAAATAAAATAAATTTAAAAATTCATGGAAAATGAAATTAAAAGATGTTTAGTTTGGTGCAAAAGAATTTGAAATCCATGCAAATTTTGAAACACTTCATATTTATAGACTCAGGGTGTGGACTCATGTTCCTGCTTTTTTAGTGAATTATAATTTACTATTTAAATTATATTGGTGTTAAAATTGCCCTAGATTTACCTCTGAGGAATCCCTACAAGCTGTGTCTTGTGTACTTGTGATGTAACCCAAATTACTTCCTTACTTTGTGGTATAACAGGTGTTCTGTTCATATCTTCTATGAGCCCTGGACACAACCATCTCTCTGAGGAGTGCCACTTCCTATCAGTTCTGAGCAGTGTTAGACATCAAGCCTGGGATATTAGATGTCCTCCTACCTCTGAGGTGTCCACTTATTGGCTCTTCCAACTGACAAAGCTAAGAAATATATGCATTGTGGGGCTGGCACTCTAGCATCCCATATGGGTGCTGGTTTGTGTCCTGGCTGCTCCTCTTCCAATCCAGCTTATGGCCTGGAAAGCAGTGGAAGGTGGCCCAAGTCCTTGGGCCCCTATACCATGTGAGAGACCTGGACGAGGCTCCTGGCTCCTGGCTTTGGATTGGGTCAGAGCTCTGGCCATTGCTGCCATTTGGGGAGTGAACCAGCAGATGGAAGACCCTTTTCTCTGTAACTCTGCCTCTCAAATAAGTAAACAAATCTTTTAAAATGTTTTTTAAAGAAAGAAATAGATGCATTGTGTAATACACCATATGTTTGCATATATGTACATATATGTATTGGTGACAAACATGCATATATAAATATATATTAGAAATCATATACTGACACCTACTCACATGATTCTTTTCTTTTCTTTAAAGATTGATTTATTTATTTAAAAGGCAGAGGAATAAAGAGACAGACACAAAGATCATCCATTCTCTAGTTCACTCCCCAAATGGCTACAATAGTCAGGGCTGGGCCAGGCTGAAGCCAAGAGTCAGGAAGTCTATCTGAGTCGCTCACGTGGGTGCCAAGAAGTTAAGTACTTGAGCCATCACCTGCTGCTTCTCAGGTCCATTAGCAGGAAGCTGGATGGGAAGTAGAGCAACTGGGACTCGAACTGCTGCTCCAACATGGGATACCCAATGTCCCAAGCAGCGGCGTAACCTGCTGTGCCAGAGTGGCGGCCCTGCCAGAAGATAATTTCTTGCCTCCATCATTCCATATTTGTATGTTCGTTCTTCCTCAGTGAGAAGTCTGGCTCCCAGCTGCATCCAATACATTAGCTGAATCCTATATTACATCTAAAATACTTTCTGGATGGCGTTACCCAGACCACTGTAAATAGCAATCATATTAAAAAGAATCTTGGAGGCAGCGCAGTGGCTTAAGCTGCTGCCTTCCATTCAGCAACCCAAATGGGT
This sequence comes from Oryctolagus cuniculus, assembly GCF_051225735.1. Lineage (NCBI taxonomy): Eukaryota > Metazoa > Chordata > Mammalia > Lagomorpha > Leporidae > Oryctolagus > Oryctolagus cuniculus. The sequence goes on from NC_142885.1 coordinate 34,287,894, forward strand.
ACTGGTTCAAGTCCTGACTGCTCCACTTTTTTTTTTTAAGTTTTATTTTTTAATTTATCTTTTAAGATTTATTAGAGAGGCAGAGTTACAGAGGGAGAGGGAGAGGGAAAGAAAGAGACTGAGAGATCTCTTCCATCTGCTGGTTCACTCTTCAAATGGCCTCAATGGACGGAGCTGTGTCGATCCAGAGCCAAGAGCCAGGAACTTCTTCTGGGTCTCCCACACAGGTGCAGGGACTCAAGCACTTGGGCCGTCTTCTGCTGCTTTCCCAGGCCATTAGCAGAAAGTTGGATTGGAAGCCGACTGCTCCACTTCTGATCCAGCTCCTGGCTAATGTGTCTGGGAAAACAGAGGAAAGTGGCTCAAGTCTTTGGGTCCCTGCACCCATGTGGGAGACCCGGACGAAGCTCCTGGCTTCTGGCTTCAGCCTGGTCCAGCCTGGGCTGATGCAGCCATTGGAGGTGAGAACCAATATATGGAAGATTTCTCTCTCTAGCTCTCCCTCTTTATCTGTAATTCTTTCAAATAAATAAAATAAATATTTAAAAAAATCCAGGATTTGTTGGCAATTCTTTCTCTTCCCCATCCCATCTCTTGCCTCCAGCTAGAGGGATATAGAGAAATACTGTATTAAATTACTTGAATTTGTTCTTTCTTTTTTCTTCCAGTGTGGTTATGGTATTCATTTGAAATACAATTCATTTCATTGCTTCCATTTTAGTTTACCATGTTTCCACTCTTATTGATTTATTTAGTTCTTAAACATATGAGGTATTGCCCTGCTTTCAAAAGTCAAAGCTATACAAAAAAGGGAACTTCAAAAAGTTTGTGGATAAATGGAATTAAACATTTATTTCAGTGCAGAGAAATTTTGAAATCCATTATAGCTTTCCATAATGCACATTTCCATGAATTTTTAGAAAAAGTGTGTGTGGATTTCAAAAATGTTTGCACCAAAATAAACTTGACTTTATTTTTCTGTGAGCTTTATAGATTTCTCCTTTACTTCCATTTTATTTGAAAGGCAGAGAGACAAAGAGAAAGAGGGAGAGAGAGGGATCTTCCACTTGCTTAATCACTGCTCCAAATGCCTGCAAGAGCCTTAACTGGGCCAGGCTGAGGCCAGAAGCCTGGAACTCAGTTGGGGTCTCCCACCTGGCTGGAAGGAGCTCAAAGTCTTGAGCCATCACCTGCTGCCTCCCAGAACTCACACTAGCAGGAAGCTGGATCAGAAGTAGGAGCCAGGACTCAAATCAGGCACACCAGCATGGGATGTGGGGAACCCAAGTGGTGACTTTTAGCACCGTGCCAAAGCCCACCCCTTGCATGACTTTGTAAGTATCCACCTATGCTTGGAGCAATGTTACATCCCTCTATTCCCCTCTGTCCCTTGTAGACAAACAATTGCCTTGTTTTCTAATTTCATCCTTACGTCTCATTTTATAGGGACAAGCAGATTTGTGTACGTTTATGTTGCCTTTTTAAATTTATTTATTTATTTGAGATACAGACAGGGAAAGAAAGAGAGAAAAGTTGCGTGTGCACCCATCTGCTGGTTTACTTCTCAGAAGCCAATGACAGTCCTGGGTCAGGCTGAAACTGGGAACCAGAACTTCAAGCCGGGCCTCCCAGGTGGGTGGCAGGGACTCAATGACTTGAGTTGTCCCTGCTACATTAGCAGGAAGCTGGAATCAGGCACAGAGCTGGGACTCTAACACAGGCACTGTGATATAGGACGTCAGCATCCTAATTATTTTCTGAACCACTATGACAAATGCCTGCCCTCCCCTTCCTTCTAATACAAGAGCCAGCATGTTGTATATGCTTTTCTATTTCTGCTTTAACTTCTTCATTTAATATATTCCAGAAATCATTCCACACCAGTTCATAGAAATACTCATTCTTTTTACAGCTCAGTTATGTATGCCATAGTTTAGTCAAACAATCTTCTTTGCTTGACCTATATAGTTTCCAGTATTTTGCAGTTAAAAATAATATTGTAATGAATTATTGCAAAACATATTTTTTATTGTTGATGGTATATCTTCAGGACAAATTCTTAGAAGTGGGACTGCTGGGTCAAGCAAAGGATGTGTTCATTCTCTACTAATGCATAGCAAGTTATTACTACAAACTTAGCTTAAAACAACACCCACAGTTCTATGGGTTGGAAGTCTGGGCAGGCTTGGCTGGATTCTCTGCCCAAGATGATCACAAAGGATAAATCAAGGTGTCAGCTGGACTCTTACCTGGAAGTGCTAGAAAGAATTCACTTCCAAGAAAATTCAACTGCAGAATTCCTGGGATTGAGGTCCCCGTGTCGTTGCTGGCTACCAGCTGGGGGCTGCCCTGTCTTCCTTGCCAGTGGCTCCCTCCAGCTTCAAGCCAGCAACAATGCAGAGGATCATCCTAAGACTTGGCATCTCTGACTTCTGTTCGAGATAAACAAAACCAGGCATTAAAGTAATCGAAGCAGATTTTATTTATTTGAGAGGCAGAGAAATAGACAGAGAACTCCTATCTACTAGTTCACTCTCTAAATGCACACAACAGCCAGAACTCGACCAGGCTGAAGCCAGAAGCCAGAACTCAGTCCAGGTCTCCCATCTGCATGGTAGGGATCCAGTTTACTTGAGTTATCACCACTGTGTCCCAGGGTCTGCATTGAAGGAAGCTATAATCATGAGCAGAGCTGGGACTTACACCCCAACACTCAGATGTGGGATGCAGTCCCAATTGATGGCTTAACCAATAAACTGAGTTCCCACCCACTCAGTCTTTTTTAAAAAGTTTATCTATTTTTATTTATTTGAAAGGCACAGAGCAACAGAAACAAAGAGAGCGAGAGAGATATCTTCCATCTGCTGGCTCACTCCTCCAATGCCTGCAATAGTCAGAAATGGGTCAGGCTGAAGTCAGGAACCAGGGACTCTATCCAAATCACCCAGGTGGGTGGCAGGAACCCAGATACTTGAGCCATCATCTGCTGCTGCCCAGGTGGTGCATTAGCAGGATACTGGATCAGAAGTGGCGGTGCGATTCCATCCCAGGCACTCTGATACAGAATGCAGAGGTCCCAAGTTGCAACTTAACTGCTGGGCCACACTCTGTCTCCTCCCAGTTTTTTGTGACTCTCATGAAACAGGCATTTTGGAAAGTCCAGGGCAGCTGTTTTGCAGATCGTCCTTCCATTTGGATTTGTCTGTCTCTTTTTTTTTTTTTTTTTTTCTGTCTCAGTCAGATTCATGTCCAACATTTGGGCAGAAACTTGTCATGAGTGATGGTGTGTTCTCATGACATCACATCAGAAGGCCCATGATGTCACATCGACTGATATTTTTTAAGTTTTTTTTTTTTTTTTTTTTTTTTAACTTGAAAGGCAGAGTTAGAGCGAGCGAGCAGGAGAGACAGAGAGAGATCTTCATCCGCTGGTTCACTCCCCAAATGGCTACAACAGCCAGGGCTAGGCCAGGCCAAAGTCAGGAGCCAGGAGATTCTTCTGGGTCTCCCACATGGCTGCAAGCACTTAGACTATCTTCCATTGCTCTCCCAGGTACATTAGCAGGGAGATGGATGGGAAGTGGAGCAGCCGGGACTTGAACCGGTGACCTGTATGGGATGCTGGCATTGCAGGTGGCAACTTTACCCACTATGCTACAAGGCCGGCCCCTGCCCCATTGTTTGTGATGTTACGTTTCATCACCTGTTTATGGAGTGTCTGCAGTTATCTGCTGTACAGATAATTTGCCCCCTTTGTATTTTGTATGTGATCTGTGGAGACATTTTTATGCTGTGTATGAATAACCCGCTCCCCAACAACCTTTTGCCCTGTAGTTGTTGCCTCCATTGATGCTTCTTGCCTGAATCCGCTGTGGCCAGGGAGCCTGTCAATGGACATCAATATTGTGCTAAGTGGTCCCCAAGAGGCTTTAAAGTTGCAGCCAGAGTTGGAAGTCATTGCTCTCTCTAGATCATTCTTCTCAATCTGTTAACAAATCCCCTGGAGATCCTGTTGAAATGCAAATTGGGATTCAGTAGGACAGAGCAGAGCTGAGATTCAACAGTTCTAGAAAATTCCATCTGCAGCTGGTGCTGATGACCCACAGAGACCACACTTCATTTTATTTATTTTAAGATTTATGGGGGCCGGCGCCGCGGCTCACTAGGCTAATCCTCCGCCTTGCAGCGCCGGCACACCGGGTTCTAGTCCAGGTCGGGGCGCCGGATTCTGTCCCGGTTGCCCCTCTTCCAGGCCAGCTCTCTGCTGTGGCCAGGGACTGCAGTGGAGGATGGCCCAAGTACTTGGGCCCTGCACCCCATGGGAGACCAGGATAAGTACCTGGCTCTTGCCATCGGATCAGCGTGGTGCACCAGCCGCAGCGCGCTGGCCGCGGCAGCCATTGGAGGGTGAACCAATGGCAAAGGAAGACCTTTCTCTCTCTGTCTCTCTCACTGTCCACTCTGCCTGTCAAAAATAAATAAATAAAATAAATAAATAAAATAAATAAATAAAAAAGATTTATGGGGGCCTGCACTGTGGCGCAGCGGGTTAAAGCCCTGGCCTGAAGCGCCGGCAACCCATATGGGTGCCAGTTCTAGTCCCGGCTGCTGCACTTCTGATCCAGCTCTCTGCTATGGCCTGGGAAAGCAGTAGAAGATGGTCCAAGTCCTTGGGCCCCTGCACTTGCATGGGAGACCCAGAAGAAGCTCCTGGCTCCTGGCTTTGGATCGGAGCAGCTCCAGCCGTTGCTGCCAACTGGGGAGTGAACCACTGGATGGAAGACCTCTCTCTCTCTGCCTCTCCTCTCTGTGTATCTCTGAGTTTCAAATAAATAAATAAATAGTTTTAAAAAGATTTATATACTTACTTGAATGGGAAAGATATATACATATTCTTTTTTATTTTTTAATATTTATTTTCTTGAAAGAGTTACACAGAGAGAGAAGGAGAGGCAGAGAAAGGTCTTCCATCCACTGTTTCACTCCCTAGTTGGCTGCAATGGCTGGAGCTGTGCCAATCTGAAGCCAGGAGCCAGGAGCTTCTACTGGGTCTCCTACACCAGTGAAGGGGCCCAGGGACTTGGGCCATCTGCTACTGCTTTCCCAGGCCATAGCAGAGAGCTGGATCGGAAGTGGAGCAGCTGGGGTTCGAGCCAGGGCCCATATGGGATGCTGGCACTGCAGGCGGTGGCTTTACCCACTACACCACAGCGCCGGCCCCAAGACCACACTTTAAACATTAAGGGTCGGTCTAATCTCCTGATAGCACCTACAGTGCATTCTGCATGCTATGTCGTTCTTCCCTAATGTAGTTCTGCCTGTGTGTCAGCCAAAATTCTTACTGACCTGCATCAGCACACACGCCCACTAGTTTGCACAGAAAAGGCACTTGTTCACAGGCACTGAGTAACTCAGAACTGCTGAGCGCACAGAAACAGTGCCCACGTGGCAGAACGGACCTAATGAGCAAAACGACCTTCTCACTGCCGGGCACTGAGCCCGTGTACACCGGGGCCAGGAACATAAATCAACTGCACTCATGGCCGTCACCAGTACCAATGCCACATGTGTGTCTGGAACGCAACCTCACAGCTATTGCCAGCCCCCAAAGCCGGATGCCTCTGTTGTCACTTTCCTAGAGCCTGCTTGCTTGTGCTCTTTCTTGCTGAACTTCAAGTTCCACACGGCGTGTTGCATTGGTGGAGCCTAGATCCCATGGCCAGTCTCTATGTAAAGGAGATTGGGAAATTATGTTTTCTGGCTTCTGTCGGGAAGGATGGGGCTGGGGCAGGATTTATAAAGCAGAAAATTCTCCAAAGTAGATAGCTCTAAAGCATGACAAATGTCCAGTTCACTGTTCTTTATAAGAATAAACATAACAGGGCTTGCATTGTGGCACAGTGGGTTAAGCTCTGTTTATAACGCTAGCATCCAGTATCACAGTGCCTGTTTGAATCCCGGCTGCTCTGTTTCCCATTCGGCTCCCTATCAATGTACCTGCAAAGGCAGTGGATGATGGCCCAAGGCTTGGACCCCTGCCACCCACATGGGACACCAGGATGGAATCCCTGGCTCCTGGCTTCAGCCTGTCCCAACTCTGGCTGCTATGCCGTTTAGGAAGTGGACCAGCAAATGGAAGATCTCTCTCTTTCTTCTCTCTGTAACTACGCCTTTCAAATAAATAAATAAACCTTAAAATAAATGTAGCAACCACTGAGAAATATGTAAAGACTTAGAGTAATAATACTCTTCCTCTTAGATGAAAAAATACATTGTAAAATTATAATAATGGGTTATACCAGAGTGAGAGGTAAATTATTGGGATAGATAAACACACACACACATATAAATTTGGGGGAAAAGAATTTAGATAAGCTACCTTAGATAAGGCCTCACACCTTATATCCAAATTAATAACAGATGGGGCCGGTGCTGTGGTGTGGGTAGGTTAACCCTCTACCTGTGGTGCCGGCATCCCATATGGGCGCCAGTTCGTGTCCTGGCTGCTCCTCTTCCAGTTCATCTCCCTGCTGTGGCCTGGGAAAGCAATGGAAGGTGGCCCAAGTCCTTGGGCCCCTGCACCCACATGGGAGACCGGGAAGCAGCACCTGGCTCCTGGCTTTGGATCAGTGCAGCTCTGGCTGTAGCGGCCATTTGGGGAGTGAACCAACGGAAGGAAGACTTTTCTCTCTGTCTCTCCCTCTCACTGTCTGTAACTCTACCTCTCAAATAAATAAAGTTATTTAAAAAATTAGTAACAGATGAGGGTGGGCTTTGTGGTACAGCAAGTTAAGCCATTGCTTAAGATGACTGCATCCCATTTCGGAGTGCCTGGGTTTGAGTCTTGCCTCTGTTTCTGATCCAGCTTCCAGGTAATATGCATGGGAGACCTAGATAAAAGTCCTGGCTCTTGGCTTCGGCCTGGCCCAACCATGGCTATTGCAGGCATTTGGAGAATGAATCAGCAAATAGACTATATCTCTCCCTGCCTTCCAAATATGTAGAAATACATAAACACTTAAAATTTAATAATATATAAAGAGTTAAACTGATTTTTAAAGTTGCTAAAATACTCAAGGAAAATATTTTCAAATCTCATGATGGAAAAGAACTTTCTAAGCTGAATAACTGAAATAGCTCCCAAATTCAAAGATGAATGGCTTTACCTTATGAGGATTTACTTTGAGTACTTAACAAATAAAATTAAAGGCAAAAAACTGGAGAAAATATGCAATAAATACCATAACTTCAAGTGTGAATATCTTTAATGAATAAAAATTCTGACAAATTTATTTTTATGACTGCTTAAGAACCAGTAAAGGATAAAACTAGGCAATTCACCAAGAGGGAAATACAACTGGATAAAAAGACTTTATCAACAAAATCTATTTTTTTAAAGATTTATTTATTATTTGAAAGTCAGTGTTACAGAGAGAGGGAAAGAGAGAAAGAGATCTTCCATTTGTTGGTTCAATATATATATGTATGTGAGGGTATATATATATATATATATATACACTCATACATAGATATCTAGATATAGACATAGACATAGATACAGATACAGATATAGATATATATATATATAGATATAGATATAAACAATATTGTCCAGGATTGATAAAAGGAGAAAGAAATGGATATTTTCATCCATTGCTTATATGAAAAACCTTTATTTGGAGCAAAACAAGTACTACTTTGCCATTCAAAATAAAAAATGACTGCCATGGATTGAACCATATTAACAAAATGGTAATCTAAGCATTCGAAAAAAGGAAAAAAGGTGAGGGGTCGGCACTGTGGTGTAGCAGATGAAGCCACTGCCTGCAGTACCAGCATCCTATATGGATGCCAGTTCGAGTCCCAGCTGCTCCACTTCCAATCCAGCTCTTTGCTGTGGCCTGGGAAAGCAGTAGAAGATGGCCCAAGTCCTTGGGCCCCTGCACCTGCGTGGGAAGACCTGGAGGAAGCTCCTGGCTCCTGACTTCGGATTGGCTCAGCTTTGGCCATTGCGGCCTTTTGGAGAGTGAACCAGTGGATGGAAGACTCTCTCTCTCTCTCTCTCTCTCTAACTCTGTGTTTCAAATAAGTAAATAAATAAATCTTTTTTAAAAAAAAAGTAGAAAAGGTAAGAAACAGAAACAAAAGACTGTCTTTTGAAGTTTCTAGGGTGCCAGTTCATTCTGGATATTAGTAAAGGAAGGGAAGAATGAGTCATTTATCTTGCCTTTTCTCAGAATATCCAAGTGGTTTATGAATGAAAGTTCTTTCTAAAAAGTTATAGGATGAGAAGAATAAGAAATAAGACTGTAGACAGTGATCACTGATGGCTGTGGAAGGATTAGGCAGAATATCGATGAGAACTTTAGAGCAGATAAAGCCAGCTAATCGTTTCGGAACCCTCTGATCAATCTTAACAACATACAGGAGACTTTGGGACATTCTGTGGCCTCTGATGTGATATAACAGGAAGCAGACCATCCCCAACAAAGTATTCCTGCCAAAAAGTTTAACATGATTTTAATCAAGCCCCTATCTGGAAAAGAGGAATTAGAGAATCTAAGGAAACATGCTGGGCTGGTTGTGGCATAATGGGTAAAACCACTGTCTGCAGTGCCGGCATCCCATATGGGTGCTGGTTCTAGTCCCAGCTGCTCCACTTCCAATCCAGCTCTCTGCGATAGCCTGGGAAATCAGTGGAAGATGGCCCAAGTCCTTGGGCCCCTGCAACCATGTGGGAAATCCAGGAGAAGCTCCTGGCTTCAGATCAGCACAGCACTAGCTGTTGTGACTATCTGGGGAGTGAACCAGCAGATGGAAGACCTCTCTCTCTTCCTCTGCTTCTGCCTCTCTAGTTCTGCGTTTCAAATAAATAAATAAACCTTAAAAAAGAAATGTTAAGTGATACCCAAAGAGGTCAGTGTTGTGGCATGCTGGGTTAAGTCCCTGCTTGGGACACCAGCATTCCATATCAGAGTTTTAATCCAAGTCCCAGCTGCTCCGCCTCTGATCCAGCTCTGTACCAATGGGCCTGAGAAGGCAGAGGAAGATGGCCCCTTCCACCCATGTGGGAGACCCAGATGGAGTTTTGGGCTCCTGGCTTCTAGGCCTGGGCCATTGTGGTCATTTGAGGAGTGAACCAGTGGATTAAAGATCTCTGGCTCTCTCTCTCTCTCTCTCTCTCTCTCTCTCTACCTGCCTTTCAAATAAATAAATAAATCTTTGTTTCTAAATCTCAAGTGCAAAAAAGTTCACAGGGTTTTCTGGGAATCTTTTATTTTTGTGTTTTTTTTTTTTTTTTCATTTGAAAATCAAAGAGAGACAGAGACAGAAATATTCCATGCCCTGGTTCCCTGCCCAAATGACTGCAGCAGTCAGGGCTAGGCCAGATAAAGTCAGGCGCCAGGAACTCCATCTGGGTCTCCCACATGGGTGGCAGAAACCCAAGTACTTGAGCCATCACCTACTGCCTCCAACGGTACACATTAGCAGGAAACCAGATCACAAGCAGAGTAGGGTCTTGAACTCAGGCACTCTGATATGGGAGGCAGGTGTTTTAACCACTGTGACAAATGTCTACCCCACCTTATAAGGTTTTATATATATTACTGTATCAGTTAGCTTTTGAAGTGTAACAAACCATTCCACATTTATGACATAGGACAATAAGCATGTATTATTTCCCTTGTTTTGTAGGTCTGGGCATTTTGTGGCTGGGTCGGGGTGTTGAGGGATGGCCTCACTCACCTTTGTGGCAGTGGGCAGGCAGACTGGTCTGAGGGGCTGTCATCTCTGACCCATATAGTCCCTCACCCTCCAAAAGGTTAGCCCAGGCTTCTCACAGCACTCTTGCAAGAGTCCATCACCCATCACCTTTCAACATCTGCTTGGCTCATAGTTGCTAGTGGCCCAGAGAAAGTCAGGACGACAATGGGGTCTCTCAGCTCTCAGGTCCTCTTTCCACCCCTACTTTCTTCTTCTCCTCCTCCTCCTCCTCCTTTTTTTTTTTTTTTGACAGGCAGAGTGGACAGTGAGAAAGAGAGACAGAAAGAAAGGTCTTCCTTTGTCGTTGGTTCACCCTCCAATGGCCGCCGCGGCCGGCACACCGCGCTGATCCAATGGCAGGAGCCAGGAGCCAGGTACTTCTCCTGGTCTCCCATGGGGTGCAGGGCCCAAGCACTTGGGCCATCCTCCACTGCACTCCCTGGCCACAGCAGAGAGCTGGCCTGGAAGAGGGGCAACCGGGACAGAATCCGGCACCCCGACCGGGACTAGAACCCGGTGTGCTGGCGCTGCAAGGCGGAGGATTAGCCTAGTGAGCCGCGGCGCCGGCCCACCCAGGCACTTTTAAAAGTATTTGGTTGTTGCCCAAAAGTGCTGAAAGAAATTGGCCCTGGCTCTGAGCCGAAACTCTTTAAGCCCTCTCGTGAACTCCTTGCCCTGACCCCACACAGAGGACTTGCCTCGATAGACAACTCCCTTGCCTTCGTTCTTCCTCCCAAAGATATGCTGTGTGGTCCCGTAATAAGCGCTTTGGGCTGATCACCCAGCCATTCAGGGCTTCATTCTTTGGAATCGCAACCAGCCCCATCTCAGAGTGTTTGGAGCATTCCCTTGTGGGAACAGCCCTGCCTGCCACTTTTTTGAGCAACCTCAAGTCAGCGAGGGAGGGCATTCCCTAATGGCTGGGATCCGGGGAAGTGTGAACAAACAGGAGGCCTTTACTGTAAGAAGCTGCCTCAAGTATGTGCTCATCAAAATGCCTTTCAAAACCGTTTATTAACAAAGTCAGCAGGAATGGGCGTTTGGTGCAGAGGTTAAGGCCTCTTGGGATACCCGCATCGCATATCTGAGCGCCTGAATTCCAGTCCCACTCTACGCTCCATTCTGGCTTCCTGCTGCTGTACAACCTGGGAGGCAGCAGGTGGTGGCTCAAGTATTTGGGAGCCTCAAGTATGTGGGAGACCAGCATGGAGTCCCAGGCTCCCAGATTTGTCCTGACAGAGCCCTGCCTGTTGTGGGCATTTGGGGAATAAGCCAGCAGATGGGGATCTCTCTCTTCCTCTCTCTTTCTGCCTCTCAAATAAGTTTTTTAAAAATTTAAATTTATATATATAATATATATGAGTTATATTAAGACATATAAAACAAAGCCAGGAGGAACTACCAAAATGTTCATTGTGATTGCTTCACTTTTCTTCCCATCTTAATACTTTGCTGCATATTCTAAAATGTTTGTAATAAATATGAGTTTTTATCGTTGGAAAAAATAAAGTTTCTAAGAAAGAAGGGAGGAAGGAAAGAAGAAAGGAAGGAAAGAAATCTCACAAGGCTGATTTATAAGCTGGAAGGTCAGTTGCTTTCCTGGGGCTGAATTTTCCCCAAGCAGTGAAACTGGGAAGCGCAGTCTAATCTGAGCAGTCCATCTCCCTCCACCACGCCTCCAGCCCCCACCCCCTCCTGGTTGTCAGATCTGCAGAGGCCACAGGTAGCACGCAGCCCGATCTCTGCCCCCAGTGTCTACTCAGAGACTCCTGCACTAAGCCTGTATGTGTTGGAGCTTTGGCTTCTCCTGGAACTTGGGGTGGATTATCCAACCCAGCCCTGGGGCTGCAGGAGAGCTGTTCAGATGGGAGATTTATCTGGCTTGGAGCAGGATGGGGTGAGAAAAAGGGCAGCCAGGAACTATGGATGTTTCAGCTGGAGCCCTGAGCTCTTTCCAGAACTGAACGTGGAGTTGGGTGATTCTACTTGGCTTTGAGTATGGTCTCCAGATCGTTTTCTCCTGACCCCTTACACTGTGACAACACTCTGCCCCTCTCTCTAGTAGAGCTTAGCAGATTTAAATAACCAATGCATGGGGCCAATGCTGTGGCGTAGTGGTTTAAGCCGCATCCTGCAGTGCCGGCATCCCATATATGTGCTGGTTTGAGACCCAGCTACTCCACTTCCGATCCAGCTCTCTACTATGCTCTGGGAAAGCAGTAGAAGATGGCCCAAGTCCTTGATCCCCTGCACCCATGTGGGAGACCCGGAAGAAGCTCCTGGCTCCTGGCTTCGGATTGGCACAGCTCCAGCCGTTGCGGCCAACTGGGGAGTGAACTAGTGGATGGAAGACCTCGCTCTCTCTCTCTCTACTTCTCTTTCTCTCTCTGTGTAACTCTGACTTTCAAATACATAAATAGATATTTAAAAATAAATAAATAACCGATGCATAATTAGATTACACTAGTCTTGAAGCTTCCTGTGGACAGGAATCTTGTTCACCGTCAGTTATTGGCACAATAAGATACTGAATTTATAAATAAAGAATGATACTTGCAGGGGCTGATATTGTAAACTGTTTCTTGTGATGCTGGTGTTTCATATTCCAGCACCAGTGCCAGTCCCAGCTGCTCTGCTTCTGATCCAGTTTCCTCCTAATGCACCTGGGAAAGCAGCGGAAGATGGCCCAAGCGCTTAGGCCCCTGCCACCGACATGAAAGATCCAGAAGGAGCACAGGTTCCTGGCTTCTGCCAGGCTCAGCCATCTGGGAGATGAAACAACAAGCAGATCTGTTTCTCTCTCTGTCCCTCCCTCTCTCTCTCTCTAACTCTGACTTTCAAATAAATATTTGAAAATAGGGTAGTACTAATCATGTATTAAGTGCTTGCATGAGCAAAAGTACTCTGTGAAGCACAGCAAAATTCTCCTTAATCTTTATGAAACTTTACCAGTAGGTATTACTACCATCATCTACTTCATGGATGAGAAACTGAAGCCTGGAGAGGTTATATAACTTTTTCAAATGCAAATTTGCACTGTAGATCAGAGGTGGGATTAGACTCTAGGTCTAATTCCAAAGCCTGGGCTGTTAACATCATAGGCAGTGACAGAGGGCAAAGGACAGATGATGCATGCTCCACTGAGTACGCTAAACCTTTAAAAAATGTTACTTATTTACTTATTTTATTTGAACTGCAGAAAGAGAGGAGAGACTTCCATCTGCTGTTGCATTCTTCGAATGCCTGCAGTAGCCAGGGCTGGGCTGGATCAAAGCCAGGAGACCTTAACTCAGTCTGGGTCTTCCACTGGGACCCAAGCACATGGGCCATCATCTGTTGCCTTCCAGGGTGCACATTAGCAGGGAGCTGACTCGGAAGCAGAGTAGCTGGGACTCAAACCAGGCACTCAGATACGGGATACAGGTGTTCCAAGCTGCAAATTAGCCATGGTGCCAAATGCCTACTCCTTGCTAAGACTTTTATACCCTTGATGGTGCAAGGGGTTAAGAATAAAATACCGGGGCCGTGCTGTGGCACAGCGGGTTAACGCCCTTGCCTGAAGTGCTGGCATCCCATATGGGCACCGGTTTGAGACCTGGCTACTCCACTGCTGATCCAGCTCCCTAATATGGCCTGGGAAAGCAGTGGAAGATGGCCCTGGTCCTTGGGCCCTGGCACCCTAGTAGGAGATCCGGAAGAAGCTCCTGGCTCCTGGCTTCGGATTGGTGCAGCTATGGTTGTTGCAGCCAATTGGGGGAGTGAACCAGTGGATGGAAGACCTCTCTCTCTCTCTCTCTCTCTCCTCTCTGCCTCTCCTCTCTGTAACTCTTTCAAACAAATAAATAAATCTTTTTTAAAAAAGAATAAAGTACCTACTTTTCAGAAAACATGTACATTCTTTTTTGTTTTTTTAAAGATTTATTTTATTTATTTGAAAGACAGAGTTACAGAGAGAGGTAGAGACAGAGAGAGAGGTCTTCCTTCTGCTGGTTCACTCCTCAGATGGCCGCAACAGCTGGAGCTGCACTGATTTCAAGCCAGGAGCCAGGAGCTTCTCCCAGCTCTCTCACGCAGGTACAGGGGCCCAAGGACTTAGGTCATCTTCTACTGCTTTCCCAGGCCATAGCAGAGAGCTGGATTGGAAGAGGAACAGCCAGGATTAGAACCGGCGCCCATATGGGAGGCTGGTGCTTCAGGGCAGTGCTTTAACCCGCTGCGCCACAGCGCCAGCCCCAACTTGTACATTCTACATTTGGTATAGTCCCCAGTTTTTCAGCCTCAGACCCACAGATATTTTGAGCTTGATCGTTCTTTGTTTCGGAGGCCATCACCAGAGGCTCTTCACTGTTAAGATGCTTAGCAGCATCCCCAGCCAGTATACATGAGACGGTTAATGCCCTCCCTGCTCCCAATGCATAGCCAAAAATTCCTCCAGGTGCTCCCCATTAACAAACATCCCAGAGGCAGGGAGGATGGTGGCAAAATCTCTCCAGGTTGAGAACCACTGACCTAGCTTCCACAAGCTAACACCACAGGCAGTATCTGGGAACTTCTGCATTTTAACAAGATGTGGTGTGTATACAGTGAGGGAGGGCCTGGTGTTGTGGTGCAGCAGGATAAACCACCACTTGTGGTGCTGGAATCCCATATCAGAGTGCCCACTGGAGTCCCAGCTACTCTGCCTGTGATCCAGCTCCCCACTGATGCACCTAGCAAAGCAGTGGGAGATGGCTCAAATACCTGGGTCCCTGCCATCCATGTGGGAGACTCCTGGTTCCTGGCTTCAGTCTGGCCTCGTTCCAGCTGTTGCAACCATCTGAAGAATGAACCAGCTGATGTACGTACGATCTCTCTGTCTTTCTCTGCTTCTCTCTGTTACGCTGCTTTTCAGGGAAATAGATAAATAAATCTTAAAAAACAAACAAATAAATAAGTGAGGTGTGCTGGCCTAGCACACCCTGTAGCATATAGCTCTTTTTTTTTTTTTTTTTAAAGATCTATTTATTTATTTGGAAGTCAAAGTTACACACACACACACACACACACACACACAGGTCTTCCATTCGCTGGTTCACTCCCTGATTGGCCACAAGGGCTGGAGCTGTGCCGATCTGAAGCCAGGAGCCAGGAGCCTCTTCCTGGTCTCCCACATGGGTGCAGGGGCCCAAGCACTTGGGCCATCTTCTACTGCCTTCCCAGGCCATAGCAGAGAGCTGGATCGGAAGTAGAGCAGCTAGGACTTGAACTGGCATCCATGTGGGATTCCAGCACTGCAGGTGGTGACTTTACCCACTGTGCCACAGCGCTGGCCCCAGAAAGTAGTGCTTAATGTGCTTTGGCAATTCTGGTGAAACTGATATGTATTTTTTTTCTTTTTATGTTAGAAAAATGTATTTTTTTTTCTAACATAAAAAGAAAAAAAAAATCAAGGCCATGGCCTGATGTCATTGGCACCATGTTGAAACATAGTGGGATTAGGCCCCAGATCTGATTAGATGAGATTAGCTGCTCTACTTCCAATCCAGCTCTCTGCTATGGCCTGGGAAAGCAGTAGAAAATGGTCCAAGTCCTTGGGCTCCTGCACCTATGTGGGAGACCCAGAAGAAGCTCCTGGCTCCTGGCTTCAGATTGGCGCAGGTCTGACCATTGTGGCCAATTAGGGAGTGAACCAGCGAATGGAAGATTCTTTCTCTCTGCAATGGGGAGTCCAAGATCTACAAATTTGAAATCCTTTTCCAGGTGTTGTGCTCCCAATAAGGATCCTTGATCTAACAGTACTGAGTGCTTAGCTGCCTCAGACCAAATCAATTTTTCTTAAATTGCAAAATCTCTTGACATATAGTGCTGGATGAGAAGTGAACCTTGGCCATATTTCAAAGCGTAGGGGAAAATGGGGTCACGTTTGGAATCTGGAGGCAGATGCGTCTCTTTGTCCTCCAGATATGGAGGAGCGTGATCTTTCTGGAAGTGTCCAGATTTTCCCTCTCTTGCTTGGTGAGGACCCAGG
This sequence comes from Oryctolagus cuniculus, assembly GCF_051225735.1. NCBI lineage: Eukaryota > Metazoa > Chordata > Mammalia > Lagomorpha > Leporidae > Oryctolagus > Oryctolagus cuniculus. The sequence goes on from NC_142885.1 coordinate 34,303,666, forward strand.
GAGCTGCTCTTTCTGTCATCACACCCGGCATTGCACACACCCCTGCTGAAACTCTAGCCACTGAGCTCAGGCAGAGCCAGGCTTGCTTAATTCCTGCATGTCCTCAGACAAGAATGGCTGGAAAAAGTGAGAGGGCAGGGTTTCTTGGAAAGCATTCTGGCCTGCATCAACTAATGATTAAAATGTGTCCTCATGTGGCTATTCCCCAACAGAGAGCACATTCCTAAACTATTTTAACTCATCAGTTCAGAAATCCTAGCGTCTCTGTCCTCAGTTCTGGAGTTGTAGATAGTTTTTCTCCCAGAGGATCCAACTCAGAAGCCATTGACCAGAGGGCCCTATAAGTCCCATAAAACATCTGTCTGTGTGTCTTTGTCTCTCTCTCTTTCTTTTTTTTTTCCCCAAAGAAACTTTATTTAATGAGTACAAATTTCATAAGTACAACTTTAGGAATATAGTGATTCTTCCCATCATACCACCCCTCCCACCCCACCTCCTCTTCCCTCTCCCATTACCAGTCCCATTCTCCATTAAGCAAAAAAACAAAAAAACAAAAAACTGTTCCTTGACAGTCCAGACAAGGGCTGTTCAAGCCATTGCATCTCAAAGTGTCAATTTCACTTCTACAGATTTTCTTTTAGGTGCTCTATTAGATACAACAGATCAGGGAGAACAAATGGTATTTGTCTCATTGGGACTGGCTTATTTCACTAAGTATGATGTGAAATTCAGATTCATCCATTTTGTTGCAAATGACAAGATTTGTTTTTTTTTAACCACTGTGTAGTATTCCATAGAATATATATCCCATCATTTCTTTATCCAGTCTTCAGTTGATGGGCATTTAGGTTGACTCCATGTCTTACTATTGTGAGTTGAGCTGCAATAAACACGGGGGTGCAGATAACTCTTTTATTTGCTGATTTCATTTCCCATGGGTAAATTCCCAGGAGTGGGATGGCTGGGCATATGGTAGGTCTGTATTCAGATTTCTGAGATATCTCCAAACTGATTTCCATAGTGGTTTTACCAGTTTACATTCCCACCAACAGTGGATTAGGGTACCCTTTTTCCCACATCCTTGCTAGCATTTGTTGTTTGTCGGTTTCTGTATGAAAGCCATTCTAACTGGGGTGAGGCGAAACATCATTGTGAGGGGCCAATGCTGTAGCACAGCAGGTTAACGCCCTGGCCTGAAGCACCAGCATCCCATATAGGCAGTGGTTCGAGACCTGGCTGCTCCACTTCCATCCAGCTCTCTGCTATAGCCTGGGAAAGCAGTAGAAGATGGCCCAAGTCCTCGGGCCCCTGCACCCATTTGGGAGACCCGGAGGAAGCTCTTGGCTCCTGGCTTCGGATCGGTGCAGTCCCAACCGTTGCAACCATTTGGGGAGTGAACCAGCAGGTGGAAGGTTTCTCTCTCTCTCTCTCTCTCTCTCTCTCTCTCTCCCTTTCTTTAAAATAAATAAGTAAATCTTTGAAATAAAAAAAAAGGTTCACCAACTTTGGCCCAAGTAATCATTCCCACTTTTATCTCAATTGTGTTAAGTTTATGAGGATGTTGTCTTCTTGTCATGGATCAGCACTTTCACTGGTGTATTTTCTATTCCATCAGATATTTAAATAATGACATCAGTGGCTACGCTGATAATGATAACTGATGAGGCTAAAATGGGAGACCATTGTCAGCTATGCAGCAACCCCATGAGTTAGTGTTAAATCAATCAGCTGAGCAATACAATGGTAAACATAACCTTTGAAAAGTAAATTGAGTCTGACTGTACATTCTGTGTGAGAGTGCAGGCTGTTCAAAACTTGAACTTAGGGTTGGGCATTGTGGTGCAGTGGGTTAAGCCACTTTTTGGGACTCCCACATCCTGTATCAGAGTTCTTGGTCCTAGTCCTGGCTACTTTACTTCCAATCGATTTTCCTGTTAACGCACCTGGACAACAACAGAAGATGGCCCAAGTACATGAGTTCCTGTCACCCATGCGGGAGACCCAGATGGAGTTCCTGGCTCCTGGCTTTGGCCTGGCCCAAACTCTGCTGTTGCAGCCATGTAGGGAGTGAACCAGCAGATGGAAAATCTCTTTAATTTTTCTCTCTTTCACTCTGTATTTCAAATAAATAAATAAATCTTAAAAAACACTAGTTAAGTTAGGGGCTTATTAAAAAAAAAAGACTTAAGGCCGGTGCCGCGGCTCACTAGGCTAATCCTCCGCCTAGCGGCGCCGGCACACCGGGTTCTAGTCCCGGTCGGGGTGCCGGATTCTGTCCCGGTTGCCCCTCTTCCAGGCCAGCTCTCTGCTGTGGCCAGGGAGTGCAGTGGAGGATGGCCCAAGTACTTGGGCCCTGCACCCCATGGGAGACCAGGAAAAGCACCTGGCTCCGGGCTCCTGCCATTGGATCAGCGCGGTGCGCCGGCCGCAGCGCGCCGGCCGCGGCGGCCATTGGAGGGTGAACCAACGGCAAAGGAAGACCTTTCTCTCTGTCTCTCTCTCTCACTGTCCACTCTGCCTGTCAAAAAAAAAAAAAGACTTAAATTAACAAAGTTGAGGATTATTATCTGTGCATATAGGACATGTCACTTCCCTTTTCCATAGTGTCCTCAAAATCCTTCCCTCCAATGTCTTGCAAATTCAGAACTTTACCCCCTTGTCACTCTAACAATCCCTGCCTCATGGAGTGCAGGGTCATTATCAAGAGGGGCAGTAGTGGTGAAGAGTTTGAGCATTCATCTTAACTGCAGAGATGGGGAGGATTTTGACTTCTCAATTTATGCTACACTTGTGAATTAGCCCTATAACAGCCCTGAAGTGGATAATCTTGATGACAAACAGGATAATTAAATTATAAACAAAGTGTGGAGTCCAAACATAACGATAAGACAAGTGCTTACATTAAATAAATCCTACCTAAAAGAGATGATAAGGGCCCCTGTTGCTGATGTATCAGTCCCAGAATGAGGCAATGGATTTCCTGCAGAGAACGAGAATGAAGGCATCTTCCACCTGTCGACCTGTCCTGTTACAGAAGGCTCTGTCTAGGGGCACCATGGAGTGTGGAGTGACATCCAGTGAACCTGTAATAGCCAGGTGCCCAGAGTAGCTTACACCAAAATCTGCTTGAGAATACCCATTTCAGGCAATTTCATTGGTTAGGACTTTTGTTTCAAGTGAAACAAACCCAACTGAGATCCTAAACATGGATTTATCATAAGGAATGGTGGATTGTCCTTTGGAAATTGTGAGCCACAAGGCAGTTGGGGCTCAGGAACTACATGGGGTCAGAGACTCGAACATCAGCAGCTTCTCTGTCTCATTTCCCTGCCTTTTGGTCTTGTGTCTGTGCTGTCTGATCTTTCTCCTTTTTTCTCAGTAACACATCTGTTCCCAATCCTCCAATCTATATGGCCTGAAACATGGTCATAGGGAGCTCCTAAAATTCAAAAAATTTTCTACATACTTATTTTCATTTTATTTGAAAAGCAGAAAGAAACAGAGACAAAGGTGGAGAGAAATCTTCCACTCACGGGTTTATTCCCCAAATGCCTGCAACAGCCAAGGCTGGACCAGGCTGAAGCCTGGAGCTGAGAACTCAACCTGGGTCTCCCACATGGGTGGCAGGGACTCAAGTATTTGAGCCATCACCAGCTGCCTCCCAGTGTGCACATTAGCAGGAAGTTGGATCTGAAGCACAGTAACCAAGACTCAAATCAGGCATGTTGGATATGATATGCAGGCTTCCCACGTAGCAACTTAATTAACTGCAACAAATGCCTGACCCCTAAATTTTATATAGTACAACCTCTGACACCAAAGAGAGCCTGGCTCCACTCTTTCCACATATTATCCAACAATCTGTGAGCTGACATTGTTTGAATCAGCTTGAGGCAGGTGCCTTCCTTGGAATCAGTTAGCTATGGGCAGCAGACAAGGTCATAAGGTTAACCTGGAAGCCTGGAAGCAGGCAGCAGTGTCGCTCCCCCTCTTCGTGGAGGAACGACACAGGACCCTGCGCTGTTCTTTCGTCTGCTCGGCCCTCCCCAGGTTTGCTGCTGGTTCTTCCCGGGTTGGCTACTGTCCCTTCCACCTCCGTGGAAGGGCAGTTCCCCCGGCCACATTCCCCACTTCCGCAGGGGAGCGGCACACCGCTGGCCGGTTCTCTCGGGGGCTGCACAGGTGTTCCTTCAGATAGATGTTCCCCTTAGATGTTCCTCTTGTGCATGCCGTCTCTCTCCTCCTTTATAGTCCTCCTCCGCCAATCCTAACTCGGCTGCCCACACGCCGAGTACGCTGCTCTCCTCCAATCAGGAGCAAGTCCTACAGTTTATTAGCTGAACTGGAGGCAGCTGTGTAGAAGCTGTTTACTTCTCTCCCAGCGCCATATTGTGGGAGAGCAGATGCATAGAATAAGTCTTAATTCCAGTAATTTAGTCCAGTCCGGATTGCTCCCCACAGATCCCCCTTTCTTTTTATTTTTTGGCGTTGATACGCGCCTGTCTTCGGTGTCCCCCGGCACACACTCTGCTCTACTTGCTAGAGTTGCCACAGGTTCTTACAAGTCCTATCAATCAGGCAAACCGAATCCGGGTCCTCTCTTCGCCATGTTGTGAGGAGGTTTTTAGGCGCTGATGCGTGCCTGTGTTCGGTGACCTGCGGCTCATACTTTGGTCGAGCCGCCTGCTGGCGCTTACCGCCTTAATCAGGCAGACCGAATCCAAGCCTCCTAATTGTTGTATTGTGGGGAGGCCTTACTGATGTTAATTCGTGCCTGTCTTCGGTGACCTGCGGCGCATAAGCTGCTAGCCGCCCAGGTGCTCATCGTCTCACTTAATCAGGCAGACCGAATCCAAGCTTTCTCATTGCCATGTTGAGGGGAGGCCTTTCTATTTCTCTATTTCTCTATCTCCGGGCATTCCTATTTCTCCCATTTTACTTCTATCTTCCAGCATTCCTATTTCTCTCATTTTACTTTTAAACTTCTGTTTCTCTTATCCCCGCGGCTTCCCGGCTGCGCCCGCCCCGAGGCTGCTTCTCGGCAGCTTTCCGGCTCTGAGCCGCTTCAGCCCACGCCTCTCTCATCTGCGCGGCTTCCCGGCTTTGCGCGGCTTGGCTTCGCGCGCTCCGCGGTCTCCACGCCCTTCGCGTCTGCACCACGGCCTCACGCCAGCCCCGTTCCCTATCTATTCACGCCCCGTGCTCTCTGCACGCGGCGGCTTCCGGGAGTCACACAGCGTAGCTTGCGTCTCCGCCATTAGCATTCAATCTAAGTTCCCCGGGCTAGCCTGGCGAATTCAACCCAGCTTACGTCTCCGCCCCACGGTTTGGCTTCCCGTCCTTTGCTCCCCGGGCTAATCAGACGGATCCCAACCAGGCTTACGTTTCCGCTTCTGGTTTCAACTTTTCGCCCCCCATTCCCGGGCTAACTTGAGAATCCCAAAGTGGCTTTCGTTTCCGCCTCGGCCTGCCCCCCGCGGCTTCAATTTCCCTAACATTTTTCTCTACCCGGTATGTTTCCCCAAGCTTTCCTCCAACAATACTCCTCCCTCATTTCTCCTGGCCTCTCCCCACAGTCCGCGTCCGAGTCTGTTTGTTCTAGCTTTCACTTTCGCTTTCGACCTTAGAGATTTCTCCCAGCTTCCCCCCGTAGTCCGTATCCGAGTCTATGCCTAGGCTTTCAATAGCTTCTTCCGGCACCTTTTTCGTCCGGCTTTTCCCTAGGCTGTTTGCTAGTCTCTCTTTCCGGTATTTTCCCAGGCTGTTTGCTAGTCTCTCTCTCCGATATTTTCCCACTTCTTCCCGGTCTTTCCCTCCTAGGTTTCCTATCCGAGTCACGGCACCATTATGTCGCTCCCCCTCTTCGTGGAGGAACGACACAGGACCCTGCGCTGTTCTTTCGTCTGCTCGGCCCTCCCCGGGTTTGCTGCTGGTTCTTCCCGGGTTGGCTACTGTCCCTTCCACCTCCGTGGAAGGGTGGTTCCCCCTGGCCACATTCCCCACTTCCGCAGGGGAGCGGCACACCGCTGGCCGGTTCTCTCGGGGGCTGCACAGGTGTTCCTTCAGATAGATGTTCCCCTTAGATGTTCCTCTTGTGCATGCCGTCTCTCTCCTCCTTTATAGTCCTCCTCCGCCAATCCTAACTCGGCTGCCCACACGCCGAGTACGCTGCTCTCCTCCAATCAGGAGCAAGTCCTACAGTTTATTAGCTGAACTGGAGGCAGCTGTGTAGAAGCTGTTTACTTCTCTCCCAGCGCCATATTGTGGGAGAGCAGATGCATAGAATAAGTCTTAATTCCAGTAACTTAGTCCAGTCCGGATTGCTCCCCACAAGCAGGAGCAGGGGTCTCTCCTAGAAGGTCAATGTGACAGATATTCCCATGAGTGTCCAGTGGACCGGCAAACCTAACATTTTGATGTCTTTTTTTTTTTTTGTTTTGCATTCATTAATCTACATCTGAGTCTGGAAAAATTTACCATGTTCATGGATTTCAGCACTGAATATTGTGAAGTGCAATTCTCTCCAATGAATTTGTTGATTATATTCAGGCAAGAATGTCAGACAACAACACTTACTGAGAATATATTACATTCGACCTACTGCTTCTCCATTTATTTTCAGTGTTCTGCTATTTTAGTATCCCTGTACACTCTGCTATTTCTGAATATGGAAATACTGGCATTTTCATAGATATAATACTGCTGTTTTGGGCCTCAAAGAATCTGAAACCTGAATTGCTTTTTGTGGGGAGCAACTCGGACTAGACTAAGTTACTGGAATTAAGACTTATTCTATGCATCTGCTCTCCCACAATATGGCACTGGGAGAGGAGTAAACAACTTTTACACAGCTGCCTCCAGTTCGACCAGTAACCTGCAGGAGCTGATCCTGCTCCTGATTGGAGGAGAGCAGTGTACTCGGCGTGTGGGTAGCAGAGTTGGGATTGGTGGAAGAGGACTATAAAGGAGGAGAGAGACAACATGCACCAGGAACATCTAAGGGGAACATCTGGATAACATCTGAGCAGCTCCCGAGAGAGCCGGCCGGCGGTGTCCCGCTCCCCCGCGGAAGTGAGGAATGTGGCAGGGGGAACTGCCCTTCCACGGAGGTGGAAGGGACAGTAGCCAACCCGGGAAGGACCAGCAGCAAACCCGGGAAGGGCCGAGCAGACAAAAGAACAGCGCAGGGTCCTGTGTCGTTCCTCCGTGAAGAGGGGGAGCAACACTTTTTATTGAAATTGCACATGGAGTTTATTAAACACTAAAGTTTCAAATTGAACAAAGACAGGTTTATTTAATTTAAAAATAATTTAGGGTGTTTGGCACAGCCGTTAAATTGCCACTTGGAGAGGAGCAGCATTGTGGTGTAGTGGATAAAGCTCCACCTGCAATGCCAGCATCTCATATGTGAGTTGGGTCTTGTTCTGGCTGCTCCACTTCTGATCCAACTCCCTGTAATGGCCTGGGCAAAGCAATGTCAGAGTTAGAGAGACAGAAGAAGAGACAGAGAGTTCTTCCTTTTGCTGGTTCACTCTCCAGATGGCCACAACAACCAGAGCTGAAACAAGCCAAAGCCTGGAGCCAGGAGCTCCTTCTGGGTTTCCCATGTGTGTGTCAGGGGTTCAAGCACTTGAGCCATCCTCTGCTGCTTTTCCCAAGCCATTAGCAAGGAGCTGGATCAGAAGTGGAGCAGATGGCACAGGAACCAGAACCAATATGGGATGCCTGTGTTGCACGCAGCAGCTTTATCCACTACACCACAACACCGGCTCAATACATAAATCCTAAAAAAAAACCACCACTTGGAACACCTGCACCATATTGGGGTGCATGGTTCAAGTTCTGGTTTCTCTATTTCCATTCTAGCTTCCTACTGATGTGCATTCTGGGAAGCAGCAGGTGATAGCTCAAATAGTTGGATCCCCGTCACCCACGTAGGAAACCAGAATGGAGCTATAGGCTCTTAGCTTTGGCCTGATCAAGTCCTGACTGTTGTAGGCATTTTGGGAGTGAACCAGGAAATCTGGTGGATGATGGAAGATCTCTCTCTCTTTTTCCCTTTATTTTTTTTAAAGATTTTATTATTTATTTTAAAGGCAGAATTACAGAGAGAAGCAGAGAGAGAGAGAGAGAGAGAGAGAGAGAGAGATCTTCCATCTGCTAGCTGACACTCCAAATGTCCACAAGGGCTGGGGCTGGGCCAGGCCAAACTTAGGAGCCCAGAACTCCATCTGGGTCTCTCATGTGAATAGCAGGGGTCCAAGTACTTGGGCCATCTTCCTTTGCCTTCTCAGGTGCATTACAGGGAGCTAGATCAGAAACGGAACAGCTGGAACTTGAACTGGTGCTCATTTGGGATGTCTACATTGCAAGCAGTGGCTTAACCCACTGAGTCACAGTGCCAGCCCCTCTCTCTCCCCTTAAAATAAAGTGAAAATAGGCCGGTGCCGCGGCTCACTAGGCTAATCCTCCGCCTAGCGGCGCCGGCATACCGGGTTCTAGTCCCGGTCAGGGCGCCGGATTCTGTCCCGGTTGCCCCTCTTCCAGGCCAGCTCTCTGCTGTGGCCAGGGAGTGCAGTGGAGGATGGCCCAGGTGTTTGGGCCCTGCACCCCATGGGAGACCAGGAAAAGCACCTGGCTCCTGGCTCCTGCCATCGGATCAGCGCAGTGCGCCGGCCGCAGCGCGCCGGCCGTGGCGGCCATTGGAGGGTGAACCAATGGCAAAAGGAAGACCTTTCTCTCTGTCTCTCTCTCTCTCTCTCACTGTCCACTCTGCCTGTCAAAAAAAAAAAAAAAAAAAACCTTAAAATAAAGTGAAAATAAAAAAATTTATAAGTAAAAATAAATTTTCCATGTTTCCACATTTCTACACTTTCTTAAAGAGTGAGAAGAAGATAACAAGCAACAAAGCAAGGCTTCTGGTGCAACAATAATGCTTACTCTAGTGCAAACAATTTTCAAAGATGCAGTTAATGAATATGACAGAATTGAAACTGACTCAGGGAACTCAGTCCCTGTGTACACATCATGCGAATGAAGAAGACCAAAAAAAGAAGAATGACTTTTGGGTGCAAAACACACTGCTTGTCATCAATCAGTCTTGCCTTTCCCCTAGAATTGTGGAAGAAAATCTCAAAGCTATTCAAAAAAAGTGGGATTGTTTAAAGATAGAGATTTTTAAAAAAGATTTATTTTTATTTATTTGAAAGTTCAGAGTTACACAGACAGAGATGGAGAGGCAGAGAGAGAGAGAGAGAGAGAGTTCTTCCATCCACTGTTTCACTCCCCAATTGGCTGCAACGGCTGGAGCTGCGCTGATTAGAAGCCAGGAGCCAGGAGCCAGGAGCCTCTTCCGGGTCTCCCACGCCGGTGCAGGGGCCCAAGGACTTGGGCTATCTTCTATTGCTATCCAGGCATTAGCAGAGAGCTGGATAGGAAGTGGTGCAACCGGGACTCGAACCGGTGTTCATATGGGATGCCGGCACTTCAGACCAGGCCGTTAACTCACTACACCACAGTGCCGGCCCTAAAGATAGAGATTTAAAAAAAAAATTTTGAAATTATTGTCACCTCTTTCCTCAACTAGTGAAAGTCCCTAGAAAGTTTTTTTTTCCAGTAGCTGGAAATATTTGTATAAAAAAATCATATCATAACTCCATGGCCTTTTTCTATCTTTTTTTTTTTTTTTTTTGACAGGCAGAGTGGACAGTGAGAGAAAGGTCTTCCTTTGCCATTGGTTCACCCTCCAACGGCTGCCGTGGCCAGCGTGCTGCGGCCGGCGCACTGCGCTGATCTGATGGCAGGAGCCAGGTACTTCTCCTGGTCTCCCATGGGGTGCAGGGCCCAAGCACTTGGGCCATCCTCCACTGCACTGCAGCTCCACTGCAGAGAGCTGGCCTGGAAGAGGGGCAACCGGGACAGAATCCGGCACCCCGACCGGGACTAGAACCTGGGGTGCCGGCGCCGCAAGGCGAAGGATTAGCCTAGTGAGCCACAGCGCCAGCCAACCTCTTTCTATCTTAAGATTGCTTTAGGGGCCGGCATTTTGGTGTAACAGATGAAACCACCACCTGTGATGCTGGCAACCCATTTGGCACTGGTTTGAGTCTTGGCAGCTCTACTTCCAATCCAGCTCTCTGCTGTGACCTGGGAAAGCAGCAGAAGATGGCCCAAGTGCTTGGGCCCCTGCACCTACATGTGAGACCTGGAAGAAGCTCCTGGCTCCTAGCTTTGGACTGGCCCAACCCCAGCCCTGGCTATTGCAGCCATTTGGGGAGTGAACCAGTAAATGGAAGATGTGAAGATCTCTCTCTCTCTCTCTCTAACTTTGCCTTTTAAATAAATAAATCTTTTTTTAAAAAAAGAATTACTTTAAAAACAAAGCATGGGGCTGACGCTGTGGCGTAGCAGGTGCCTGCGGTGCCAGCATCCCTTAAGGACGCTGGTTCGAGACCCGGCTGCTCCACTTCCGATCTAGCTCTCTGCTGTGGCCTAGGAAAGCAGTAGAAGATGGCCCAAGTCCTTGGGCCCCTGCACCCATTTGGGAGACCCAGAGGAAGCTCCTGGCTCCTGGCTTTGGATCGGTGCAGCTCTGACCGTTGCAGCCATCTTGGGAGTGAACCAGCAGATGGAAGACCTCTCTCTCTCTCTCTCTCTCTCTCTCTCTGCTTCTCCTTCTCTCTCTGTGTAACTGTGACTTTCAAGTAAAATAAATAAATCTTTAAAAAAAAACAAAGCAAAACAAAAAATATCAGCATTATTTCATGTTCAGTATTTCACAATTAAACTTCTATGTTTGTCTATTGTTCCAAGCTGATTATTTTAAATTTATTTATTTATTTGAGATGTTAGATAAATGTTAGATAAATAGATGATATAGATAGATAGATAGGCTATAGATAGATAGAGAAAGACACAGTGTTCATTTCACCAAATGCCTGCAACAGCCAAGGCTGGGCTGAGGCCAAAGCCAAGAGCCAGGAATTCAATCCAGGTCTCCCATGTGGAAGGCCAGGACTCAACCATTTGAGCTATCACTGCTGTGTCTTAGGGTTCACATCAGCAGGTAGATTCAGGAACTGGAGCTGGGTGTTAAACCTAGGCACTCTGAAAACGGGACATCAGTGTCTTAGCAAGTATCTTAACTATTAGGTCCAATGTCCCTGATTGCTTTTTTAAAGATTTATTTGTTTATTTGAAAGTCAGAGTTACACAGAGATAAAAGTAGAGGCAGAGAGAGAGAGAGAGAGAGAGAGAGGTCTTGCATCCACTGTTTCACTCCCCAATTGGCTGCAACAGCTAGAGCTGCCGATCCAAAGCCAGGAGCCAGGAGCTTCCTCCAGGTCTACCATGTGGGTGCAGGGACCCAAGGACTTGGGCCATCTTCTACTGCTTTCCCAGGCCATAGCAGAGAGCTGGATTGGAAGTAGAGCAGCCGGATCTCGAACTGATGCCCATATGGGATGCTGGCCAGGGCATTAACCTGCTGTGCCACAGTGCCGACCTCTCCCTGATTGTTTTTAATTAGTATTTAATTTTAATTCATTTTATTTGCTAATAGTTTACAACAGAATTATATACCTAATGGTACTTGATTTTAGCTTTTTGTGTTTGAAATATATTTAAACATGTAGTTTGACTTTTTAAAAACATTGGAATCACTAGCAGTTGGTAAAATTCTGATTGTGCTAGGATTCAGCTGGGGAAGCAGAACCAGTAGGATATATAGATTTGCTTATTTAGAAGTGATTGATTTATGTTTTTGTGGGCATTGGCTGAGGAAGCCCAAAGTCCACACAGCCAGCTGTCAGGAAGGGGTGATCACAGCAGGCTGGAGTCCCATGGGCACAGCCCAAAGCTTGTTTTTCACAAGCACTCTAGAAGAAAGATCCAGAAGGAAGGGAGAGCAAGAGTGGACTCATCTGCTCTGCGGAATCTCTGCCCTCAGGCAAGTCTTAAGCTCTGTTTAAAAACAAAATTTTACATTTATAAGTTTTAGATTGACAGAAAAATTTCCACAGCAGTACAGACAGTTCTTACATCTTCTCATACTCATTTTTTCCTATGCCACATTTCTTGCAGTTAATAAATGAATATTTTAGGCCTGCGCTGTGGCTCACTAGGCTAATCCTCCACCTGCGGTGCCTGCACCCCGGGTTCTAGTCCCAGTTGGGGAACTGGATTCTGTCCCGGTTGCTCCTCTTCCAGTCCAGCTCTCTGCTGTGGCCCGGGAGGGCAGTGGAGGATGGCCCAGGTCCTTGGGCCGTGCACCCGCATGGGAGACCAGGAGGAAGCACCTGGCTCCTGGCTTTGGATCGGTGCAGCGCGCTGGCCGTGGCGACATTTGGGGGGTGAACCAGTGGAAGGAAGACCTTTCTCTCTGTCTCTCTCTCACTGTCTAACTCTTCCTGTCAAAAATAAAACTAAAAAAAAAAATCAATATTTTTGGGCAGGCATTGTGGCGCAGCCGAGAAGGCGGCTGCTTAGGGCAGCTGCATCTCCTAACAAGTCTTGGCTTTTCTGTGCTTCTGATCCAGCTTCCTGCTAAAGCTCCTGGAGGCAGCAGATGATGGTCCAAGTACTTGGGTTTTGAGATCAAGATGGAGTTCCTAGCTTTGTTTGGAGTTCCAGGCTTTGGCCTGGCCTCGTCCTGGCTGTTGCAGCCATTTTGAGAGTAAACCAGGAAATGGTTTCCTTGTTTTTGATGACCTTGATGATTTCGAGGGAGTACTGGTCAGACATTTTTGAGAATGTCCCTTTTTTGGGATTTATCTGATGTTTTTCTCATGACCAGAGTAGGGTTATGGGTTTGGGACAGATGACCACAGAGGTGAAATACTATCTTCATCACATCACATCAAGGGCACATTCTCTCTCTCTCTCTCTCTCTTTTTTTTAGAAAACTTTTATTTACTAAATATAAATTTTGAAAGTACAACTTTTGGATTATAGCAGTTTTTCCCCCATCACCACCCTCCCACCTGCAAACCATCCCATCTCCTACTCACTCTCCCATCCCATTCTTCATTAAGATTCATTTTTAATTAGCTTTATATACAGAAGATCAATTTAGTATATACTAAGTAAAGATTTGTACCCACATAGACACACAAAGTATAAAGTACTGTTTGAATACTAGTTTTACTGTTAATTCTCATAGTACAACACATTAAGGACAGAGATCCTACGTGGGGAGTAAGTGCACAGTGACTCCTGTTGTTGATTTAACAACTGACACTCTTATTTATGACGTCTTTAATCACAAGGGCACATACTCTCAATGTGACCTCTCAGGGCTGGTAATGACCTTGCACATTGGGCTGCGGCTGTGTTGGTCAGGTTCCTTCTGTAAGGTACTCCCTTCTCCCTCCTCTTTTTGGACTGTACTCTTTGGAATGAAGTCACTCTGTGTTAGCCCTCAGTTAAGGAGTGAGCAGATAAGCTCTGTCTCCTTGAGGGTGGGGTGTCTACACCAATTATTTACATTTCTTTTGCACAGGAAATCTGCCTGTTTATCTCTATTTACTTATTTATTTTAAATGTTTATTTATTTGAAAATGAAAGAGAGAGAGAGAGAAATCGATCTTGGTTCATTTCCCAAATGCCTGCTGCAGGTGGGGCTGGGTCAGGCTGAAGCCAAGAGACAGGAACTCCATCTGGGTTTCCTGTGTGGGTTGTAGGAACTGCAGAACTTCAGCCATCATTTGCTGCTTCCCAGATGTGTTAGCAGGAAGCTGGATCAGAAGCAGAGTAACCAGGACTCAAACCAGCACTCCGATATGGGATGCAGATGTCCCAAATGGCAACCTACCTGCTGTGCCACAACACTCACCTGTCCTCCATTTTTAAATTTATAAATGGACTCACAAATATTTATTTGACACAGTGGTTTATAATTCAATATTATTTTACTTATTTATTTATTTTTGCTTGACTCATTCCAATTTTGGCCATTGGGGACTCTTTCAGTTGGCTTCTGTGTCTCTGACATGCGCCTATCATGGTGTGTGTGTGTGTGTGTGTGTATGTGTGTTTGTGTGTGGTGTGTTTGCTGCCTTACTTTCTGCACATGCCATGCTCAAGCCTAGAACTGGCTATTTCTCCAAGGAGCCCTGGTTCCTTTTATTGGAGAATGGTGTTAGAAGTCAAGTTCTGGGGGCTAGGTGTGCTTGTTGCTACTGGGATGTCATAACTTCCAGCCCTCTCAGTGATACAGAGAGGAAATATGTGTATACACTAACCTGTATATAGGCACATATCCATAAATATTTCTATATGTAAACATCTGTATCTATATTAAGCTAAAAATGCATTCATTCATATTGATGTCTCCAGCTGTGATCCATTATCACATGAATAATTGCCACCACCTCCCCTTCTCCCCTTGCCTAAGCCTTCTTTTTGTTCCCATTGTTTTCTTAATTTTTGAGGTGGTGGGGGGGAGAGAGAGAGAGAGAGAGAGAGAGGGAGAGAGAGAGAGAGTTCCCACCTACTGGTTCACTCCTCTAAAAGGTCTGTGATAGCCAGGTGGGACAAAGCCAGGAGCCTGTACCTCAATCCAGGGACCTAACTGCTTGAGCCATCACCTGCTTCTTCCTAGGGTGCACGTTAAGGGGAAATGAATTGACAACAGAACCCTGTCACCTATATGGGAGACCTGGTTGGAGTTGTTGTTTTTAAATATTTATTTTCTGGGGCTTGCATCGAGGTGCAGCAGGTAATCCTCTACCTGTGGTGCCAGCATCCCATATGGGTGCCAGTTCCAGTCCCAGCTGCTCTACTTCTGATTCAGCTCTCTGCTATGGCCTGGGAAAGCAGTAGAAGATGGATTAAGTGCTTGGGCCCCTGCACATGCATGGGAGACTAGGAAGAAGCTCCTGGCTCCTGGTTTCAGATCAGCTCAGCTCCTACCATTGTGGCCATTTGGGGAGTGAACTAACAGAAGGAAGACTTCTCTCTGTCTCTCCCTCTCACTGTCTGTAACTCTACCTCTCAGATAAATAAATAAAATACAAATAAATAAATATTTATTTATTGGAAATACAGAGTGACAGAGAGAGAGAGAGAGAGAGAGAGAGAGAGAGAGATCTTCCGTTCTCTGATTCACTCCCTTCAATGACTGCAACAACCAGACCTGGGCCAGATTGACACCAGGAACCAGCAATCACATCTGGTCTACGTGTGAGTGGCAGGGACCCGAGCACTTGCCCCATCTGCTGCTTTCCCTGGCACATTAGCAAGGAACTGGCTCAGAAGCACAGCAGCTTGGACTTGAATGAGCACAGCAGCTCCTCAACCCACTGACTCACAACACTAGCCCCAAAATGTTATTGGTTTTGAAACTACTTTGCTGGGGACTTTGTTTGTTTGCATAAAAACGCTTCACATTCCTTTGCTATCTAACTATGTCCTAAAATTGCTAAACTAAGCCATTCTGGGGGCTGTGGGAATATGAAATCTTTGCAGGATTCTGCATCTGGGTTATGTTTATTGTGTGCATGTAAACATTTTACCATGATGTAAAAATGCAAGCATGGGGCTCGCTTATTCACCCTTGTATTTCCAGTGACTCCAGCTGGGCATGGTGCAGAGTGCGCACCCAACAAATACATGTTAGGGGCTGGCGCTGTGGTGCAGCAGGTTAACGCCCTGGCCTGAAGCGCCAGCATCCCATATGGGCGCTGGTTCGAGACCCAGTTGCTCCACTTCCAATCCAGTTCTCTGCTATAGCCTAGGAAAGCAGTAGAAGATGGCCCAAGTCCTTGGGCCCCTGCACCCACTTGGGAGACCCGGAGGAAGCTCTTGGCTCCTGGCTTCGGATTGGCACAGCTCTGGTCGTTGCAGCCAGTTGGGGAGTGAAACAGTGGATGGAAGACCTCTCTCTCTCTCTCTCTCTCTCTCTCTCTCTCTCTCTCTCTGTCTTTCTGCCTCTCCTCTCTCTGTGTAACTCTGACTTTTAAATAAATAACTATTAAAAAAAACTTAAAAAAGGAAAAATGTAATTCTGTGTGCCAGGTGACTGAATAAATGATGTTGGACGTTGAGTAGCAAACTAGATGGATTTCAACTGTAATCAATTGGTAGTAAAACTGCTGACATTATAAAAAAAAACAACCAAATACATGTTGCATGAACAAATGCAACGTGGGGTACATTTCTATACGAGTCCCTGTGTGTGGTATATAACTGTGTGGATAGTTAGTTTTTGTTAATGTTTATTTACTTACTTTCATCTACTTGAAAGGCAGAATGGGAGAAAGCAGGAGAGAGATCGTCCATCTGCTGGTTCATTCTCCAAATGCCTTCAGCAGCCAGGCCTGGGCCAGGCCATAGCCAGGAGCTCAGAACTCCTTCTGGGTCTTTCTTTTCTTTTTTCTTTTTAATTTATTTGACAGATAGAGTTAGACAGTGAGAGAGAGAGACAGAGAGAAAGGTCTTCCTTCCGCTGGTTCACCCCCCAAATGACCGCGACGGCCAGAGCTATGCCGTACTTCCTCCTGGCCTCCCATGCGGGTGCAGGGGCCTAAGCACTTGGGCCATCCTCTACTGCCTTCCCAGGCCACAGCAGAGAGCTGGACTGGAAGAGGAGCAACCGGGACTAGAACCTGGTGCCCATATGGGATGTCAGCGCCGCAGGCGGAGGATTAACCAAGCAAGCCATGGCGCCAGCCTCTCCTTCTGGGTCCTTCATTTGAGTAGCAGGAGTTCAAGTACCTGAGCTGTCACCTGCTGCCTCCCAGAATGCATTAATAGGAGGCTGAATGGGAAGCAAATAACCAGGATTTGAACTCGTGCTCAGAGATGGGATGCAGGTGTCCCAAGCAGTGGGACATGAGGCTCACATCAGCAAATGTATGCATGCATGGATGTGTGTATGTGTGTGTGTGTATATATATATGTTTGTTGGACAAAAATAGAATATACCCAAAATAGCCACGAGGGACTGCTTTAGCAACTTATTAACCATCAATACAAAATATGTTCAGAAAAAATGTTGGAAATCCACATTTGTGCAGGATGGAAGGAAGCAAACCTATCCATTGTGGATTGAATGGTGACTCCCCAAACAATATGCCTATCCCCTAGGTCCTATCTAGGAAGAGAGTCTTTGTTGGTGTGATTAAGTTAAGGATCTTGTGAAGAGATGATCCTAGATTATCTGAGTGCCACAGGATCCTGCCCAAAATTAAAGGGATGAGTTTCTTTAGAGAGGAGGAGAGGTGGGGGTTAAGGTGCAGGGGACTGTGCAGCTAGGGACATCTACATCTGATATTGGAATGCAGAGTTTGAGTCCCAGCTACTCTGCTTCGAATCCAGCTTCCTGCTAATGCACCTGGTAGCCAGAGGATCATGACTCAAGTGCCTGGGTTCCTGATACTTGTGTGGGAGACTCAGATGGAGTTCCTGGCTCCTGGCTTCTACCTGGACCAGCCCTGGCTGTTGTGGGCACTTGGGGAATGAACCAGCAGACAGAAGATATCTCTCTCATATCTCCCTCTCTCTCTCTTTCTTTTTTTTCTCTCTCTGTCACTTTGCCTTTAACTTTAAAAAGAAAACAAGATAAAAGAGCAGGAGTGGGAAGAGAAGGAGGAGGAGGAGGCAACATGATCAAAGTGGCAGAAACACCCACGGTAGAACATGCAGCCAAGGAAGCCAATGAGTGCTGGCAGCCACCAGAAGTTGGAGGAGGTGTGGAAGGATTCTCTCCTGGAGCCTTCAGAGGGAGCCAGGCACTGCTGAAATCTTGGTTTTAGACTTCTGACCTTCAGAGCTGCGACAGAAGGAATTCCTGTTGTACTAAATCACCCGGTTTGTAGCAATTGATTGTGACAGCCCAGGAAGCTACTCTATCATGAAATATGCTGCAACTCCTGGCCCATTTGCCCAGGGCTATGCGTGTATCCTGTGGGCCTCCTGCACCCCCAACATTCTACCTTGACTGCCAGTCGGAGACTGTGTCCAACAGCACAGCAAATATTTGCAGGGAGTGGAGCAAACAAGCAGGGGGCTGGCGGAGGAGCCTGGTTAGGAGGTCCAGGCTGGGTCCAGAGGTCTGGGATCTGACAGATTCACTGGGCTCCTGGAAGTATTCTGGAAACAAAGCTGTGCTTAGGTTTCTGGGGGCCACCAGGGAGCCAGGCAGGAAAAAGCTGTCCTCTCGTTGCTTGTAATCTGGTCCCTCTCCAGGCACGATCCTGATCAGGGGCCAGCCCTGCAGGGGCAGCCTGGAGGTGCCTGGTGGCAAGGGTGCTGCTGTCTTGCTCTTAGGCAAGCTGCTGCTCATCTCACGGCGTGGCATTCAAACAGCCTGCCCGGCTCTCTCACTGGTTTCCTACCCTAGTTGCTTTTCCTTTCCTGCCTGGCTTGGCTCTGTGGTCTTCCATGCCTCACAGCCTGGGCACCAGCCAGCTCTGCTTTCCTTGAATAACTGGTGCGCACAACTGGGCCAGGCAGGACTCATCATCAGATCATAAAAGGTTCTTTCCACCGTCTCGAAGGATCTCCAAACAGGTCACTTACTCTTTATAAAGGAACAAATGGTAACTCCACAGTGGAGAAGCTTGGTGGATTCTGCTTTAACCAAATGATAAACACATGGCAATAACAGAACAAAATTGACCTTGTGTGCTCCTGATTCGATGCACTGAGAAAGATATAATGTCACTTCTGGGGCAAATAACTAGCACACTTCCAGAATGAGAGAGAGGTGTGAGGGCATGTTCCAGACAAAAAGAGACTGAAGCCCCCACGACCACTAAACACTACACATTGATTACAAGGGATCATGGCCCTTGATATTACATCATTGGGACAATCAGGGAAATTTGAACATGGATTGTATGTTAGGTAATAGTGTCATACACATGTTAAGTTTCCTCCAGGTTCATCGCATAAGAGAGTGTCCTTATTTTTGGGAAATGCCAATGAAAGTTTTTAGGGGAAAGGGGACACAAGATGTGGAGGATCTCTGCAGGGCACTTTGCGGACTGAGGGAAGTCCCTAAACTAAGGGTATGCAAGGCTCCATAACTCTGCCTAGAAATGCAGACTATCTGGCTGGGAAAACCTGTTGGATCATGGGAAAACTCACCCTAAGAAGGGAGTCCCAGTACTAGTATTACAGTCTGTGTCACAGCCATAAGTCTCTGGCCATTCTGCCTGACTGCTGCTCCCTTGCAGCAAGTTCAATAAATCTAACTCAGCCCATTCTATCTGACTGCTCTCATGAATTCTTTAACCACACATGAAACTGGTCTCAATTGGTAGTTTCCCACAACACAAGAAAGTGGTTCAATAATGAGATCTGTCTATCTATGATCATCATCTATCTATTGTCTATTTATCAAATGTTAAACAAGTGCTGAATCAACAGTGGGACACTTGGTGAAGGGTGCTTGTAGTGGACTTCATTGTACTCGCACAATTGTTTCTATGTTTAAATATTTTTCCAAATAAAGTTTTAAAAGTACCGTATGGGGGCCGACGCTGTGGTGTAGTGGGTAAGGCCGCTGCCTGCAGTGCCAGCATCCCATATGGGCACTGGTTTGAGTCTTGGCTGCTCCACTTCCAATCCAGCTCTCTGCTATGGCCTGGGAAAGCAGTAGAAGATGGCTCAAGTCCTTGGGCCCCTGCATCCACGTGGGCGGCCTGGAGGAAGCTCTTGGCTTCAGATCAGCACAACTCGGGCCATTGCAGCCAAATGGGGAGTGTCTGTTCTCCCCCTTTCTCCCTAAAATCAGGGCATAGATTTCCATTTTCTAAAGAAAATTTATATTGGTAGTGGTGTCCACCTCTCCCATATCAGGAAGCAGAGATCAACCCAGAGACAACTCTGTCACATGAGACTAACAAACCTAACTAAATAACCCTTCTCTTCCATTGGTTTCCCCCATATAATTACCTTCCCACAATTTATAGCACTTAGAAGCGCATAATCTCCCTCTTTTTTTTTCCTCTCCTACGAAGCTAGAGACGTGAGACTTTAACCATTTAACAAGACCTCGCTGACCAAATCTAAGAAAAATCAAAGAAAAATGTTTCCTCCCCATGACATGTTCATCACTCAGTGTAATCTTGGCCTCCCCTTCTGTCCCTTTGTCCACTCACATCCTTCCATCTGCAATTCACTCCTCAACCCAACTCTGCCAGGAGAAATTCAACCAAACATTGCCTCATACAGCAAATGCCAGCTCCTCTGGGAAGGGTCCTGACCCTATGACTCTTGGAATCTTTCCTCTTGATTTATGTCTGTTTTTTAAAAAACAAAACAAAACAAAACTATTAATTGATTTATTTGAAAAGCAGAGTAACAGAGAGGGAGAGAGAGAATAAGAGAGCTCTTTCACCCACTGGTTCACTCCTCCAAATGCCTGCCAGAGCAGAAGTTGGGCCAGGCCGAAGCCTGGAGCCAGGAACTCCATTCAGGTCTCCCGTGTGGGTGGCAGGAAGCCAATATTTGTACGGTCATCCACTACCTCTCAGGAGCATCAGCAAGAAGCTGGCTAGAAAGCACAGAGCAGCTGGAACTTGAACCAGGCTCTCCAATAATGGATGTGGGAGTCCCAAGCAATGACTTGACTCATTGGGCCACAACGCCCACCCATTTTTGTCTTTTTCAAAATATTTGTCCTGGGGCTGGCACCGTGGCGCACTAGCTTAATCCTCTGCCTGTGGCGCCGACATCCCATATGGGCGCCGGTTCTAATCCTGGTTGCTCCTCTTCCAGTCCAGCTCTCTGCTGTGGCCTGGGAAAGCAGTGGAGGATGGCCCAAGTGCTTAGGCCCCTGCACCTGCATGGGAGACCAGGAAGAAGCTCCTGGCTCCTGGCTTTGGATCGGCGCAGCTCCGGCTGTTGTGGCCACTTGGGGAGTGAACCAACGGAAGGAAGACTCCCCCCCCCCCCACTGTCTGTAACTCTACCTGTCAAATAAATAAATAGAGATCTTAAAAAAATATATTTGTCCTATTCTACTTCATATCCTTATCCTTTGTGTGTGTGTCTGGTTATCCACCTCGGTTTCATCCCAGGGGAAGTCGGTGGGCTGGAGGATGGTATTTTACTCCCTGCCTATTCTCTGCAGGACCTGACACTACGCTGGGCCTGTAATAGATGTCGGAATGCTTGTTCAGATGGAGCAGATTGGATGATTTCCTTCATGCCATTCACTTTGTTCTATATCTCTGTAATCTGCAGGGGAAAAAAAGCCATATAGTATTTTTAAAAAATATTTATTTATTTATTTGAAAGAGTTACACAGAGAGAGGGCAATGGCCAGAGTTGTGCTGATCCGAAGCCAGGAGCTTCTTCCGGGTCTCCCACGCAGGTACAGGGGCCCAAGGACTTGGGCCATTTTTTACTGCTTTCCCAGACCATAGCAGAGAGCTGGATTGGAAGTGGAGCAGCCGGGACTTGAACCGGCGTCCATATGAGTTGCTGGCACTGCAGCCAGTGGCTTTACCCCCTACGCCACAGCGCCAGCCCCACCAAGTGACTTCTTAACTATTAAGCCAAATGCCTGATCATTTTGTTTTGTTTTTAAATGAAGTAGAACAAATGCACACACAAAGCGCCTGTGTGTACATAGCTTGATGAATTTTCACAAAGTAAGCAGCCCAGATAATTGCACCTCCGAGGGTCAAGAAACAGAGGATCACCAGCGGGCTTCTCTGAAGGCTGCCCTCCAGCCTCCCCGCTCTGTCCTCCTGCAGGACACCCCCCTAGAGCACCCACTTCACAAAACCATGGAGAGCCTGGCTTGGACTACAGAGCTGCTGCCCAGGTAGATCCCACATGTCCTGGGTTTGGAAATGTCTCCTAGAAGTCTTGTAGTCTCCGATGCTTTGCCCCCA
Source organism: Oryctolagus cuniculus (assembly GCF_051225735.1). NCBI lineage: Eukaryota > Metazoa > Chordata > Mammalia > Lagomorpha > Leporidae > Oryctolagus > Oryctolagus cuniculus. The sequence continues at coordinate 34,325,514 of NC_142885.1, forward strand.
GTCTGAGGCTCGGCACCAGGAGCTGGCTTGGCTGGGGTTCCCCGGGGAGCAGCTGGCATTTCCTGTATCTGAGGTCTGTGAAACACGTGGTAGCAGCTCCAGGGCTCAGGAAGCCCCGTTGGGCAGTTCCAGCCCGGGCATGTGGCCCTCCCTCCCTGGCAGGAGTAACACGAAGAGGTATTTTTGGAAGGTGCAGGAATTCTGTAGCCATTTGGAAAATGCCTGCTCATAGGCTGGGCTGGGTTTTCGTTTTAAAATGATGATGTGGCTGAGGGGCCTGACCTGGCCAGTTTTCTGGGATCTAGGAGTGGGGACAGTGAGGAGGCATGCTCATTTTCTGCTTTAAATTGTCCCATCATTTTCTTTTTGCTCTGAACTCCTCTGTCCCACAAACTTCCGGAGAACTGTGAGGTGTTCCCTGCAGCTCATTGGCTCCTGGATGCTGTTTGCAGGTAAGTACTTCATCTTGGCCCAGATTAGCCAGGGTTTGGGGATGCCTTTCAGTCGAGTAAAAGTTTAATCCTCAATTCTCCATTTAGAGTCCTGGGCTCTGGAGCAATCCCCGAGAGTCTCCCTGCCCTTCCTGCAGGACCCCAAGTGACCCAAGGGTCCTGTTCTCTTCCCTGAGTCCCTCTCTGCCCTGCCCTGGTGCCTGTATGGGCAGCTGCAGCATTTATCACCTGTCCATTCATGCAACAAGTGCCAGGCCCTGAGCTGGCAACAGCACGGAGGGTCAGACGCACATGGCTCTCTTCTGCTGTCACCAGCTCTGCCCTTGAGAGCTTCCTTTTGACCGCAGTTTTCCAGGTGCCTCCACAGCCACGTCCACACCCTCTGAAACACCTCTGCCCCTTGGCTTACAAGGCAAAGGGGGCCCTTGCTCATGCTCCCTCATTTTCAGCTCCCTTGGGCTGGGATAGGGGATAAAAACCGTCAGATCTGGCATGATTCTCTTCCCCAGTTTTCCCCTTTTGAGGGCCTCCCTCTCCCTGCCATTCCCCACCTCCATCACCATCCTCTTTCCGTGCCAGCTCCTGGAATGCAGGTGCTGCAAGGGAGATCTACTGCATTTTTTTCCCCTATTCAAAGCAAAGGAGTCCTAGCAACTCCTCCTCTCCCAGAAACAAAAAGTGCTAGAGGGCAATGCTGCCTTTTCAGTTCTCTTCAAAGCCGGCATGTTCCTAGGGGGGTTGCACACAGAGACTTGCCTTCCAAGAGGGCAGATGGCTGTAATATGGAGTCCTCACTTACTCTCTGCCAGGCCTTTTCCCCTCGAAGAGATGAAAGTGTGCAGAGGCTGGCCTGGAGGGGCTTCCGGGCTCTCACTGGCATGCCAGCAAGCTCTTGTTCATTTCCTTTCTCTCCTTAGGCCTGCAAGGGCTGTCCTGGCTGTTCGGAAGAAACAGGCTCTGAGCCTTTTGAATTCCCTCTTGAACAGAGGCAAAGCTGTCTACACTCTCAGGTGAGGTTATCTGAACCTGGGCTAATCACCTAGAGGAGGTAAGGCTGGGGAGGGAAGACTATACAGGGAGTGATCAGAATAATAGGCTTGTTATTGTTAGTATTTTATGTATTTGGAAGGCAGAGAGAGAGAGAGAGAGAGAGAGAGAGAGAGAGAGAGAGAGAGAGAGAGAGAGAGAGATTTTAATCTTCCTTTTGCTGGTTTATTCCCCAAATGCCTGCAATGGGTAGGTCCAAGTCAGGCTGGGTCCAGGAGCCAGGAACTCCATCTGGGTCTACCATATGAGTGGCAGAGACCCAAGTACTTGAGCCATCACCTGCTGCACCTGAGGGTACGCATTAGCAGGACACCAGATCAGAAATGGAGCTAGGACTCTCGAACCCAGGCACTTCAATAGGGAATGTGGGTGTCCCAAGAGGCATCTTATACACAGCAACAAACACCTGCCTGAATATGAGGCTTATCAAATTATACAAAGGGCCGGCGCCGCGGCTCACTAGGCTAATCCTCTGCCTGTGGCACTGGCACCCCGGGCTCTAGTCCCGGTTGGGGCGCCGGATTCTGTCCTGGTTACCCCTCTTCCAGTCCAGCTCTCTGCTGTGGCCCGGGAATGCAGTGGAGGATGGCCCAAGTGCTTGGGCCCTGCACCCACATGGGAGACCAGGAGGAAGCACCTGGCTCCTGCCTTCGGATCAGCACAGTGCACCGGCCACAGCGGCCATTGGGGGTGAACCAACGGAAGGAAGACCTTTCTCTCTGTCTCTCTTTCTCTCACTGTCCACTCTGCCTGTCAAAAAAAAAAATTATACAAAGAAATACAAATATTGTGTGAATTATATGTTTATATATGAAAAGTGAATATTGCAGGAAATAATTTTTTTTAAAAAAATTCACTTATCTGGGGGCTGGTGCTGTGGTGTAGTGGATAAAGCCTCCGCCTGCAATGCTGGTATCCCATATGGGTGCCAGTTCGAGTCTTGGCTGCTCTACTTCTGATCCAGCTCTCTGCTGTGGCCTGGAAAAGCAGTAGAAGATGGCCCAAGTCCTTGGGCCCCTTCACTTGCATGGGAGACCCAGAAGAAGCTCCTGGCTCTGGATAGGCCCAGCTTTGGCCGTTGTGGCCATTTGGGGAGTGAACCAGCAGACAGAAGACCTTTCTCTCTCTCTCTCTTTCTGCCTCTGTCTCTCTGTAACTCTTTCAAACAATAAATAAGTAAATCTTTTAAAAATGTATTTATTCATTTCAAATATGTAAATTTGAGCACACTGTAAAAATTTCAAAAGGTATGAAAGAGTATACAGTGAAAAGAAGTCTCATTCTCACTACTGTGCCCAAGTTCTTCATTTTCCTGCCCAGAGACAGCTACTGCTAACCAATTTATTATGCCTCCTTCTAGAGATTGAAAATACCAAGCATGTGTGTATGTGTGTACTTTTCAAAAATACAAATGAGTGTATTAAACACATGGTTTTAAAATTTGATCCTTTCACTTAAGAGTATATTTTGGAGCCTTTTTTGTTCTTTTTCTCTTTTTTGTTTTTAATTGATGTAGACTATTTGCACATATTTATGGGAGTACAGTATGATAATTGGATACCTGAATACAATGTGTGATGATGAAATCAGGGTCATTAGCATTTCCCTCTTCTCAAACATTTATCATTTCCATGTGTTGGGAACTTCAGGCTCTTGTAGTTATTCTGAAATGTCATAAATTATTATAGACTAAAGTGACTCTACACCAGAGCTAATTGCTTCTATCTAACTATATTTTGGATGAGTCTTTTTTTTATTTGTTTTACTTGAAAGGCAGAATTACAGAGAGAGTGAGAGACGGAGACAGAGAGAGGAGAGAGAGAGATCCTAAATCCACTGGTTCACTCCCCAAATGGCTGCAACCATTGAGACTGAGCTGATCCAAAGCCAGGAAGCAGGAGCTTCACCTGGGTCTCCCACATGCGACCCAAGCACGTGAACCATCCTCCACTGCCTTCCCAGGCCAGCAGCAGGGAGCTGGATCAGAAATGGAGCAGCGGGGACTCCAACCCATGTCCATATGTGATGCTGGCCTCATAAGCAGTGACTCAACCACCCACGCCACAGTGCTGGCCCAGAGTCTCTCTTCTTATTAGGTCTGGGGGCGTATTTAGAAATCAAGAACGGCTTGTTCCCAAATGACCCTGATCTTTGCTTCAGATCAAGCTGTTCCTTGCTTCTGGCTCCAAGGCTGGACAATGCCAGCCACAGCCAGTGTTTTGGCCCTGGGTCACCGAAAGCCATCTTCCTCAGTGACATATACTGCCACATGATAGATTTTTCTGAAGGGATTCATGTCGCTGTTCTCACTGAATTCTCACGTCTGGAATTTGTTCTTGCCATTTAATAAGTGCGAGAAGGACAAGTGCCAGGCTTCTCACCTGGTTTCAAGTATTTACTCAATTTTTTTCCCCCAGGTTTGATAGGTGGGTGAAAGATCTTCTGGGCAGTGCGGGGTGGGGGTGTCATTTCAGAGATCTGCATTGCTGCTTTGTGGAGAGGCTGGCAGGGGCTGTGTACCAGCAATGGTGTCTGTAGTGGTGTCTATATTATTCAGGTTACAGTGAGCTCTCTTTTGCAGGGGGTTTGAAATGTAGGAAGTAGTGAGGACTTGATCCTCACTGTTAAAATACTGTGAAATGACTTTGAGGACTGTCCTTGGGTGTACAGTAGCCTTGCAGTGGGTTTTTCTCTTCCTTCCCTTCCCCCCGCTCCGCTCCCTGCTAACTCTTCTCATTTTCTTTGGATGAGCTTTGTAATCTGACTAGTCCACTCTGCTGCCCATCACCAGCTTGGAGGAAGCCAAATCATCTTCATTTGACTTAAAATTTCCAAAGAGAACTATCACGATGGGTATTTCTTTAAAGTTCTTCAGGTCATATTGCTTACAAGATTTTGACAAGAGACTAAAGATAAAAATAAAGGTAGCTATACCACACCTTTAATCTTAGACTTAGGGCTTTCTGGGTTTATTATCTCTTGTAATATTTTTATTTTTTTAATAGCAGCTTTCTTGAATTGTTGCTTGACTACCTTACAAGTCACCTATTTAAAGTGTATAATTTAATTACTTTTAGTACATTCACAAAGCTGTGAAACCATCACCACAGTGAATCAATTTAGAACATTTTCATCAACTCAAAAGAAACCCCTACTCATTAGCTGTCCCTTTCTTTTTTTTTTCTTTTTCTTAATATTTATTTTATCTATTTGAAAGAGTTACAGAGAGAGGTGGAGAAACACAGAGAGAGGTGTTCCATCTGCTGGTTCACTCCCCGGATGGCTGCAACGGCCAGAGCGGCACCCTTCCAAAGCCAGGAGCCAGGAGCTTCCTCCAGGTCTCCCATGTGGGTGCAGGGGCCCAAGGACTTGGGCCATATTCCACTGCCATCCCAGGCCATAGCAGAGAGCTTGATAGGAAGAGGAGCAGCCAGGACTAGAACCGGCGTCCATATGGGATGCCAGAGCTTCAGGCCAGGGCTTTAACCCACTGAGCCACAGCGCCAGCCCCTCCCATTTTTCTTTAATCCGGCCAGCTCAAGGAATTGACCAATCTTTCTGCCCCCATGGATTTGCCAGGAACTCCATCTGGTCTCCCACATGGTGGCAGGGGGCCAAGTACTTGGGCCATCTTCCACTTTCTTCTGAGCTGCATTAGTGGGAAGCTGGATCATAAGCAGAGCAGCAGGCACTCAAACCAGCACTCTTATTACGGGATGCTGGTGTTGCAAGCTGCAGATTAGTCCCTTGGCCATAAAACCAGCCCTGAATGTAGTATTTTCAAGACTCACCTACACTGTAACATGCTTTAGTTCTTCATTCCTTTTTATAGCTGAGTATGGATGGACCACATCTTACTTATCCATTAATCAGCTGATGGACATCTAGATTTTTGCTGTTGTTTGTTACTACTTTGTTTTTTAAGAGTGATGCTGCTTTAAGCATCCCTGTAGAAGTTTTGGTGTGGACCTCTTCTTCTCTTTACAGTAACTCTCAACTCTCCAGAGTGCATAGGACACCTCATTCTACAGAAAGCAAAACTGGTGCCAAGATGGTTGGACAGAAATTCTGAACACAGCCGTTAGATGCCTGAGCCCAGCCTTCTCCATTACATGTTAGATGAGTTGAAATAACTGCTTCCACCAAAGCTGGGGGTGTCTGTGCCCTCAGGCAGGAAGTGTAAAAGTGAATGATTAATTTCCAGTTGTGAATTTCCAGCCCCCTTCTCAATCTGTCTTTTCTCTTTGCCTTTTTCCCCTTTCATAGTTTTCACTTCTTTTTTTTTTTCTTTCCCAAGTAATTGGTTCCCCAGTCCTATTATCTGGACGGAGTCCACTATCACTCATTTACATTTTCGTGCCGAATGGAATATTGTGTCAACTTGCTGTTTGCATTTGAGAGTTTCCCAAGAGAGGAAAGTCGCTCCCCCAAAAGCCCCAAGCAGAGGGTGGTACTTGAGGCAGTGGACAGAGGAGGGGATTTCCTGGAAAAGCTTATTTTCTGGTCCTGTCCCAAGATCTCCTTGGATGGAGCCTTCTGGGAAACCCACATCCTGGGGTTGGGGGTGTGAGTATCCCACCTGCAGCCGAGTCCCCTCCAGCTGGGCCACGCGTACAGTTGCTCAGGCAACAACCCACCCAGACAGTCAGCTGGATTGGGGGCAGCCCCCTCCCTAAGCGCGCTCTAGCTGGGCGGCGGGGGCGCAGGCGGGGCCGCGACGTCAGACCCCAGCTTCCACACGCCTCCTGGACCAGCGCAATTCCAAGCCGCACCTCCCTCTGTGGGCGGCCAGCACAGTCCACCAATCAGAGAGGCCGACACATCGTCCGGCCGAGCGTCTGTCAGCCAATCGCGGCACGCGTGTGATCCCCCAGCTGCCCTGGAGGCTGGCGGCCGGCGCTGAGGCGGCGGCGGCGGCGGGAGTCGCTGCTGAGGCGGCCGCGGGCGCGGGTGGCGGCTTCGCTGCTCCGCGGGGCCGGGCCGGGCTGGCAGCGGCTGGCGCTTGGTGGTGAGGGGGGGGGCTCCCAGGGACGGGCGGAATGGCCCTCACCTAGAACCGTGGGAGAAGCAGCGGAACCCAGGATGCTGGCGAGGCGGCGCGGCGGCTCCTCACCCATCCCAGGTAAGGCGGACAGCGCGCTCGGAGCGTCATCCCAGCCACGCTGCCCTCTCACCGCCGCCCACCCGCCTCCCCTCCCTGGCCGGCTGCGTTCTGGCATCCCTCGGCCGCACGTCGCCTCCCTGCCCGCTCGTCTCCCCGGCAGTTGTCCAACCCCGTCCCCCCCACCCCACCCCAAGCTCGGCGACCCCGGTTCTGGCCCGTTCGGCCCCGGGTCCCACACCCTTTCCCCCATGGCCAGCGTTTCCCCCGATCGGGCTTGGCCGTCGCCCGCCTTGCCCCGGCCGTGGTCGACCTCCCTTCGCTCTCCCCTCTCCGCCTTCCCCTTCCTTTTCGCGGCGCTGATAGCGCGTCCCAGCCCCGCGGTCCTTCGGGGCTTCTTCCCAGGATGAGACCCCCGTCCCGCTGGCATCGATGTTTGCCCTCACCTCTCTCTGGGCTTCCCTTCGCCAAGCTCATCCGCCACCCCAAGCCTTCAAATCTGCATTTCAGCCATCTGCTCCCGGGGGGAGGGGGGGTGTCTTTGGGTTTTGTGCTTTCTCTCCCCAGACTCTTTCCTTTCCCAACTCGCCCCCTCTCCCCTCACTTTGCATCGGCCGCCTTCGCTAATTCTTGTTCCTTTCCTTTCCACTTCGTCTCCTGAATGTCACAATCTATATAGCTTTCACATCTTAATTAGTCCTTAAATAAGCAGCACCTATAGGATCTGAAGTGCCTTGCCCACAGACTGGCACACAGTAGGCCAGGCACGTGATGGGTGCTCACACATGTTAGGCTTTTTCCTTCTTCTCCCAGGCCTTTTGTACCCAGACGGTGGTAGCGAGAAGTCCAGTATCAGAAGAGTGATGCAGGAGTCGGTAGAAGGGATTTAATTGTCAATTACTTACTGCTTAGATTGAGAAGAAGCGGAACTCAGCTCTCTCTGTGTCCTGTGTTGTTTTATGTTAATTGCCTTTCAGAGGATTTGTAGGCCACTGTTCTGCGAACTTTGCAATTTAATTACCACCCTCCCCCCCCCCCCCCAATCTACAGTATTTACCCAGCCTTTCTTTTAGGGAAGAATGCGCCTTAACCTCCTAGCTGAAGTAACATTGTGTGTAAGCACTGTTGCATGTTTTTAATCTATTAGTTGGATAGTCCAGGAAGCTGCAGTAAATTTTGATCTTTTAAGAGCCGGGAAGAATCACGTTTGGATTTCTTGGAATCAGATGCTGAAGAGACCAGATATGCTTAGGAGTCAAAGTCCTGACAAGTTCTCTGAGTGTAGGAAGAATTATCCACCCTTTCTGGTTCCAGCACTCTTTCTATCAAAGGAAATAACTGTAGTCATTTTTTTAAAAGAGAATAAATCTGACTCTTTTTGAATGATAAAAGCATTGTTCTGGCCCTGTGCTCTTCTTGCCACATTTGCTCTGTTGGTCTCAAGCCTGGATGAATCCGTCAGGGAAGGCTGGGGAAAATCGTGTCACTGAGCTGCTGGGAGCTGTTCTGAACTTCCGTGTTCCAATTTGGTCTGCGCTGCCCAGAGAGCCGTGGAAACCTCCATGGCTGCTTATATGTGTATATCTTTGCCATTCTTCTCTGATCCTTTGTCCTCCTCTTCCCTTCTTTCTGCTGATTTTGCCTCAACTCTGAGTTCCTAAGGATCTGCCATTTTTGTCTGCCTGGACCTATCTGATTTCTTACCTCTTTCTCCCCCCCACCTTAATCTGAGAGAAAGAAAGTCTGCCTTTCTCAGGTTCCTTCGACCATTCTCATACATGTTTACATGCTTAGGTTTCCGCCATTCAAAACAAAACAAAAATCCTTCCCTGAAGCTTCCTTTTTTTTTTCCTTCTCAGATTGATGTGGCATTCCTTAGGGTTTCATTTTTGTCCTTTTCCCTGTTCTCTCTCTGATTTCCTGTGATTTTTTTTTTTAATTAAAGATTTATTTATTTGACAGGAAGAGTGACAGAGAGAGCAAGAGAGAGTCAGTGAGAAGTCTTCCATCTGCTGGTTCACTCCCCAAATGGCTGCAACAGCCAGGGCTGGTCCAGGCAAAAGCAGGAGCTCCAAACTCCATCCTGGTCTCCCACGTGCATGGCAGGAGCCCAAGTATGTTGGCCATCTTCCACTGCTTTGCTTGGCCATTAGCAGGATCTGGGGCATGAGAAGCCAGGGCTAGAACCAGTGCCTCAGTGTGAGATGCCAGCATCCCAAGTGGTGGCTTAACCCACTGTGCTACAATACTGGCCCCAGTGTGATTATTCCTCTCATGGATCAAATAGCACTTCTATATGGCTTTCAAAGATGTGCATCCTATCTCCGTTTCTCTTGAACTTTAGGTCCCGATTTTCATCTGTACTGGATAGCTATACATGGATACCTGGTACTTCAAAAGCGGCCATCTTTACCTTCATCTTCCCTCTACCTATAGCCGATGCAAGCGCATAGACATATGTTCTACCTATTTTAAGATTTTTATCCTAGAAACTTTAGAATTGTTCTCTTTCCTTCTCACTCCCATTAAGTCTATTATAGATCTATTGTTGCTACCTTAAATCATTTTCTTTCCTCATTGCCAGAAGATTGGTTTAGAACTTGGTTATTTATTTATTTATTTTTTTCTGAAAATATTCAGAACCACCTCATGGGATTCCTTGCCTCTGAGACCTGTACTCTGGTCCAGTTCTTCACACCATTGCTGGGATTGGTTCCATTTCTAAAATATCAACCTGATCATGTCATTTGTTTCCTTAAAACATTCTGTCAACTCCCAAACAGTGTGATTACCTGGCTTACCACACCTTCTGTAGCATGGACTCGACCTCATCCTGGGCCTTCGTGATCCAGACTAGAAAGTAGTTAAGAAAATAGAAGGGTACATCAGGAAGTTTGTAAGAAAATAGATTTAATTAAAAAAATTTTAGATTTTTTTTTAAATTTATTTGAGAGTCAGAATTTTGGAGAGAGAGAGGAAGAGACAGAGAGAGGGAGATCGTCCACCTGCTGGTTCACTCCCCAAATAGCCACAACAAACAGGGCTGGGCCAGGCTGATACCAGGAGCCACGAGCTTCTTCTGTGTCTGCCACATGGGTGCAAAAACCAAAGTACTTGGGCCGTTAACAGGGAGCTGGATTGGAAGTGGAGCAGCTGTTGGTGTCAAAGGTGGTGGTTTTACCTGCTGTGTCACACACTGTGCCCTTCATGAACTTTTTGAAGACCTTTCAGATATATAATTTTAAAACTTTTTTGCTCCAAAATAAACTTTTAATTCCATGAACTTTTTTTTTTTTAAGTTTATCTGCTCCCATTCACTTGAAAGGCAGAGGGGCAGAGGGAGAGAGAGGATAGAGAGATCTTCCATCTGCTGGTTCGTGCCCCAAAATGGCTACAACAGCCAGGGCTGGGCCAGGCCAAAGATAGAAGCCAGGAACTTCATCTGGATCTCCTGTGTGGGAGGCAGGAATCTGAGTACTTGGGCCATTCCTAGGATGCATGAGAAGTGGAGTGTCCAGGACTCGAACTGGCATTCCCGTAGTCATCCCAAGCACACGATCAGCCTGGTGCACTACATCCCTACCACTGTGTGAACTTTGTAAAGCACCATTGTAGACCATTCACTACTGTGTGATCAAGACTGTGATATGGACCCTGTGACAGAGATAACTACAGGGTGCCCTAGGAATCCTCTCCTGGGAGGGGTGGGGAAAGGTTTTAGTCCACTGTTTTTGACTACTCTGCCCACCTCAGTTTGGATTAGGTGGCTTATATTTGCATACTTCCATCTCTGTTTTCACACTATTTATGATGATCTGCTTTCTTGTTTTCTCACTAATTAGTGCACTTTTTTTTTTAAAGATTTATTTATTTATTTCAGAGGCAGAGTTACAGAGAGAGGGAGAGACAGAAAGAAAGATCTTCCATCCGATGGTTCACTCCCCAAATGGCTGAGCTGATCCGAAGCCAGGAGCCAAGGGCTTCTTCCTGGTCTCCCATGTGGGTGCAGGGGCCCAAGCACTTGGGGCATCTTCTGCTGCTTTCGCAGGCCACTAGCAGGGAGCTGGGTAGGAAGAGGAGCAGCCAGGACTTGAAGCAGTGCCCATATGGGATGCTGACGCTGCAGGTGGAGGCTTAGCCTACTATGCCACAGCACCAGGCCCTAATTAGTGTACTCTTTAAGGAAAGGGACTGTGTCATATCTTATTGTGTCTCCAGTTTAGAGCAGAGTGCAGGACACATGGTAGGTGTAAACTAATTAAGTTATCAGAAGAATTGAATCTAGACAGGGGAAGGTAAGGAGAAACAGGCATTTTGGGGAAGAGGGAATAACATGTAGAGAGTTACATGATATCTCAGTGCATTTGGATAAGAACTGGTAATTTGGAAAAGCTGAAAAAGCATGATGAGAGGTGGCTGTTTCCAGACACCTCTTCAGCGCAGGAAGATCTTGCAAGTCTGATTTGTTCCCATCTCAGGCTTTGTGTTTTGCTGCATGCATTGCTTTTGGCTGCAGCCATATAAAATCCGTATACATTATGTTACCCAATCTTGCCTAGATGCCTTTTTCTGTGTTTTTCTTTCTCCATGGAATACCCTTTACCCTCTTAGCCACTTACAGATTATGCATGCTTCCGGTATTCCTGCAGTAAGGCCTTCCCCCATTTCCTACCAGTTATCTTTCTGTTGATCTCTATTGCCAAAATACCTCTTAATGGTTGCGTTTACTTGTTTATATAGCTTTCTCTACTTTCTCTCTTCTGTGGGTAGGGCTTTGAAACCAGGATTTTTTTTTTGGTAAGTTTTTAAATTTTTTTTTAATCAACACAAAATATATATACATTTATGGGGTACAGTATTTTTTTCTTTGTATTTTTAAAATTAAGGATAACTGTGCATAATAATTAATTCTTCTTCCCCCCCTTTTTTTTCACTTTATGTGAATGAAGTTGGACATCTTTTCCAAATGATTGTTATTTAAAGCCCTTGCTTATTTTTCTGCTGAACTATGTCTTTTTTTACTTTTTTTTGTTGGACTGTTTATTTAGTGGAACATTAAGCATTTGACTATAATGTAAATTAGTAATATGTTATCTCATAAAATGCATGCAGTTTTACGTGCTGCAGCTTTTCAATATATTTTGAATTCATGAAGTGTGATACTTGTGGTTTTATTCATTTTCTTTTTTTTAAATTTTTTTAACTTTTATTTAATGAATATAAATTTCCAAAGTACAGCTTATGGATTACAATGGCTTCCCCCCCATAACTTCCCTCCCACCCACAACCCTCCCCTTTCCCACTCCCTCTCCCCTTCAATTCACATCAAGATTCATTTTTGATTCTCTTTATATACAGAAGATCAGTTTAGCATACATTAAGTAAAGATTTCAACAGTTTGCTCCCACACAGAAACATAAAGTGAAAAATACTGTTTGAGTACTAGTTATAGCATTAAATATCAATGTACAACACACTAAGGAGAGAGATCCTACATGAGGAGTAAGTGCACAGTGACTCCTGTTGTTGACTTAACAAATTGACACTCTTGTTTATGGCATCAGTAATCACCCTAGGCTCTTGTCATGAGCTGCCAAGGCTATGGAAGCCCCCTGAGTTCACTGACTCTGATCATTTTTAGACAAGGCCATGGTCAAAAGTGAAAGTTCTCTCACTTGTGGAGATCTTCCATTTAGGTGTGTGTTGTTGTTGTTGTTGTGGTTTTTTTTTTTTTTTTGCCAGAGTGCCTTTGCTTTCCATGCCTGAAATACTCTCATGGGCTTTTCAGCTGGATCCGCATGCCTTAAGGGCTGATTCTGAGTCCAGAGTGCTGTTTAGGACATCTGCCATTCTATGGGTCTGCTGTGTATCTCACTTCCCATGTTGGATCGTTCTCTCCCTTTTTTATTCTATCAGCTAGTATTTTCAGACACTATTCTTGTTTATGTGATCCCTTTGGTTCTTAGTCCTATCATTATGATCAGTTGTGAACAGAAATTGATCACTGGGACTAGTGAGATGGCATTGGTACATGCCACCTTGATGGGATTGAATTGGAATCCCCTGGTATGTTTCTAACTCTACCATTTGAGGTAAGTCAGCTTGAGCATGTCCCAAATTGCACATCACTTCCCTCTCTTATTCCCACTCTTATATATATATTTTTTTTGACAGGCAGAGTAGACAGTGAGAGAGAGAGACAGAGAGAAAGGTCTTCTTTGCCGTTGGTTCACCCTCCAGTGGCCGCTGTGGCCGGTGCGCTGCAGCTGGTGCACCACGCTGATCCGATGGCGGGAGCCAGGTACTTATCCTGGTCTTCCATGGGGTGCAGGGCCCAAGCACTTGGGCCATCCTCCACTGCACTCCCGGGCCACAGCAGAGAGCTGGCCTGGAAGAGGGGCAGCCGGGACAGAATCTGGCGCCCTGACCGGGACTAGAACCTGGTGTGCCGGCACCACAAGGCGGAGGATTAGCCTAGTGAGCCGTGGCGCCGGCCTCCCATTCTTATATTTAACAGTGATCACTTTACAGTTGTTTCAACACTTAAGAATAATTGTGTATTGATTACAGTAGTCAACCAAAAGTATTAAGTAGAACAAACAAAAAAAATACTAAGAGGGATAACATATTAAGTTGTTCATCAACAGTCAGGGCAAGGGCTGATCAAGTCACCGTTTCTCATAGTGTTCATTTCACTTTAACAGGTTTCCTTTTTGGTGCTCAGTTAGTTGTCACCTATCAGGGAGAACATATGGTATTTGTCCCTTTGGGATTGGCTTATTTCACTCAGCATAATGTTTTCCAAATTCCTAACAGGGATCACTTTTCAGTTAAAATTTAAACACCTAAGAATAATTGTGTGTCAATTACAGAGTTCAACCAATGGTACTAGAACAAAAAAAATACTAAAATGGATAAAGTATTACATTGTACATCAACCATCAGGACAAGAGCTGATCAAGTCACTGTTTCTCATAGTGTCCATTTCACTTCAACAAGTTTCCCCTTTGGTGCTCAGTTAGTTGTTGCCGATCAGGGAGAACATATGATATTTGTCCCTTTGGGACTGGCTTAATTCACTCAGCATGATGTTTTCCAAATTCCTCCATCTTGTTGCAAATGACCGGGTTTCGTTGTTTTTGACTGCTGTATAGTATTCTATAGAGTACATGTCCCATAATTTCTTTATCCAGTCTACTGTTGATGGGCATTTGGGTTGGTTCCAGGTCTTAGCTATTGTGAATTGAGCTGCAATAAACATTAAGGTGCAGGCAGCTTTTTTGTTTGCCAATTTAATTTCCTTTGGGTAAATTCCAAGGAGTGGGATGGCTGGGTTGAATGGTAGGGTTATCTTCAGGTTTCTGAGGAATCTCCAGACTGACTTCCATAGTGGCTTCACCAGTTTGCATTCCCACCAACAGTGGGTTAGTGTCCCTTTTTCCCCACATCCTCTCCAGCATCTATTGTTGGTAGATTTCTGCATGTGAGCCATTCTAACCGGGGTGAGGTGAAACCTCATTGTGGTTTTGATTTGCATTTCCCTAATTGCTAGTGATCTTGAACATTCTATTGGTGAGAATTTTATTGAGGATTTTTGCATCTATGTTCATCAAGGATATTGGTCTGTAATTTTCTTTCAATGCTGCATCTTTTTCTGGCTTAGGAATTTAGGTGATGCTGGCTTCATAGAAAGTATTTGGGAGGACTCCCTCTTTTTCGATTGTTCTGAATAGTTTGAGAAGAATTGGAGTTAGTTCTTCTTTAAATGTCTGGTAGAATTCAGCAGTGAATTCATCTGGTCTTGGGCTTTTCTTTGTTGGGAGGGCCTTTATTACTGTTTCAATTTCTGTCTCATTTATGGGTCTGTTTAGGTTTTCGATGTCTTCCTGGTTCAATTTAGGTAGGTTGCATGTGTCCAGGAATCTATCCATTTCTGATAGGTTTCCCTGTTTGCTGGCATACAAGTCCTTGGATGATTCTTTTTATTTCTGTGGTGTCTGTTGTTACGTTTCCTTTTTCATCTCTGATTTTATTGATTTGGGTCTTTTCTCTTCTTTTTTTAGTTATTTGGGCCAATGGGGTGTCAATTTTGTTTATTTTTTCAAAAAACCAGCTCCTCGTTTGGCTGATTTTTTGTAATTTTTTTTTTTTTTGGATTCAATCCTGTTGATTTCTTCTCTGATTTTAATTATTTCTCTTCTCCTACTAGATTTGGGTCTGGTTTGTTGCAGATTTTCTAGATCCTTGAGATGAATTGAAAGCTCATCTATTTGGCGCCTTTCCAATTTCTTGATGTAGGCACCTATTGATATAAACTTTTCTCTTAACACTGCTTTTGCTGCGTCCCATAAGTTTTGGTATGTTGTGCTATTATCCTCATTTACTTCCAGAAAATTTTTGATTTCTCTTTTAATTTCTTCTATGACCCATTGTTCATTCAGGAGCATGTTGTTCATTCTCCATGTGTTTGTGTATGCTCTAGGGATTCCTGAGTTGCTAATTTCCAACTTCATTCCTTATGGTCTGGGAAGCTGCGTGGTATGATTCTAATTCTTTTGAATTTGCTGAGACTTGCTTTATGGCCTAGTATGTGGTCAGTCCTAGAGAAGGTTCCATGTACTGCTGAGAAGAATGTAAAATCTTTAGCTGTAGGATTGAAAGTTCTGTATATATCTGTTAGATCCATTTGGGCTATAGTGTCGTTTAAATCTACTGTCTCCTTGTTGATCTTCTGTACTGTTGATCTGTCTATTTCTGAGAGTGGAGTATTGAAGTCCCCCAGTACTATTGTATTGGGGTCTAAGTCTCCCTTTAAGTCCCTTAACAAATCTTTTAAATAAACTGGTGCTCTGTAGTTAGGTGCATATACATTGATAATCGTTATATCTTCCTGTTGAATTGATCCCTTAATCATTATATA
This sequence comes from Oryctolagus cuniculus, assembly GCF_051225735.1. Classification (NCBI taxonomy): domain Eukaryota; kingdom Metazoa; phylum Chordata; class Mammalia; order Lagomorpha; family Leporidae; genus Oryctolagus; species Oryctolagus cuniculus. The sequence continues at coordinate 34,341,034 of NC_142885.1, forward strand.
GTGCCCCTCTTTGTCTCTGTTAACAGTTTTTGTGGTAAAGTTTATGTTGTGCGATATTAAGATGGCTACGCCCGCTCTTTTTTCATTTTTGTTGGCATGGTATATCTTTTCCCAGCCTTTCACTTTCAGTTTGTATGCATCTTTGTTGGAAAGATGTGTTTCTTTTAAGCAGCAAATAGATGGGGTTTGTTTCTTAAGCCAATCAGCCAATTGGTGTCTTTTAACTGGACAATTCAGGCCATTAATGTTCAATGTGTCTAATGATAAGTGGTAACTTTGCCCTGCCATTTGCCAAAGATAAGTTCTAATATATGCTTTGAATTCCCTGTGATCTTTTGCTGTGAGGTTTCCTTCCTTTACCTTCTTTCATATTGATGACCATGTTTCTGTGTTTCTGTGTGCAACACCTCTTTAAGCATCTTTTGCAGGGCTGGGCGAGTGGCGACAAATTCTTTCAATTTTTGTTTGCTGGGAAAGGTCTTTATTTCACCTTCATTCACAAATGAGAGATCATTTTGGTTATGAAGGTGCTGTATTGTGGTTCCATATAAATTTTAGGATTGTTTTTCATTTTCATTTTTGCTAAAAATGCCTCCAGAATTTTGATAGGAATCCCTTTAATCTATAGACATATTTGGATAGTGTGAGCAATTTAACCATATTAATTCATATAATCCATGATTATGGATACTTTCCATTTATTTTTGTCTGCTTAATATCTCTCAGTATTTTATACCTCTACCTGAGCAATAATTAAATTATACACCTGGATTAAACCATATACAGCAAACAATTAAAAATTTAATTGGTGGGGCTGACGCTGTGGCCTAACAGGTAAAGCCGCCGCCTGCAGTTCCAGCATCATTTATAGGTGCCGTTCGTGTCCCAGATACTCCACTTCCGATCTAGCTCTCTGCTATGGGCTGGGAAAGCAGTGGAAGATGGCCCAAGTCCATGGGCCCCTGTACCCATGTGGGAGACCCAGAGGAAACTCCTGGCTCCTGGCTTCGGATTAGTGCGGCTCCGGCTGTTGCGGCCATCTGGGGAGTGAACCAGCGGATAGAAGACCTCTCTATCTTGGCCTCTCCTTCTTTTTCTGTGTAACTCTGACTTTCAAATGAATAAATCTTTAAAAAAATTTTTAATTGAAGACTTAAAAATGTGATTATAAATGGTAAAACTCCTAGAATAGAACATAGGAGGAAACTTCTTAACATTAGTTTTGGTAGTGTTTTCTTGGGTTTGACATCAAGAGCAAAAGCAGCAAAACCAAAAATAGACAAGCCTGACTACATCAAGGTGAAAAGCTTCCACACAGCAAAGAGAACATCAACAAAGTGAAAGGCAGCCTATGGAATGGGTGAAAATATTTGCATACCTTATGATAAGGGGTTAATATCCAAAATGTACAAGGCTCTCTTAGAATTCAATAGCATAAACAAACAAAAACCAAATAAATCCATTAAAATAAGGACAAGGGACTTGAATGGAGATTTTTAATAGGAAGACATAGAGATGGTCATCTGGTATATGAAAAATTGCTCAGTACCATTAATTAGCAGGTAATAGCAGATCAAACCACAGAGATGTCACTTATTAGGGTATATATGGGAAATATAGGGTATATATATATATAAATATGGGAAAATGGAAAAAATTGAGATCCTTATACAGTGTTGTTGGGAATGGGAAAATAATATGGAGGTCCCTTAAAAATAAAATTAGAATTAGCATATGATAACAGGCCCGCTTTTGGGTAAATGTTCAAAAGAACTGAAATCAACATCTCAAGGAGGTACTAGCACAGTGACATTCATTTCAACATTATTTATATATGGATTCAACACAAAATGTCCATTGACAGATAAATGGGTAAAAAATTGTAGTATATATGTGCAATGTAATTACTCAGCCTTACAAGGGAAGGAGATCCTGTTATTTGTGAAAAGATGGCTAGACCTGAACGACATTATGCTAAGTGAAACAATTCAGTCACAAAAGGACAAATACTGTATGATTCCACTTATTTGGGGTATGTAAGCTAGCCAGACTCATACAAGCAGTACTGAAGTGATGGTGGTTGCCAGAAGCTGGCACTAGGTGAAATGGGAAATTCTTTTTCTTTCTTATTTTTTTCCCCTGAATAAACCTTTTGTTTAATGAGTACAGATTTCCTAAGTACAACTTTAGGAATATAATTATTCCTCCCATCATACCTGCCCTCCCACCCCTACTCCCATCCCATCTCCTCCTCCCTCTCCCATTCCCACCCCCATTCCAGGATGGGTTTTGACTCATGTCTGCATCCCCTACTCTAGCAGATAATATGAATGCGTGCTGAAGCCATATGTATTTTGAGCCTCCTGGTGACATTGTGAAGAGTGGATAGAGAGGGGCAAGACTGGACACATGAAGGCAACTAGGGGAGTCATGGCAGGAATCTAGGTGAAGGATGGTGGGGCCAGGAAGACTGAGAGGATGGGACTGACTGAACAGATTGAAAAGCAGAACTTAGGTGTAGGAGGAGAGGGAGAAAGGGAGAAGGAAGAGCCAGAAATTAAAAAAAATATATTGTATTTATTTATTTGAGAAGTAGAGTTACAGACAGTGAGAGGGAGAGACAGAAAGAAAGCTCTTCTTTCCATTGATTCACTTCCCAAATGGCCAAACAGCTGCGCTGATCTGAAGTCAGGAGCCAGGTGCTTCTTCCTGGTCTCTCATGTGGGTGCAGGGGCCCAAGTATTTGGACCATTTTCCAGTGCTTTCCCAGGCCATAGCAGAGAGCTGGATTGGAAGAGGAGCGGCTGGGACTTGAACCGGCACCTATATGGGATGCCGGCGCTGCGGGCAGAGGATTAACCTACTGTGCCAGAGTGCCAGCTCTGAGATGCTTTCTTGATATTTGGCTTGGGTGACTATGCTAATGCTGGTTCTGTTAATCCAGATAGGAAAAGGAACAGGTTTTGCAGAGAAAAGGAGAAATCCAGTGGTACCATCTTGTTGCCCAAAGGAATAAGAGAGCAGCTGAGCATGAAGGTGGAGATTAGATGGAAGGTCTGCACCAGGATAGCATCTGAATTCGCCAGAAGTAGGTGAGATTGCTTGCACTAGTGATTTCCAACACAAACACTACTTTAAAACTACCCAGGGAGCTTGTAAAGGGTGGCGGCAGAAGGATCCTGACATCTGCAGATTCTGCTTCATTTGGTCTGGTGCAGGACCAGCCCTTGTTATTTTAAAAATACTTCCCAGGGGATAGATGGTGGCATCTGCATCTAGATATGCATCTAGACCTGGGCTGAGAGCAGGAGAGGAAATGATAGAACCCTGAGGAGCAATTTAACTCATGCAGGCTAAATATCATCTTTGTTGGTCTGGTTGGTTACTTACATCCCTGCTACTTTGCTCATATACCTATTTAAAGTATTTACTGCATTTTATTGAAGTTATTTCTCATTTCCTGTTGTCTTGAGGTCTAGGACCATGCCTTATTTATCTATTCATCACTACTTTGTGTGGTACTTGATATATTTTAGAAACTTGAATAGTTGTTTGAATGGATCAGTTGGTAAATAACGTAAAACTGATCATGAATTTGTGGTTTTTGCAAGCTGACCACCAGTTTCTTGGCTGTTTAACAGGTCACTAGTCAAGCTTGCCTAGTCATTCTTGTTTTAAAAACACACAACACAATCTTTATAAATTAGTGTGTCTAATGATAATCTCCTCCATGACTTGGCTTTTAAGGTGGTTAATCCGTGATAGTTACTATAGAGTTCCATTCACACTTCATCTTTAGCACATACTATTTTTTTAAAAAAGATTTATTTATTTATTTGGGAGGCAGAGTTACAGAGAGGTAGAGACAGAGGTAGGTCTCCCTTATGGGTGCAGGGACCCAAGCACAAACCCATACCCATGTGGTATGCCAGTGCTGCAGGAGGAGGCTTGACCTACTAGGCCACAGCACCAGCCCCTAAAACATACTATTTAAAGTAGACCTTATTTCAGGTGGTTAAGGCATATAAATCTTAAAGTTTTTAAAAAATAAGCCAGCATTGTGGCATAGTGGTTTATATGCTGGCATCCCATATGGGTGCTGGTTTGAGTCCCAGCTGCTACACTTCTGATCTGGCTCCCTGCTAATGTTCCTGGGAAAGCAGTGGAGAGTGGCCCAAGTCCTTAGGCCCCTGTACTCCCATGGGAGACCCAGAAGAAGCTCCTGGCTCCTGATTTTGGACCAGTCCGGCTCCAGCTGTTGCAGCCATTTTTTTTTTTTTTTGTCTGTCTGTCTGTCTGTCTCTCTGTGATGAGGCCTTTTAAATAAATAAATAAATAAATCTTAAAAAAGAGCTTAGATTCTACAGTAAGGTGGAATCATAGCTTTTTTAGAAAAAAAACACATAGTTCTGATTTTAGGCTCATAAGCTTTGGGATTTTAATTAGAACAAAAACTGTCAAGTTGATAAAAGATCTTGAGCACTGACATACAAATTTCTTTTCTTTTTTTTTTTTTTTTTTGAAAACATTTATTTTATTTATTTGAAAGGCAGAGTTACAGAGAGAGGTGGAGACAGAGAGAGAGAGATCTTCCATCTACTGGTTCACTCCCTGGATGGCTGCAATGGCCAGGACTAGGCCAGACTGGAGCCAGGAGCCAGGAGCTTCTTCCAGGTCTCCCACATGCGTGGAATGGCCTAACTTGGGCCATTCACCATGGCTTTTGCAGGCACGTTAGCAGGGAGCTGAATCAGAAGTAGAGCAGCCTGGAATGGAACTGGCCTCCATTTGGGATGCCTGTGCTGCAGGCTGTGGCTTAATTTGCTAAGCCATAAGGCCAGCCCCACCAATTTCTTTTTAAAAGAAAGTAGGAAATTTTCATTAAGCCCTATATCTAAATGAGTCTCGGTAGCATTGGTGTTAGGGAGGGGGAAAAATCTGTAATTCCCAAATATTTAATTACATTTATAGGAAACTAGTAATTGCTGTTATATTGATATCATCATATTTTATAATTTCTCAGGGTTGGAGTTGTCTTTTTTCCCTGGTTCTTCAGATTTTTGTCACCTGTTTCTCTGTATAGAATTTGTGGTTGACAGTTGTTTAACCTTTGAAAACTTTGTTCAGATCTCCTTGACTTAAGATGAGAAATCTTGTCTTTGGACTTTGTTTTTCTCTGTATGTAATTTGTCATTTCTCCTTAGCTACTTTAATGAGTTTTTTCTTTGTCTTCAATTTTCAGAAATTTAATTATGAAGTATCTTGACTGCATGAATTTCTTTATTTATTTCTATTTATTTTATTTCTATTTATTTATTTCTATTATTATTCTATTTGGAGTTTTCTTACCTTCTTGAACCAAATTTGAGAAGTTTTCAGCCATTCCCTAGAATTATTTTTCAGTAGCACTTTCACCTCTTTTGATACCACTGTGATAATGGGAATGTTAGGTTTTTTTTGTTATTGTTACTGTCCACAGGGTATGAAACACTTCTCTTTTTTGTTTCCCTGTTGTTTAGATTGAGTAATTCCTGTTTTTCTACTTCCCATTTCAAGTTCACTGGTTCTTTCCTCTGTTATGTTCATTCTGCTGTTGAGACCACCCAGTGAGTTTTTGGTTATTGTAATGTATTTGCTTATTTTGGTTACTGTGTTTTTCAATTTCATAATTTCCATTTGTTTCTTTTCTCTATCTTCTATTTGGTGAGATTTTCTGGTTTTTTGTTTGTTTGAAGGATATATTGTAATTGCTTGTTAAAGCAGGATGGCTGCTTTAAAATCCTTGTCAAATAATTCCAACACATTTGTTAATTGTATTTTCTCATTCAAATTGTGATACTCTAAGTTCTGGGTATGATGTATGCTGGACATTTTGGATATTATGTGATGAACTATGGATCTTAATTTCAGTCTTCTATTTTCGTAGGTATCCACTTTAAGTTTTAGTTTTCCAATGTACTTTTTTCTGTAGCAGTTTTATTGAAATGCAGTTCACATTATCATACACTTATTGTTACATTTAAAGTGTAAAACTCATTTACTTTGAATATATTCACAGAGTTGCTCATTCATTATTGCAACCAATTTTAGAGCCTTTTCACTACCCCAAAAGAAACTTCCTACTCTACAAAGAACCATACCACATATTCCTTAGCCATCGCTCTCAACTCTCTTCCTCATTCCTTCCATCCCTAGGCAACCACTAGTCTATTTTCTGTCTCTGTAGGTGTATATTATAGAGTAGGAATATCTGTTCCAGACACATCATTTAAACAGAATCATATAATATATTGCCCTTCTGGCTTTTCTCATGCAGCACAATGTTTTCAGAGTTCTTTCATGCTGTGGCATGTATCAGTATTTCATTTATTTTTTTTAAACAGTTTTTTAAAATTGATGCAAATTAATTATATTATTTTTGGGTTCAGTGGACATTTCAATACATATATCCAATGTGCAATGAATAGATGAGGATAATTGGCATGTCTGTTTATTTAGGCATTTATCATTTCTTTTTGTTGAACATTCAAAATTTTTCTTCTAGATATTTTGAAATACTTAAGTATTGTCAACCACAGTTACACTACTGTGCCACGGAACATTAGAAGTTATTCCTCCAATATGACCGGACCCTGTTAACCATCCTCTCTCTTCAATTTCTTTTTATTACCAAATAATTATTTTTTTTAAAGATTTACTTATTTATTTGAAAGACAGAGTTACACAGAGAGAAGGGCAGAGAGAGAGGGAGGTCTTCCATCCATTGGTTCACTCCCCAATTGGCCGCAATGGCCGGAGCTGCACCTATCTGAAGCCAGGAGCCAGGAGCTGCTTCTGGGTCTTCCACATGGGTGCAGGGGTCCAAGGCCTTGGGCCATCTTCTACTGCTTTCCCAGGCCATAGCAGAGAGCTGGATTGGAAGTGGAGCAGCTGGGTCTTGAACTGGTGCCCCTATGGGATGCTGGCATTCCAGGCGGCAGCTTTACCCGCTACACCACAGTGCAGGCCCCATCAAATAATATTCTATTATATGGATATACCATATTTTATTCATTCATTACTCACATGGTGGGTATTTGCGTTATTTTCACATTACTATGAATAAGGCTGTCATGAACATTCATGTACAGGTTTTTCTGTGGACTTATTTTCCTTTCTTTGGGGTGTATACCTGGTGATAGAATTGCTAAGTCAGATGGCAACTCTGGAATGTATATTTAACATTCGGAGGAATTGCAAGACAGTGTTTGCAAGGTGACTATACCATTTTACATTTCCAGCAGCAGTGGATAAAGTTCTAGTTTGTCCACATCCTTGCTGACATTTGTTATTGTCTGACTTTTTTGATTCTAGCCATCTTAGTGGTATAAAGTAGCATTTTACTGTAGTTTTTGATTTCTGTTTCTCTAATGGCTTAAGCAGTTTTCCATGTGTCTTTTGGCCATTTGTATATCTTTGCAGAAATGTATGTTTTTTGCCCAGTTTTTAAAAATTGAGTTGTCTTTTTATTGATGAGTTGTAAGATTTTTCTTTTCTTTTCTTTTTAATATTTATTTATTTATTTGAAAGGCAGAGTTACAGAGAGGCAGAGGTAGAGAAAGAGAGGTCTTCCATCCAATGGTTCACTCCCTAGATGGTGTTAATGACCGAGCTGTGTCGATCTGAAGCCAGGAGCCAGGAGCCTCCTCTGGGTCTCCCACATGGGTACAGGGGCCCAAGAACTTGAGCCATCTTCTATTGCTCTTCCAGGCTGTGGCAGAGAGCAGGATTAGAAGTGGAGCAGCTGGGACTTGAACCGGTGCCCATATGGAATGCTGGCACTGCAGGCGGCTGCTTTACCTGCTATGCCACAGTGCCAGCCCCTAAGATTTCTTTATTTGAGTGAAGTCTGGTCTCTAGATCCTTTAGCAGACATAGGATTTTTCAAATATGAATCTAACAATTCTGTGAGTTTTCTTTACTTCTTTGCTGATATTCTTTGACTCACAGAGGTTTTAACTTTGGTGAAGCCAATTTATCTATTTTTTTTGTCCAGTTGGAAGTTTGATAAGAATTGCATTGAGTCTTTAGATCATGTCAGAGAATATTGCCATTTTAGTAGTATTTAGTCTTCTAATCTGTGATCATAGGATGTCTTTTTATTTATTTAGATCTTAATTTCATTTTTTTAAAAAGATTTATTTATTTTGAAAGAGTTACACAGAGAGTGAGAGCAAGAAAAAATACCTTCCATCCACTAGTTTCATCCACAGTGGCCAGACTGGGCCAGGCTGAAGCCAAAAGCCAGGAGCTTCATCTGGGTTTCCCATGTGGGTGCAGGGGCTCGAACACTTGGGCCACCTTCTACTGCTTTTCTCAGGCTGTTAGCAGGGAGCTGGATCAGAAGTGGAGCAGCCAGGACCTGAACCAGGACCCAAATCAGCACCCAGCATCACAGGCGGTGGCTTTTCCTGCTGTGCTAGAATTCTGGCCCCCTTAATTTCTTTCATTAATGTTTTCTAGCTTTCAGTGTATGAATCTTATACTTTCTTGCTAGTTTTCCTTCATATTTTATTTTTTTGGTGAGTATCTTGGTGCTTTTGTAAATGAAAATTTTTTATTGACATTTTTGTGTTGTAGCTGCTAGCATTTAGAAATACAACTGAATTTCTTATATTGATCTTGTATTTTGCAACCATAGTAAACTCATTTAATAGTTCTGATGGTTTCTTTAATGATTTAATAGGATTATATATGTAGGATAGTGTTCACTTCTTTCCAATCTTATAATTTATTTTTCTTGTGTACAATGGCTAGAGCTGGGCTGATCCGAAGCCAGGAGCCAGGAACATTTTCCTGGTCTCCCATTCATGTGCAGGGACCCAAGGACTTGGGCCAACTTCCACTACTTTCCCAGGCCATAGCAGAGAGCTAGATAGGAAATGGAACAGCCGAACTTGAACTGGTGCCCATATGGGATGTCGGTAATGCAGGCAGCAGCACCAGCACTACTCTGTGCATTTTCTTAGATGCCTTTGAAAGATTGATGATGTTTCCTTCTGTTTCTAGTTTATTCATTGTGTGTGTGTTTTTTTTTTTAAAGATTTACTTATGTATTTATAAGTCAGAGTTACACAGAGAGATGAGAGGCGGAGAGAGAGAGAGAGGGAGAGAGAGAGAGAGAGAGAGAGAGAGAGAGACATATCTTCCATCCACTGGTTCACTCCGCAATTGGCTGCAATGGCCGGAGCTGCGCCGATCTGAAGCCAGGAGCCAGGAGCTTCTTCCAGGTCTCCCATGAGGGTGCAGAGGCCCAAGGGCTTGGGCCATCTTTACTGCTTTCCCAGGCCATAGCAGAGAGCTGGATTGGAAGTGGAGCAGCTGGGTCTTGAACTGGCGCCCATATGGGATGCCGGCACTTCAGGCCAGGGTATTAACCTGCTGTGCCACAGCGCCGGCCCGGCAGTAATATTTGTATTGAACTAATCTTGCATTCAGGGTTAAATCACCCCTATTCATGATATGTGATTCTTAGTATGTTGCTGGTTTGGTTTGCTAATGTTTTTGTTGACGATACTGAATTTGTAATAATAAATATTGGTCCGTAGGTTTTTTTTTTTTGAATCAAGGTAAAACTAGCCTCATATTATGAGTTTAAAAGTATTTCCTCCTCTTTGGAGTTTTGTAGAGTTTTTTTAAGGATTGATGTTAATTCTTTAATGTTTGGTAGAATTCACCAGTGAATCTATCTGGTCCTGGGAAGTGTTTGGTTACTAATTCAGTCTGGTTACTTGTTACAGGTCTATTCAGATTTTTAAATTTCTTCTTGAATCAATTTTGGTAATTTGTGTCTTTTAGGAATTTATTTCATCTCTTATAAGATTTTATGGATTGCAGTTGTTTAAAATCATTTTTATTTCTATAAGGCTGGTATTTATGTCTCTTTTTTCATTATTGGTTTTAGCCATTTGAATCTTCTCTCTTGTTTTTTGTCAGTCCCACTAAAGGATTGTCAGCATTTTGATCTTTTCAAAGAACCAACATTTGGCTTTGTTCATTTTTCTCTATTGTCCTTCTAGTCTGTTTCTTTCATTGTAGTCTTAATTCATTCCTTCTGCTGACTCTAGGTTAGTTGCTCTTCTTTTTCTAATTTCTTAAGTAAGTTAGATTGCTGATTTGTAATCTTTTGATATAGGTGTTTACAGCAGTGAATCTAGCACTGCTTTTGGTATTTTATGTTTTCATCTCAAAGTATTTGGTAACTTTCCTTATAATTTCTTCATTGGCTCATTTTTTTTAGGAGAGTGGTATTTAATTTGCATGTATTTGTGAATATTGCAAACTTTTTTCTGTTATTTTCTAATTTTATATTATTGTGGGCAGATAAAATACTTTGTATGGCTTCAGTCTATTGGGAATTTTTCTGAGGTGTGCACTTGGTGTATTCTAGAGAATGTTCCATGTGGGCTTAAAAACAGAATGTGTTCTACTGTTGTTACCTGAAAGATTTTATAGATGTTTGTAAGATCTACTTCATTTGTAGGCCTGTTCAAGGCTTCTATTTTCTTGTTTCCTTATTTATCTAGTTGTTTTATCCAGTATTGAAATGGGATATTGAAGTCTCCAACTGTTATTGTTGAGTTGTCTGTTTCTCACTTCTGTCAGTTTTTGCTTCATGTATTTTGGAAACCTATTGTTAGTTACATATTGGTTTATAATTATTACATCTTTTTGATGAATTGATAGATTTGCCCTCTTATGTACTTTATGTACTTTTTTTTTTTTTTGTCTTTAGTAACATGTTTTGCCATAAAATGGCATCGAATCTAATAGTGTATAGACACTCCAGAGTCATTGTGTGGCTATTTGCATGTAAAAATTTTTTCTTTAAGCCTATTTGGCCTTTGAGTCTAACTGTGTGTCTTATAAAAAGCATATATCATGTTTTTCAGTTGTTTTGATCCATTCTCAGTCCCTGCCAATTGACAATTTTTAACCCATTTGCATTTGTTTTAATTTACATTTAATTTAATTACTTTAATTTACATTTGTATTTACTCATCCTTGTACATTAGTAACAGTAGTTTTGTTATTTGTTTTCCGTATGTTTTAAATCTTTTTTGATTCTGTATTCCTCTGCACTACGTTTGTTTGTGTTAAATATTTTCCAGTATATATTTTAATTATTTTTATTGTATTTTTTATTTTCCCCTGGTGATAATTTAGCCTCTGAGGAAAAATTAAAAAAAATCTGGTTAAGTTAATATAAACTTAATTTTTAAGTGGAAATGTATCTTTTAAAAATATTTATTTTATTTGTTTGAAAGTCAGAATTATATAGAGCGGTAGAAACAGAGAGAGAGAGTAGTCTTCCGTCCCCTGGTTCACTCACCAAATGGCCTCAACAGCTGGAGCTGGGCCAATCTGAAGCTAGGGACCAGCAGCTTCTTCTGTGTCTCATCTGTGGGTGCAGGGGCCCAAAGACTCAGGCCATCCTCTGCTACTTGGCTGGGCTGATCAGTAGGGAGCTGGATTGGAAGTGGAACAGCTGGGACTCAAACCAGTGCCCATATGGGAGCCAGTGCTGCAGGCTGGGGCTTTAACCCTCTGTGCCACAGTGCCAGCCCCATAAATGCATTTTTTATTAAATGTTGTTTTGAAACATTTCTTTTTAAAAACATTATTTATTTATTTGAAAGGTAGAATGATAGAAAAAGTTAATTCCCCAAATGCCCATGATAGCTGGGCCTGGGTCAAATTGAAGCCAGGAATCTCAAACTGCATAGGGTCTTCTGTGTATTGTCAGAGAACCAAGTGCGTGGGCCTTCATCTGCTGCTTTCCCAGGTGCATTATCAGGAAACTGAATCAGAAGCAGAGTGTCCTGGCCTCATATTGACACTCTAGTGTGGGATGCAGGTGTCCATACCATGGTCTAACTTCTGTGCCACAAAACCCACCCATTGATTTCAATAGCATACAAAAACTAAGCTTGATAGTTTTTATACAGTCTCCTTTTAATTCATAAAGGAAGAGTTATAAATGAAAATATGTTTATATATACAATTTTCCACATGTATTTATATAATTTTATTGGTGCTATTTATTTCTTAATGTGGATTTGAATTGCTGTCTAGAGTCCTTTCACGTTAGCCCTAAGAACTCCCTTTTTTCCTTTCCTTTCCTTTCCTTTCCTTTCCTTTCCTTTCCCTTTCCCTTTCCCTTTTCCTTTTCCTTTTCCTTTCCTTCCGTTTTTTTTTAAACGATTTTTATTTATTTATTTGAGAGGTAGAGTAACACACAGAGGGAGAGACAGAGAGAAAGGTCTTCCATCCACTGGTTCACTCCCCAAATAGCCCCAATGGCCACAGCTGCGCCCATATGAATCCAGGAGCCGGGAGCCAGGAGCTTCCTCCAGGTCTCCCACATGGATGCAGGGGCCCAAGAACTTGGGCCATCTTCTGCTGCTTTCCCAAGCCATTAGCAGGGAGCTGGATAGGAAGAGGAGCAGCTGGGACTCAAACTGGTGCCCATATGGGATCCTGGTGCCACAAGCAAAGGCTTAGCCTACTATGCCACAGTGCTGTCCCTTATTTCTTATAAAGAAGGTTTTCTAGGGATGAATTCTCTGTTTTTTCTTTGCTGGGGATGTCTGAGTTTTACATTCATTTTTGAAAGATGGATTTTTGAAATGCCGGATTTAGGATTCTTGGTTGATGCGCTTTTTTCCTTTAGCACTGAAATGTGTCATCTTACTGCCTTCTTGGCCTCTGTGGTTTTTAATGAGAAGTCAGTTTTCTATCTTAGTGAGGATTTTGTGTGTGATGAGTTGTTTTTCTCTGATGTCTTCAAGATCCTCTCTGTTTTTGCCTTTTGACAGTTTGACCATGATGTGTCTAGATGCAGATCTCTGAGTTTATCCTACTTGGTGTTTATTGAGTTCCTTGGAAGTTTCAGTTAGTATTTTTCATTGAATTTGGAAAATTTTCAGCCATTATTTCTGTAATTATAATGTTTTATGCCTGTAACCCTTTCCTTCTGGAACTTCTTTCCCCCCTTCTGTAACTTAGTATTAGTATGTTAGTATGTTGGTAAACTTGATGATGTCCCATCGTTAGTATGTTAGTATACTTGATGATGTCCCATAGTTTTGAGGATATGGTTCATTGTTTTCATTGTTTTTTCTTTCTATTCTTCAGACTGGATAATTGATCTGTCCTTAAGTTTGCTGATTCTTTCTTCTGCCAGCTTAAGTCTGTCTTTGAGCCCCTCTAGTGGATTTTTCCTTTCAGTTACTGTTCAACTCCAGAATTTTTATTTAATTCTTAAAAAAAAAAATTGTATCTCTGGAGCAGGCATGTAGCTTAACAATTAAAAGGCCCAATTCCTACATCAGAGGTTCTGACTTCACTTCCCAGCTCTGGCTCCTGACTCTAGTTTCCTGCCAGTACAGACCCTAGGAGGCAGTGTGATAACTGCAGGTAACTAGGTTCCTGCTACAGCTGGACTGAGTTCCTGGCTTTTGGATCTGGCCTGGGCCATTGTGAGCATTGGGAGAGTGAACCAGTAGATAGGAGGAGCTCTGTCTATCAGTCTGTTTCTCTGCTTCTCTAAATTTAAATAAAGTAATTTCTGTTTATTTGAATTTAATCCATATTTGATGAGCAATCATGCTAACAATTTCCTTTAATTCTTTTGTTTTTAAAGATTTATTTATTTGGAAGTCAGAGTTACAGAGGAGAGGTAGAGAGAGAGTAGAGAGAGAGAGAGTTCTTCCATCCTTTGGTTCACTCCCCAAATGGCTGCAACGGCCAGAGTTGGGCCGATTTGAAGCCAGGAGCTCCTTCCAGGACTCCCTGGGGCCCAAGCACTGGGGCTATCTTCCACTGCTTTCCCAGGTGCATTAGCAGAGAGCTGGATGGGAAGTGGAGCAGCTGGGACTTGAACTAGTTCCCATATGGAATGCCAGCACTGCAAGAGGCAGCTTTATCACTAAACCATGGCGCCAGCTCCTCCTTTAATCCTTTAGATATGTGCTCATTTAGGTTTTGCTTTGTTTTATTTTATTTTGAGAGGCAGAGACAGATAGAGCTCTCACCTGCTGGTTCACTTCCTATATGCTAGCAACAACTGGGGCTGAGCCAGGCTGAAACTGGGAGCCAGGGACTCAATTCAGGTTCCTCATGTGGGTATCGGACTCAACTACCTGAACCATCAGCATGCAGTCTCTGAGGGTGCATGTTAGAAGGAAGCTGGAATCAGGAGTAGAGCTAGGATTCAAACTCAGGTTCTCTGACATGGGATATGAGTGTCTTAACTGCTTGGCTGTATGCCTACCCCCTTGCTTACTTATTTGAATGTATATATAGTAGCTCCTCTTAAGTCTTTATCTAGCAAGTCCAATGTCTAGGCTTTCTCAGGGATAGTTTCTATTGACTGCCTTTCTTTCCCTGTGTGTATGGGTTATGCTTTTCTCTTTGTGTACAATAATTTTTTATTGAAAAGTAAATATTTTAAATAATGTAATATGGCTACCATGGAAATCAGATCCCTCTCCCTCCTAAGACTTTTTGTTGCTATTTGTTTTATGACTTTCTGGGATTAATTATTTGTTTGTGTTTTTTTTTGTCCTGTGTAACCACTGAAGTTTCCGCTTGCTTAGCTTAGTGGTCCACTAATAATTCCTTAAATGTATTGAACCAATATGTCTCCTAGCCTTTGCTGAGGGCTCTGTGTTTGCGTGTGTGTGTGTGTTGTGTCACCCCTTCAGTGTAACAGCAGTTTACAGTTGTGCCTTAGCCTTTGTGTCCTGCTGGTATAGTACATCAAGGGCAGCCAGTTATGAGAGGTTGGGGACTTCCCATAGCTCTTTGCTAGGCATGTGCATGCTTTCTGGTTTCTTAGGTATTTGTTGGAGTTTTTATTTGTATTTATATAATTTTTGTTTATGTTTTTGTTGTTTTTAAGAGGGAGACACACACACATAGAGAGATCGCCCATCTTCTGGTCTACTTCTCAAATGGGTGCAACAGCCTGGGCTGGGCCTGTCTGAAGCCAGAAGCCTTGAACTGCATCTGGGTCTCCTATGGGGTTGCAGGGACCAGGTACTTGGACCATCCTCTGCTTCTTTCCTAGCTGCATTATTAGCAGGGAGCTGGATTGGAAGTGGAGCACTGGAACTTGAACTGCTGCTCTTTTTTTTTTTTTTTTTTTTTTTTTTGAAAGGAAAGCTGTATTTATTCAAGTTGGAAACCCCCTGTCAAAGTGGCCAGGAGAAACTGCTGCTGTTATGGGATGTTGGTGTCGTAAGCAGTTAACTCAACCAGCTGCTCCACAATGCCAGCCCCATGTTGGAGTCTTTAAAAGCCCACTATGGACATCTCATTTTCCAGTTTTTTTGTTTTTGTTTTTGACGAACGCCTTGTTTGTCCCCAACTGTCCCCACTACAGGCAGTGTGACATTAAACAATTTCCTCTGATTATTTTTAACAAGTGACCTGGGAATAGCACTGTTCTCATCAGTGGAGATCTGATTCAATTCAAATCAAGATAATAAGTCCTGATAATGGAGCTTTTCCATTGAGCTGCTAGACAGGTTAAATGGCAATTTGAGGATGCTGTTTTGGGGAGGGCCCTAATCTGTTCTGCCCCCTACGTGGCTGCTGGGCTGCTAGTATTCATAACTACCATGTTTGTGAAGCTGTTGATTTTCAAGGCTCTGAAGGGAAAGGGGAATGGGGCAAATTAATATGCCACAAAGCTTGCTGGGAATTCTACTTGCTGGGAATCAGCCATTTTTTCTTGTCTAAGCATTCTTTGGATTTTTGCAAGCCTTTGGTTAGTTTTTTAGAGTTCTGAAATGGTTGACTTTGATCATTTTTACTAGTGTTCTTGTTACTTTTATATGGACTGTTGGAGGTCCTTAATCTGCTATTCTTCAAGTGCTTCCTCCTGCTTTTTCTTAGAAGTTTGTGCTTCACATTTGCAAGTTTATTTTAGGCCACAGAAAACTCTGAGATTCTGTAATTCTGTTTTTTCTATTTTATGTTATTATTTCCTAAACTCTGGCTAAGCTGATTCCTTAATATTTCCTTAATATATGCTCTCCTCTTCCACTTTTAGGCTTATTGTTTTCTTTGCTCAAAACACTTTTTCTCCCCTACCCGCACAATGGGCACAATGGGACTACTGCTTATTCTCTAAGATTCATTCATTCTCATGTCATTGTCTTTGTATAGCTTTTTCTGATCCCATAGATTGTGATCCTTTCTTTAGATTCCCATATGTCTTTGTTCATACTTTTTGTGTGGTCTTTTTGTTATTTCATGGCATATATGGCTAGTTTCTTTTAAGTGTTTTTTTTTTTTAATTTGGTTTTTTTTTTTTTTTTTTTTTTTTTGACAGGCAGAGTTAGACAGAGAGAGAGAGAGACACAGAGAAAGGTCTTCCTTTTTCCATTGGTTCGCCCCCCAAATGGCCGCTACGGCTGGTGCTGCGCCGATTGGAAGCCAGGAGCCAGGTGCCTCCTCCTGGTCTCCCATGCGGGTACAGGGCCCAAGCACTTGGGCCATCCTCCACTGCCCTCCTGGGCCACGGCAGAGAGCTGGACTGGAAAAGGAGCAACTGGGACTAGAACCCGGTGCCCATATGGATTGCCGGCACCACAGGTGGAGGATTAACAAGTGAGCTAATGGCACTGGCCCCTATGGCTAGTTTCGTATCTTCTCTGGTAAGTTCCTAGTTTTTTGAAGGTAGATGATGAATCCTACTCTTCTATATGCTCAATAAATATTTTATTGAAATGTAAGGGTAAAATTTTATAGCAAAACATTCCACATTTTAAGTATTGCTACTGGGGACTAATTTTATTTATTACTGAATTAAAGGAACTTTTCTACTCTGGACAAAGTAAATAGCAATGTATCATTGAACATATTGCTATACAGGGGATCTTCAGAAAGTTCATAGAAAATGTGTATTGTGAAAGAATATTCACAGATTTCAAAATGTTTTACACAAAAACATTTTTTAAGTTACATTTTTCCATGAACTTTTTGAATTCTGTTGTATAATCCTTAGAAAGTTACAAGAAAATAAAATGATAAAGGCAAAATGTAATGCTTACCACTGAAATTATTTTAATAGTAGTTTCTTTGCAAGGATTTGATGCCTAGTGGCCGGCATCCCAGGGCACCGGGTTCTGGTCCCAGTTGTTCCTCTTCCAGTCCAGCTCTCTGCTGTGGCCCGGAAGCAGTGGAGGATGGCCCAAGTGCTTGGGCCCCGGCACCTGCATGGGAGACCAGGAAGAAGCACCTGGCTCCTGGCTTCGGATCAGCGCAGTGCCGGCCATAGTGGCCATTTAGGGCGTGAACCAACGGAGGGAAGACCATTCTTTCTGTCTCTCTGTCTGTCTACAACTCTACCTGTCAAATAGCTTTTTACAGAGAAGATCATAGAATTTCAGCTTTGAGAAACTGAATCAGAGGCATAATTTCCCACAAAGGAAGTTGAGAACTTACTTAACATCTGAAAGTGACTGAGGTGAAGTAAAATTAAACTGTTTTAAAAAAATACAGGAGGGGTGGGCATTTGTCCCTCTAGTTAAGATGATGATTAAGATACCCATATCTTGTACTGGAGTACCTGGGTTCAAGTCCTGGCTTTTCTCCTGGTTCCAGCTTCCTGATAATGTGTAGTATGTACTGGCTTAAGTAGTTGGGTACCTTCCAGCCCTGTCGGAGACCTGGATTGAGTCTGCCAGGAGTGGGCTGGGCTGGACATTTAGAGAGTGAATCAGCAGATGGGAGTGCTTTCACTTTCTCTCTGTCTCTCTCTCTCCAATAAAATAAAGAAGTAAGTAAGTAAATAAATAATTTAAAAAACCCTTCACACAGCAAAGTTAAAACTATTTACTATGGTAATTTCTAGCCTCAATATATGTCTTTTCTCTCTTTTTTAACTTTTTGATTTTTAAAAATTATTCAAAAGCTTCACTTTTCAATTTAGCTTTCTGCCTCTGTGGTTGTGCCTTCAACATTTTCACAACAGTTTTCTACCCTTTGATGAGGATCCTGTTACGGACATATTTAGCCCACATGGAACCACCATAGGTCCTGCTGACATGATACTTTGTTTTAGACAATCTCATTAGGACTTTATGTTTCCCAACACGAACCCCTCAAAGTCTGCTTGGGTGTGAGCCACATGCAGATTTGGTTCCTTCCCAACCTTCTTAGTATAAAGGCAACAATTCTGTTACCAGGAGTTTGGGATGGTCTGGTTTTGTTGGAGGCTATATTGTAAGAAAGCCCATGGTGATATGTCAAATGCTGGACCATTCAGACCATCTCTAAGTACCATCCCAGAAAAGCTGTCTTTTCTCTCTTTAGACAAAATCTAGCTCTCCATTTTTTTTTCTTTTTAAGATTTATTTTATTTATCTGAAAGGCAAAGTGTCAGAGAAAGGTAGAGACAGAGATTGCTGTTCCACCTGCTAGTTCAGTCTCCAAATGGCTGCAGTGTCCGAGGACCTGGTCTAGGCTAAAGCCAAGAGCCTGGGACTCTATCCAGGTCTCCCATTTGGTGGCAAGTGCTCAAGTACTTGGGCCATAATCCATTGCTTTCCCAGGTGCATTAGAAGGGAACTGGGTCAGAGTGGAGCAGCTGGGTCTTATACTGCAGCTCTAGTATGGGATGCTGCCATTGCAGGTGCCAGCTTGACCCACTATACCAGAGTGCCAGCTCCCCAGCTCTTCATTCTCAGTCTCATCCAGATGAGGTCATCTGAGATTTTCAGAAAGAGCAGATATGCAAACTGTTCATTTATCCCAATAAAGCATAATACATTCATGTATTTAGAGTTGTCTTCTGTCATCCTAATTAGATCTGAAATGTTCATAATGGAATAATCCTAGAGAAAATACAAATCAAAAGCTAGGCATACTTTTAAAACCATATGCCAGCAAAAGCCTTCTAAGTAATAACAGATGTTATTTATTGAATTCATTTATTTACACTCTAAATTTACAAAATTCATTTATTTACACTGTAATTGCAGTATACATGAGTTTTTGGTCCTGCCAAGCCTAATGTCTGGTAAATACCGTAATGTAGTGAAAGGCCTGGGTTCTAGCTTAGTCAACAGTTTTGCAAATATTAATATATTAAACAAATTATTTATTTCCTTTGGGCCTCAGTTTCCTCACATGTCAAATTATTCTAGGACAAAAGTGTTCCTGCATCTTATCATTTGTTGCAACAAGTGTAAAGGATTACAAAAAGTAAGATTCTTCTTATTCATCAATTAGAGTAATTTATAGAGGCAGATGAAATGGACTGATTAACAACAGTGGATTAGAAGAGCAAGGATCAAAGGGAAAATCAGAGAAGTGAGCTTAAGTGTTAGTTTTGGAGTTTTAATGAGAAAGTTTTAATGTAGTGATTCAGTGTGCGTATGTATCATGTACTCAATACATATGTAGCTTATTATGTTATATACTATGGGGAAAGTGAAAAGGAAAAGATATAGTCAATATCTTCTGAGAACTCACAATTAATTCACTCACAGATGTACTTATAGCCATAATTAACTTACTGGCAATCAAGAACCGATTAGTTAACTTAAAAGTCTGTACTTACAGTGAGCTCACGGTTTACTGGAAAAACAGATAAATTACCATAATGACGTAAGAAGTGATGTGAAAGGGGTGCATATGGGTGCTAATAAGGACAACACCCACGTCATATGTAGCAGAGAGCTGTCTGGAAAGCTTCCTGGAAGTGATGGCATTGAAGCTGAATGTTGAAGGATGAGTGGGAGTTAGTAGGCAGGAGAGATGTGCAAAGGCTGCAGTGCATGTAGAGGCTTTGACAGTAAGGGATGGTTCGGGTTGATGAAAGCAGTATTGGGTGAGTGTGTCTATGTGGAGTGATGGTGACAGGTGGGAAGTGGTGAGAGAAGAGGCAGAGGGACAGACAACATTTGGGACTGGATTGCGATGATTTTTTTCTGAGAGTATTAGAAAGTCATTGAAGTGCTTAAGCATGGTAATGCTTTAAATACGTTTGTGTTTTAGAAAGATTATTCCTGAAAAGGATAGTGAATGAACTGGTTATAGGAAGTCAGAACTCAGTCATGGAGAAAGGATGAGATGAGGATTAAAGCTATGTCAGCAGGGAAAGAAAAGGGAAAGGCATAGATTAAAGAGAGATGAATGAGGAAGAATTGACAGGACTACCAGTTATCCATGCAGAGGTTAAAGGAGAAACTGGCCGGCTCCGCGGCTCACTAGGCTAATCCTCTGCCTGTGGTGCTGGCACCCCAGGTTCTAATCCCGGTTGGGGCGCCAGATTCTGTCCTGGTTGCTCCTCTTTCAGTCCAGCTCTCTGCTGTGGCCCGGGAAGGCAGTGGAGGATGGCCCAAGTGCTTGGGCCCTGTACCTGCATGGGAGACCAGGAGAAGCACCTGGCTCCTGGCTTTGGATCGATGCAGCACACCAGCCGTAGCGGCCATTTGGGGAGTGAACCAATGGAAGGAAGACCTTTCTCTCTGTCTCTCTCTCTCTCTCACTGTCTAACTCTGCCTGTCAAAAAAAAAAAAAAAAAAAAAAGGTTAAAGGAGAAATGACATGAAGATTTCTAAGTTTTTAGCTTGGGAACTCAAGAGAAAGTGATTCATTGACCAGTAAGGAAATAGAAAAGTAGGTGAGAGGAACTTGGGAAAATATGTGTGATTGATGTTCATTGAATTTCACCTGCCAAAGGGACATTCAGATCAAGTTGTCCCTTGGCCTTTGAATAGTCAGCTCTGAGATTTGGGATAGAAGTCTTGGTTGCAAATAGATTTGAGAGTGTTTAGAATATAAGTAAGTAGCAGCTGTAGATGAAGCAGGGTGAGTACGGGAGTGTGGATGAGAGAACATAGCAGCATAAATTAAAAAGTCACCATTTTGTGGTTTGTTTTTGAAGCATAATAAATTCATATACATATACATGGTTAACATTTTTCTTTTGAACTTTCTATTTTGTCCTACTGATTACTGCTGGTATCATAACCAGGTAAAATATTTTTGTTAACACATTATTATATTTCCCCAAAGACTTGAAAAAGCTGTTTTTCCTTCTTGCTCTGCACTTTGTAATAATTTTGTCAATTAATAAATACAGTTGGGATAATAATTAAAATTACCATTTTTTTCTTCACTTCCAGGTTACTTTGTTTCTATTTACTTATGGTCCCTTGTTTCTTTTCTTTTTTATTTGTCAAATATTTGCTTTATTTCAGGTGACTTTATAGGTACTTTAAAGATTTATTTATTTATTTGAAAGACAGTGCTACAGAGAGGCAGAGGCAGAGAGAAAGAGAGAGGGAGAAGGAAAGAGAGAGAGAGAGAAATAGCTTCCATCTGCTGGTCCATTCCCCAAATGACGACAACGGCTGGAGCTGGGCCAATCTAAAGCCAGGAGCCAGAGCTTCCTCTGGGTCTGCCATGTAGGTGCAGGTGCCCAAGGACTTGGGCCATCCTCCACTGCCCTCCCAGGCCACAGCAGAGAGTTGGATTGAAAGTGGAGCAATCGGGACTTGAATTGCAGTTGGATGCTAGCCTATATAGGATGCTAGCATTGCAGGTGGCAGCTTTACCTGCTATGCTACAGCGCTGGCCCCTATAGGTATTTTAATAAAATATTAAACTAGTTGCTTCTTCACCTATAAATTCCTTGTTTTGTATTTAATGCAGTATTCATACTGCATACTAGATAATGAATGGGTTTTAATTTGTGCCTTAAAGGAGTTTATAGTCCACTAGGGTAAACTAGCTATGATACAGTGCTTCAATTGTAAACTAAGGTGTCTTTACCAAGTGCACTGATGTTACAGAAGAGGGAAAAATAGATTTTTGCAGAGGGCTGATGGGAAGAAGGATGGCTAAAGAGCAGTCAGGAAAGGGTCCATTGAAGAGATGTGTCTAAAAGGCAGAAATGTGCATGACACAGGAGGCAGCAACATGGCTAGAAGACAGGTGTGAGGGTACCTGGGGGGTGGGGAGAGGTCTGAAAGGGGCAGACTGCATGAAGGAGTGCCAGGAAGTGAAGGTAGCAGATAAACAAGAACCAGTGTGACAACGGTGCTGTGGGCCCCTGTGCTTTTGAAGTTCTTTCATTTGTATCCATTTGATTGTCACAGTGGCACAATAAAGAAAACTTACAGGTATTCTTTTTTTGCAGTTTCTCCCCAGTCTTTCTTCTTCTTCTTCTTCTCCTTCTCCTTCTCCTTCTTCTCCTTCTTCTCCTTCTTCTCCTTCTTCTCCTTCTTCTTCTTTTTTTTGGACAGGCAGAGTGGACAGTGAGAGAGAGAGACAGAGAGAAAGGTCTTCCTTTTGCCATTGGTTCATCCTTCAATGGCTGCCACGGCTGGTGCGCTGCGGCTGGCGCACCGCGCTGATCCGAAGGCAGGAGCCAGGTACTTCTCCTGGTCTCCCATGGGGTGCAGGGCCCAAGCACTTGGGCCATCCTCCACTGCACTCCCTGGCCACAGCAGAGAGCTGGCCTGGAAGAGGGGCAACCGGGACAGAATCTGGTGCCCTGACCGGGACTAGAACCCGGTGTGCCGGCGCCACAAGGCGGAGGATTAGCCTAGTTAGCCGCGGCGCCGGCCCAACTGACTTTTACAGACTGTCAGTCAGTTGTGTATACCATGTTCTTGCCATTTGCTTCTTGTCATCAGTGAGTTCTGTGCTAGTCCCCCAAGTGCAGCTGGGATAAAGTGTTTCCATGTGCTGATACGGGAATGTCTTGCAACAGTAGATTCATTTTAAGTTTCTGCTGATTTAAAATTTTTGCTGAATGACAAAGCTGCTTTTTAAAATGAACTTCCAGACACTTATTCATTGACAAGTTTATAGGGTATGATGACATTATTTTCCTTTTGCTAACAAACTGGAAGTAAATGGAGAAACCAGCTATAAACTGGACTTTAGATAGCAGGCAAGGCAGCATTGGCTGTTGCTATTTGTCACATTAGTTGACATCACAAATGGCCCTGGGAAAGAGCTAATGATTAACAAAGGAACATTTTTCAAAGGGATCATTACAGTCCTATAATTTATCTTTTGCTGTGACATTTTCCAGCATCTCTTTGGACCTGGAATACAGCCACTTTCCTGATTACAATAACAAAGTAAGGTGAATGTGCTTGTGAGTACATGTGCCTGGGCCATGTGTACACACTGAGTATTGGGCATGGCCTGGCTGGCTGCTAACCTGTGTGCAGAGTCTTTTTTTATTATTATTATTATTTAATAAATGTGAATTTACAAAGTGCAACTTTTGTATTGTGCCCCCCCCCCCAACCTAACCTCCCTCCTGCGGCCCTCCCCTCTCTCACTCCCTCTCCCACCCCGCCCTTCATTGAGTTTCATTTTCAATTACCTTCATATACAGAAGATCAACTTAGTATATACTAAGCAAGGATTTCAACAGGCTGCCCTCACACAACTGCACAAGGTATAGGGTATTGTTCGACTAGTAGTGTTGTTTTTAAGTTTCATAGTAAAACACATTAAGGACAGAGATCCTACGTGGGGAGCCTGTACCCAGTGACTCCTGTTGTTGATTTAACAATTGGCACTCTTATTTATCATGTCAGCAATCACCCGAGGCTCTTGCCATAAGCTGTCTAGGCTATGGAAGCCCCTTGAGTTCACCAGCTCTGAACTTGTTTAGTCAAGGCCATATCACAGTGGAGGTTCCTTCCTCCCTTCAGAGAAAGGCGCCTCCCTCCTTGATGGCCTGTTCCTTCTGCTGGGGTCTTGTTCACCAGGATCTTTCATTTAGATTGTTTTTGCCACCGTGTGGTGGCTTTCCATGCCTGTGAGACTCTCATGGGCCTTTTAGCCAGATTCAAATGCCCCAAGGGTTGATTCTGAGGCCGGAGTGCTGATTTGGGCGTTTGCCATCCTATGAGTCTGCTATGTGTCCTGCTTCCCCCGCAGGATCATTCTCTCCCTTTTAATTCTATTCTTCATTATTTGCTTACCCTGGTCTTATTTGTAAAATCTCTTCGACACTTACCCTATCTTTTTGATTCGTTGTGTACTTATACTTATCACTTTACCAAGTACACTGGCATTGGTACATGCCTCCTTGATAAGATTGTGTTGAAATCCCTTGGCACATTTCTAGTTCTACCATTGGAGGTAAGTCCGAGTGAGCCTATGCCGACCTATATATCTCCTCCCTCACTTATTCCCACTCCTATGTTTAACAGAGATCACTTTTCTGTTAATTTTAAACGCCTAAGAATGATTGTGTATTGATTACAGAGTTCAACCAGTGGTATCAAGTTAAACAAACAGAGCAGCAACAACAACAACAAAAGAAAAAATACTAAAAGGAATAAAATAGTAAGTTGTTCCTCAACAGTCTAGACAAGGGCTTCTCATGTCATTGTCTCTCATAGTGTCCATTTCACTTCAATGGGTATCATTTTAGATGCTCGTTTAGTTGCCATCGATCAGGGAGAACATATGATATTTGTCCCTTTTGGACTGGCTTATTTCACTCAGCATGATGTTTTCCAGCTTCCTCCATTTTGTTGTAAATGCCAGGATTTCATTGTTTTTTTTACTGCTGTATAGTGTTCCATAGAGTACATATCCCATAGTTTTTTTATCCAGTCATCTGTTGATGGACATTTAGGTTACTTCCATGTCTTAGCTATTGTGAATTGAGCTGCAACAAATATTGAGGTGCAAATGGTTCCTTTTTTCTCCCCTTTAATTCCATTTGGGTAAATTCCAAGGAGTGGGATGGCTGGGTCCTGTGGTAGTGCTACATTCAAGTTTCTGAGGACTCTCCAAACATTATTAAACATAAAAACATAATGGAAAATATATATTTTGAAAAAACTATGCATGATTTCGATTTTTTTGCACTGAAATGAACATCTTTTAATTCTGTGTTTCCACATTCTCTTTGTAGTACCCTTGTATGCTCCTGCCTTTGTTGACTGGTGCTGCTTTTAAAAATATTTATTTATTTGAAAGGCAGAGCTACAAAAAGAGAGTAACTCTTCCATCTGCTGGTTCATTTCTCAGAGGGTCTCAAAAGTCAGTTATGGACCAGGTAGAATCTGAAAGCCAGGAACTTCATCCTGTTCTCCCACATAGGTGGAGGGTCCAAGTATTTGGGCCATCTTCTAGTGCCTTCCTAGGCATATTAACAGGAAGCTGGATTGGAAACAGAGCAACCAGGACTCAAACTGGCACTTTGATGGGGGATTTGCCATTGCAAGCTGAAGCTTAATCTGCCGCACCATAATATCAGCTCCTGATTGATGCTGTTTCTTTTTAATTTATTTTATTCAACAGGGAAAGAGAGAAAAAAAAGTATGTGAAAGGGAGCTCCCTCATCTGTTAGTTCATTCCCCTAAAAGTCCTCAATGGCTATGGCTGGGCCAAAACTGAATCTAGAAGCTGAGAACTCAATCCATGTCTCCCATGTGGATGTCAGGGACCATCAGCTGCTGCTTCCCAGAGTTTGTATTGGCAGGAAGCTGGAGTCAGAAGCTGAGCCAACCGAGGCATCTCAATATGGGATGCATATTTTTTTTTAAGATTTATTTATTTATTTGAAGGACAGAGTTACAGAGAGGCAGTGGCAGAGAGAGACAGAGAAAGTCTTCCATCTGCTGGTTTACTCCCCAAATGGCCTCCATGGCCGGAGCTGGGCTGATCCCAAGCCAGGAGCCAGGAGCTTCTTCTGGGTTTCCCACATGGGCGCAGGGGCCCAAGTGTTTGGGCCGTCCTCCACTGCTTTCCCAGGCCATTAGCAGAAAGCTAGATTGGAAGAGGAGTAGCTGGGATTCGAACCAGCTCCCATATGGGAATTCCTGCACTGCAGGTGGCGGCCTTACCCGCTGTGCTACAGTGCCAGCCCCATGAACTGGTACCTTAACTGCTTGGCCAAATACCTGCCGCATCGTGCTGTTTTTGAATAGCAATCTTTATAAAATTTGCAGAGATCTAAGTGTGGAAGTATGTCAGCACTCTTTTCTTCTCTAAAGTGTTATTTCTAAGAGTCTATTTCATTTGGCCTGCTAGGAAAGAGCAGTCCTATTAATAGAGATTTCTCAGATATGTTTATTACAGTATTCAATGCTTTTTCTTTCCCTGCAGATAAAAATGAAACTGAGCATTCTAGTGTTCCTTTGTAGCTCAGCCTCAGTTCTGTAAATGTCCCAGCTGAGAAAATATTGATAGTGCTTGTCCGAAAATACCATGGGTAGAGTTTAAGGTGATGGAAATTCTGAGGCCTTTTATACTCATATTGGTGCTTGCACACAGCAGGAGAATATATAAGGGTAAAAGTCAGACTTTCTTTTACTGTACTTTTTTCTTTTAGTCAAAAGGTTACCTTTTTCTCAAGAATTTGAGAAGCATCTGTATCATAGTGTGAATAGAGACCTCAGGTTCTGGAGAGAAAGGTACTTTCCAGTTGGTTAGTTAAACAGATGCTTTTGGAGGTGCAGTCTGTACTGTGAGCTGAAACATAAAAGCCCCTGAATCTCAGACACTTAAGATCCTTTGGGGTAAGGAAAACACACGAGATAAAATGAAAGGTGACTTATGAAGAATGGGTAGGATTTAGAAAAGTTGTGAGGTGAATGTGTTACTTGGGCCTCAGTTTGGGTGTCCGTGAAATGAGAGATTAGCCCTAGATGATTTAAAGGCCCCTTTCATCACTGTGATATGTGGTTCTGTGATTCTCCAAATGAATAAATATCCAGAGAGAGAAAATGAGACTCTGCAAGCTTAGGAAAAAACAGAGTGTTCTGGAGATGCCAAAATCCCTTTCTTTTCCTTGTAGGTGACCCTTTCAAGGACTCACCATCACTGTCTTGCTTGCTTGCTTTCAAACATTTTGAACAGGATACAGAATATACTTTTCCTCTCATATATGGTAGAAGAGATGGTATTTAACTTAAAATATAACAGAAGTGAAAACTTTGAAAAAAAAAAAAACCTCAAAATTATGTTAATTGACAACTGTCAAGTCCTTGTATATATGGCATGTTTTCCTTTCTTCTTAAAGAAGGAGTTGCCTGCATTATAAAACCTCTAAGGCTAAGAGATGTCTTCTCAATTACATTCCTTTGAACAACAAACTACTGTTTTGGAGATGCTGATCTATTATCCTGACTTTAGTAAGTGCTCCTTTTTGAATGCCTCTAGGGATTTCTTGATGCAAGGACAGGAAAAAAAAAAAAAAAAGCAGAGAAATTTAACACGGATTAAAATAATCCTTATGAAGATCATTTTGGGGAAAAACAACCCCTTGGCTTAGAGCAAAGGAATGATATAATCTTTTTTAAAAGGACCTCTCTGGAGGCTAGCGCTGTGGCAAAGATTAAGCTGCCACCTATGATTCCAGCATCCTGTATGAGGCCAGTTCAAGCTTCTGGCTTCTGTCTGGTCCAACCCAGGTTGCTGTGGCCATTTGTGGAGTGAACCAGCAGATGGAAAATCTCTCTCTCTCTCTCACTCTGCCTTTCAACTAAATAAAATAAAATTTTAAAAGTGAATAAATATGAGAACCCCTCTGGCTGCTGAGTTGAGAGTAGACCATAGGGGCAGGAGTAGGAAGAAGTAAGGCTGCTGTCCCTAATCCTGATGGGAAATGCTGGTGCTGGGAAGTGGATATGTTGATTCATGGTCAGATTCTGACTTATTTTGGAGCTGGAGTCAGTAGAATTTTTTTGTCATATTTGGATATAGGGTATTAGAAAGAAATGAATCAAGTTATGCATTAAATACCTTGTAGCCAAGCATACCAGCCCTCTCTGACTTAGCAATTCTTCTGAAAGTTTAGTAGAAAATAACCTGGGCTGATGTAGCAGGTTAAAGGCACAGCATGCAGTGTGGGCATCCCATATGGGTGCTGGTTCAAGTCCTAGCTACACCACTTCTGGTCAGCTCCCTGCTAATGCACCTGGGAAAAGTAGCGGAAGATGGCACAAATGCTTGGGAAATCCAGAGGAAGCTCCTGGCTCCTGGCTTCCCCTGGCCCAGCCCTGACCATTGAGGCCATTTGGGTAGTGAATCAGTGTATGGAAGATCTATCTCCCTGTCTGTCTCTCCTTCTCTCTCTCTGTAACTCTGCCTTTCAAATAAATACATAGATAAACTAATTAAAAAAAAAAAAAAGAAGAAAAGAACCATGGGACTGGCATTGTGGCATGTGGACTGTTTAAGCCGTGGGCTGCCATTTCAGCATCCCATATGGAGGCTGGTTAGTGTCCTGGCTGCTCCATTTCTTTTCTTTTTTTTCCCCATAGAAACCTTTAATGAATATAAATTTCATAAGAACAACTTTAGGAATATAGTTATCCTTCCCACCATACCCACCCTCCCACCCACATTCCCACCCCTCCTCCTCCCTCTCCCCTTCCCAGTCCCATTCTCCATTAAGATTCATTTTCAATTAACTATGTACACAAAGACCAGCTCTGTACTAAGTAAAGAGTTCAACGTTTGCACACACACACACACACACACAACTGAGAATAAGTTTTAACAGTTAACTCTCATAATACAACTTATTAAGGACAGAGGTCCTGCATGGGAAATTAGTGCACAGTAACTCCTGTTATTAATTTAACAATTAGCACTCTTATGTATGACGTCAGTAACCACCCGAGGCTCTTGACATGAGCTGCCTAGGCTATGGAAGCCTTTTTAATCCACAAACTCCATCAGCATTCAGCCAAGGCCAAAAGCAAAGTGGAATTTCTCTCCTCCCTTCAGATGGCTGCTCCACTTCTGATCCAGCTCCTTGCTAATACACTGTGAAAGCAGCCGAAGATGGTCCAAGTGTTTGGGTCTCTGCTAACCATGTGGGAGACTTGGATGAAGCTTCTGGCTTAGGCCTGGCCCAGACCCGGTTGTTGTGGACGTCTGGGTAGTGAACAAGTGGATAGAAGATTCTCTGTCTCTCTCTCCCTCTGTCTGTAACTCTGACTTTCTAAATAAATAAATAAATAAATAAATAATTTTAAAACCATTTTTGAAAATTTATTTAAAAGGCACAGTTACAGAGAGAGGAAGAGAGAGAGAAAGAGAGCGAGAGAGAGAGAGCGCACGCGTGTGCTTCTATTCATTGGTTCATTCCCTACATAGCTGCAGTGGCTAGGGCTGGACCAGGCTGAAGCCAGGAGCCCAGACCTTCTTCTGGATCTCCCACATGGGTGCAGGAGCCCAAACACTTGGGCCATGTTCTATGGCTTTCCCAGGTGCATTAGCAGGGAGCTGGATTGAAATAGCACATTCAGGTCTTGAACTGGCACCCATAGGGATGCTGGTATTGTAAGTGGAGGCTCAACTCACCATGCCACAATGCCAGCTCCAATAAATATATTTTTAGAAAGAAAAAAGAAATTAACCATACATATAAAGATATTTGTTCTTATAAGAATATTTATTGGGGCTGGCACTGTGGCGTAGCAGATTAAGCCTCCATCTGCAGTGCTAACATCTCATATGGGAACTGGTTTGAGTCCTGGCTGCTCCACTTCTGATCCAGCTCCCTACTAATGGCCTGGGAAAGCAGCAGAAGATGGCCTAGTGCTTGAGTGCTTGCACCCAGATGGGAGCTCCTGGCTTCTGGCTTTGGATAGGTCCAGCTCCAGCTGTTGTGGCTATTTGGGGAATGAACCAGCAGATGGAAGACCTCTCTCTTGTCTCTCCCTTTCTCTGTCTGTAACTCTGTCTCTCAAATAAATACTCTGTCTCTCAAATAAATAAATCTTTTTTTTTTTTAGATTTATTTATTTATTTATTTGGAAGTCAGAGTTACACAAAGAGAGAAGGAGAGGCAGAGAGAGAGGTCTTCCATCCGCTGATTTACTCCCCAATTGGCTGCAATGGCGGGAGCTGTGCTAATCTGAAGCCAGGAGCCAAGAGCTTCCTCCAGGTCTCCCACATGTGTATAGGGGCCCAAGGACTTGGGCCATCTTCTACTGCTTTCCCAGGCTGTAGCAGAGAGCCGGATAGGAAGTGGAGCAGCCAGGACTCGAACTGGCTCCCATATGGGATGCTGGCACTGCAGGTGGTGGCTTTACCCGCTGTGCCACAGCGCCAGCCCCATAAATCTTTTTAAAAAAGAATATCAGTATAATGAAAAGTTTAAAATAAGTAAATAATAATAGAAAATTGGCCAAATAAACATTGGTAGCTCCTTTCAGTGAAGTATTGTACAACAATTAAAATGATTTATATGTATTAGAACAAAGAAATGCATTAAAATATATTTACACTCTGATCTGTGGTAACTAATAGAGTACCTAAAAGGTCATCTATAAAAAGTGAAATTGACACTTTGAGATGCCATGACTCAGTCCTTGTCTTGACTGTTGAAGAAGCTTTTTTTTTAATACTATCTATTGAACTCTGTACTTAGTGTAGGGTTAATCTTGTGTGTATAAAGTTAATTGAGGGGCCAGTGCTTTGGTGTAGCAGGTAAAACTGCCACCTGCAGTGCGCACATCCCATTTGGTTGCCAATTCGAGTCCCAGCTGCTCCTCTTCCAATCCAGCTCTCTGCTATGGCCTTGGAAAGCAGTAGAAGATGGCCCAAGTCCTTGGGCCCCCGCACCAACGTGGGAGACCCGGAAGAAGCTCCTGGCTTCGGATTGGCGCAGCTCCAGCAGTTGCAGCAAATAGGGGAGTGAACCAGCAGATGGAAGATCTCTCTCCCTCTGTCTGCCTCTCCTTCTCTCTCTATGTAACTCTGACTTTCAAATAAATAAATACATCTTTTAAAAAAAATCAAGTTAATTGAAAATAGCTCTTAGTAAAAATAAGAATGGGAATAGGAGAGGGAAGAAGAAAAAGGGTGGGAGTGTGGGTGGGAGAAGTGGGTGGGAAGAATCACTATGTTCCTAAATTTGTATTTATGAAATACGTTGTTTGCCTTAAATAAAAGGTTTCTGGGAAAATATAATCACAATTTTGTCTTTTTTATGTTTTAATAATATGATGTTATGATTTTTTTTTTTCATTCATGATTTCTGGCTCCTAACTCCTGTGGCACTAAGTTATTTCTTAAGTGACTGGAATAGTAAGGTTAAAGTATTTGGCCTTTTGTCCTTCTTTCTTAAGCAGTTACAGAACAGCTTTGGACAATAAAAGTGAAAACAGTCTCTTGTTATAATGTTGGGCCACTGCAGGTCTCAGAAATAGGCCTCAGGAAGCAAATCTCTTTTTGACTTTCTCCTGCCTTCCTTTGATATTTCCTTTTCTCCCAAGGCAGACCTGAAAACTAAAATTATTAACAGTATTCCCTTGCCTTTCTATTTTTGAGCTTTCTATAAAGAAACTATCTGACCTACCTTGTCTGATCATCCGAGCCCCCCATTTCTGAAGGGGTTCTGCTTCATACCTAGGGGGAAAAGAATGCTTTAGAGAGGCCAAGAAAAATCTGAACAAACTGGCCTTGCTGGATTCCCCAGACTGTTAGCATTCGATCATAGCCTTTTTGTCAAATCACATTTCTACATGATTGTCTATGCTTCAGCCATGCTTATGCATTGATGCTGCCATATACGCCCCCAAAGGATACCAGACATGTAGAGGTTCCTGGATGGTGATGAACCTGGAGAAGGCATGAAAGCTCCATGCACCTTCCCACATTCATCTATTTCCACATCTGGGTATCCCTTCTAATACCTTATAATAAACCACACTTGTGTTTTCCTGAGTTCTGTGAGCAATTCTAGCAAATTAGTGGAACCTGAGGAAGGGTTGTGGGAACCTTGATTTATAGCCAGTTGATCAAAAGCACAGGTAAAACAACCTGGGACATGAAATTGGCATCCGAAGTGTGTGTGTGTGTGTGTGTGTGTGTGTTGGGGGGATGGGGTTGGGCAGTCTGGTGGGATTGAGCCCTCTCAATTTGGGGAATCTGACACAGTCTTCAGGAAGGGAGTGTCCAAATTGAAGTGAATTAGGGATCACTCAGCTTGTGTCTGCTGGTGCAGAACTGATTACTTGTTTGCTGTGTGTGGGAAACTGCCCCCACGTCTGTTGTCAGAAGTGATCTGTGTTGTGAGATTGTAGTAGGAAAAACTGAGTATGCTTAGAACTGCGAATTTGGGATATTTTAATGAGAAGGAGGTAGAGAGTATCAGATACTATCGGTTATTGCTTTAGTGACTTACAACTGTCATGTTAACTTTTAATGGGTAGATTTTTTGTATCTCTTATTTCAGAGAGGTAATTACCTTATTTTTTGTACAGTTGACTTTTAAATTGTTGCTAATGTAATTTTTGAAAGAAGTTGAGTCTTTTGTTATCCATTGAAATTTGTCACTTACCCTGACATGTATTAGAAGTTGGCAAGTCAAATGTAGCTCAAAATATGGATCAGGCAAAATTTTATCAAAAACCTTTGCTACTTAATGTTTTATCACTGACTACTAGATTTACTTACTTGATTCTCTCAAGTAAGATGAATTATGCAACTCTCCAAACAAATCAGATATACTAGAGGAATCATTTCTATATGATTGTCTAAAGTGAAATCAACCATTATTAGAATTGATTACATCCTTGCCAGCGCCGTGGCTCACTAGGCTAATCCTCTGCCTTGCGGCGCCAGCACACCAGGTTCTAGTCCCGGTCGGGGCGCCGGATTCTGTCCCGGTTGCCCCTCTTCCAGGCCAGCTCCCTGCTGTGGCCAGGGAGTGCAGTGGAGGATGGCCCAGGTCCTTGGGTCCTGCACCCCATGGGAGACCAGGAGAAGCACCTGGCTCCTGCCTTCGGATCAGCGCAGTGCGCCGGCCGCAGCGTGCCAGCTGTGGCGGCCATTGGAGGGTGAACCAATGGCAAAGGAACATTTCTCTCTGTCTCTCTCTCTCACTGTCCACACTGCCTGTCAAAAAAAAAAAAAAAAAAAAAAAAAAGAATTTATTACATCCCAAGAAGCACTTATCTTTGCTTCACTAAGTGAATTTAGTTGGTTTTGTTCAGATTTAAATGAATTTTTATTTTACCTCAGTGTTCACAGATGGAAAGTATGTGACCATATTCTGGGATCGTTTCTTTTTTTTAACTTTTATTAATAAATATAAATTTCCAAAGTACAACTTTTGGATCATAGCGGCTTTTTCCCCCATAACCTCCCTCCCACCCTCAACCATCCCATCTGGGATAGTTTCTATACAGGAATCAGTAAAACTCATTTACTTCATGTCTTCCTACCACCACTGAATCTATCACTATTAAATAATATTTGATCAGAAACATCATTAATTGGAAGATTTAGGATCACAAACTGTTGTTCTTGGTCCTTTCCTAGTCTCAATCTTTCTCGTCCTTTCATGTTTTTCTCAAATTTTCCTTGATTCCCCAAAAAAACTTTTAAAACTACTAGAAGGTAAAATAGACATTTTTTGTACACAGTTTGTGACTTTATATATATATATATATATAAATTTACTTATTTATTTATTTGAGAGGTAGAGTTACAGACAGGGAGAGGGAGAGACAGAGAGAAAGGTCTTCCATCCTCTGGTTCACTCCCCAAATGGACCCAACGGCTGGAGCTGTACCGATCCAAAGCCAGGAGCCAGGAGCTTCTTCTGGGTCTCCCATGCGGTTGCAGGGGCCCAAAGACTTGGGCCTTCTTCTACTGCTTTCCCAGGCCATAGCAGAGAGCTGGATCGGAAGAGGAGCAGCTGGGACACAAACTGGCACCCATATGGGATGCCGGCACTGCAGCCAGAGGATTAGCCTACTACGCCTGAGTACCAGCCAATTTTCTGCTGTTTTCTGTGGGTGCATTAGCAGAGAGATGGATCAGAAGTGGAGCAGCTGGGACTCGAACAGGTGCCCATATGAGATGCCGGCACTGCAGGTGGCAGGTTTACCCGCTGTGCCACAGCACAAGCCCTGCCATCGGCATCTTAACTGCTAGACCAAATTCCTGCCCCAAAAGCAACTTTTTAACAAGGCAAATATAAAGTGTTATTGGGTGTCACTGAGACAGAGAAACATGACACTGAAGCTTTAGGAGGAAGCAGGATTTATTTATGCCAGTGTAAGACCCAGTAGATTCACATCCAAAAATTATGAGCCCTGAGCAAACAGGGAATTGTCTTATATTTAATCTTAGTTCCTTTTTCTCCCTTATATGATTACATACATTCTGATTGGGCACTTTAAGTTATAGGGTCATAGGGTAGCTATAAGGTTGCACATGACATAGCTACAGGTTAGGCCAAATTGCCCTTTCTTTGTCCTGGGAGACTGCTTAACTTTCCCTTTGATCTGGGAGGGCCTTTAAATTTCCTTTTGAAAGTCCCTACCTCAGTGAGTGTGTATGTCTGTGTGTGTATGTGTGTGTCTCTGTGTGTATATGCATATATTTTGTAATTGTTTTAATTTTTAAGCATTTAAGCTTTCTAGGGTTGTCTCCCTCTGCGTAGTCCAGTGATCAGTGGTCAGCTAGTGCAACAGTAGTTGCATTCAAATATCTTGGGCCAGTAAGGCTTTTGTTCTCTGCCAGTGGATCTGTGGCAGAGCTCATTCAAAAGGGTGGACTGTTCTGCAATATGCCCTTTTACTTCCCACTTGGTCCTTTCATTTCTCTTCATTTCATTTCTGTTCCTGTGTGCAGCCTCAGAGTGGGCTGCAAACTTGCCCCAACCATGATTGTAACCTCAGCTTACTGGAGAGGTTCACCCTCTTGCTCACCTACTGCCTGGTACATCATGTACACTGACCGTGCAGCTGAGCATGTGTGTCACTCACCACTCCAAATTCAGTGAATTTGATTTCACCCCAGCAGCAAAGCTGCCAGTCCTAACAGTTTGCTCTGCCCTGTAGAAACTCTGTGCCTACTGAGTGGGTACATGGGGAGAAGGGAGTAGCTTACATAGAACCCATTGTTCTTATCCAACTTTTAGCACTTTGTAAGCAGTAATGCTTCTCAGGTTCTATTCCTTTGCTCTATTTCTCCAGAGCAACCAAAGTGTTGGTTGTCCAGCTTTATAGTTGGTTTTGCAGAAAAACTGCCTACACTCCATTAGTCTATAGCAGAAAGTCCTACCTCCTAGAATGTTTTCTTTTTCTAGTATAGTTAGTCATTTCCCTGGGTGTGTTACTATATTAGCTGGTAATCTACAGAAAAACAAAACTGATGGGATATGTATAGAACACACACACACACAAAGAGCAGTTGTGGGACTAGGGCTTGCAAGACTAAAATCCATAGGGCATTCTGGCAGATATGAATTGATGTTGCAGTCTGGACTGTAAATTCTGTAGGGAAGCCATGTTGGAAATTCAGAGAAGGTTTCTGTGTTGAGGAGGAGAATCTTGAGAATTCTTTCTTTTTCAGGAAACCTGTCTTTGCTTTTTTTAAAATCTTTTTTTTTTTTTTAATTTATGTAAGGTGAGCAGATTTCATATATACAGATTTAGGAGCATAGTGATACTTCCGACTCCCACCCACGCATCTTCCTCCTTCCTTTCTCATTCTTTCTTTTAATTTTTGCAGTGACATACTTTGTTTATTTTATAATCATGAGATTAGCCTTCCACTAAGTATTCAGCAAATGGTAAGAAGAAAAAAATACTGTTCCTCAACAGTAGACAAGGGCTATAAACAATAATCCTCAAAATGTCAGTTTTGCCCATATACATTACATTTTTGTACTCTATTAGTTATCAGGGAAAACATATGGTATTTGTCTTTTTGGGACTGGTTTATTTCACTAAGTATAATGGTTTCTAGTTTTATTAATTTTGTTGCAAAAGACAGGATTTCATTCTTTTATATGGCTGAGTCATATTCCATAGTGTGTATGTATCACACTTTATCCAGTCATTGGTTGATGGACATCTGAGTGGATTCTATATCTTTGCTATTGTGAATTGAGCTGCAATAAACATAGGGGTGCAGATAACTTTTTCATATGCTGATTTCATATTAATTCTTCCAATCTATGAAAATGGAAGATTTTTCCATTTTTAATATCTTCTATTTCTTTCCTTAATGTTTTGTAATTTTCATCATAGAGATCTTTCACCTCCTTGGTCAAATTTATTCCAAGATATTTAAATTTTTTTTGTAGTTACTATGGATGGGACTGATCTTACAAGTTCTTTCTCAGCCATGGTATTATCTGTGTGTACAAAGACTATTGATTTTTGTGTATTAATTTTATATCTTGCAGCTTTACCAAACTCTCTTATGAGTTCCAGTAGTCTCTTACTGAAGTCTTTTGGTTCCTTTATATATAGAATCATGTGATCTGCAAACAGGGATAATGTGACTTCCTTCTTTTCCACTTGTAGCCCTTTGATTTTTTTTCTTGCCTAATGGCTCTGATTAAAACTTCTAGAACTATGTTGAAAGTGGCCATTCTTGACTGGTTCCGTATCTTAGTGGAAATGCTTCCAACTTTTCCCCATTCAGTATGATGCCGAATGTGGGTTTGTCATATATTGCCTTGACTGTTCTTTCTATATCCAGTTTGCTTTAGGTTTTTATCATGAAAAGATGTTGTATTTTATCAGATGTTTTCTCTGCATCTGTTGAGATAACCATGTGGTTTTTATTCTTTAATTTGTTAATGTGATGTATCATATTCATTGATTTGTGAATGTTGAACCACCCTTTATAGCAGGAACAAATCCCTCATAGTTTGAGTTGATCTTTCCGATGTGTTGTTGGATTCAGTTAGCTGGTATTTTGTTGAGAATTTTTACAAATATGTTCATTAGTGATATTGGTCTATAGTTCTCTTTATTTGTTGTATCTTTTTCTGGTTTTGGAATTAGGGTAATGCTGGTCCCATAGAAGGAGTATGGATGGATTCCTTCCCTTTCAGTAGTTTTTAATACTTGAAAAGAGTTGGAATTAGTTTTTTTTAAAAGGCTGATAGAATTCAGCAGTGAAGCCATGTGATCCTGGTCTTTTCTTTGTTGGGAGGGTCTTTATTACTGATTCACTTTCCATCTTGGTTATTGGTCTGTTTAGGTTTTCTGTGTCTTCATGACTCAATTTTGTAGATGTATATGTCCAGGAAGCTCCATTTCTTCTAGATGTTCCAATTTGTTGGCATATAACTGTTTATAGTAATGCCTGATGATTCTTTATTTCTGTGGTATGTGTTGTTACATCTCCTTTTTACTTTCTGGTTTTATTGATTTGGTCTTCTTTTTTTTTTTTTAGTTAGTTGGGCCTATCGTATATCCATTTTGTTTATTTTTTAAAAAAACCAGCTGTTCATTT
Organism: Oryctolagus cuniculus; assembly: GCF_051225735.1. Classification (NCBI taxonomy): domain Eukaryota; kingdom Metazoa; phylum Chordata; class Mammalia; order Lagomorpha; family Leporidae; genus Oryctolagus; species Oryctolagus cuniculus. The sequence goes on from NC_142885.1 coordinate 34,378,303, forward strand.
TGCTGATCTTTTGTATTTTTTGTTTCAATTTTATTTATTCTCTAATTTTAATTATTTCTTTCCTCCTTCTAATTTTGGGTTTGATAACTTATTATTTGATGCCTTTCCAATTTCTTGATATAGGCACTAATTGCTATAACCTTCCCTTTTAAAGCTGCTTTTGCAGTATCCCATAAGTTTTGATATATTGCATTGTCATCTTCAATTTGTTTTCCAGGAATATTTTATTTCCCTTTTGATTTTTTTATGACCTACAGTTCATTTAGGAGTGGGTTGTTTAGTCTGTATGTGCTTGCATTTTTTTCTAGAGATTCTTTTTTTAAAATAGTTTGCTTTTTTCTTTTATAGTTTTATTTTATTTATTTGAAAGAGCTACAGAAAGAGGTAGAGGCACAGAGGGAAGTCTTCCATCCGCTGGTTTACTCCCTAAATGGCTGCAACTGCTGGAGTTGACTGATCCAAGCCATGAGCCAGGAACTTCTTCTGGGTCTCCAAATTGGGAGCAGGGACCCAAGGACTTCAATCATCCTCCACTGCTTTCCCAGGCACATTAGACATTAGTAGGGGGCTAGATTGGAAGTGGAACAGCCGGGACTTGAAACGGCACCCATATGGGATGCCAGTGCTGCAGGCCAGGGCTGCTGCTTAGAAAAGCTCCATATGTTCAACTCTTTTTTTTTTTTTTTTTGTTTTGAAAGATTTATTTTATTTATTTGAAAAGCATAGTCACACGCACACACACACACATACACACACACTCAGGGAGAGAGAGAGAGAGAAAGAGAGAGATCTTCCATCTGTTGGTTCACTCTCCAAATGGCTGCAGTGACCAGGGCTGAGCCGTACCAAAGCCTGCAGCCAGGAGCTTCTTCAAGGTCTCCCATGTGGATGCAAGGGGCCATCCTCTGCTGCTTTCCCAGGTGCATAAGAAGGGAACTAGATCAAAAGTGGGACAGCTGGGACTAGAACCAGCACCCAAATGGAATGCTGGCATCTTAGGTGGCAGCTTTACCTGCTGTGCCAAAAGGCCAGCTTCAAGTTCAACTCTTATCATCACACTAAAATTGTTTACAAATCAGTCACTGAGGGCTGGATCACAGACCCATGCACAAATGGGTTTTTTGTGCTCTGTGCACCAACTCTCCTGATGTACTTCCTTTTATGATTGTGCTGTTTTGTTATGCCATTGTGCTTTCTGTGCATTTATTGCTATGACTTAGAATACCCCTCCCTCCCATTTTATGTGATGCTTTTACAGCTCCCTAGGGTAAACTTACATGCTTCTTTTCCCTATTTCCCACATCCCTTTGCATATTTCTCCTGAAGCACTGATCACAGTTAATTGTCATCATTTACATATCTGTCCAGAAGTTTTTGTTCTTTTGAGAGCCAGTTCATTGCATTGCTGTCTTTTTCTTTCCTTTTTTTTTTTTTTTTAAGATTTATTTATTTATTTGAAAGTCAGAGTTACACAGAGAGAAGAGAAGCAGAAAGAGAGAAAGAAAGAGAGAGAGAGAGAGAGAGGTCTTCCATCCGATGGTTCACTCCCCAACTGGCTGCAACAGCCTGAGCTGCGCCAAGGGCCAGGAGCCTCCTCCAGGTCTCCCACGCCGGTGCAGGGGCCCAAGGACTTGGGCCATCCTCCACTGCTCTCCCAGGCCACAGCAGAGAGCTGGATAAAAAGTGGAGCAGCCGGGACTTGAACCGGTACCCATATAGGATGCCGGCACCACAGGCAGCGGCTTTACCCGCTACACCACTTGCTGGCCCCTGCCTTTTTCAAAGTTTATCATCATTCAAGCCCAAGTATCCAGTCTGAAGTACCTAAAAACACTGGAAGAGTAAACTAAATTGCTGTTAAAAATTTGGAATTTTTTGGGCCGGCGCCGCGGCTCACTAGGCTAATCCTCCGCCTAGCGGCGCCGGCACACCGGGTTCTAGTCCCGGTCGGGGCGCCGGATTCTGTCCCGGTTGCCCCTCTTCCAGGCCAGCTCTCTGCTGTGGCCAGGGAGTGCAGTGGAGGATGGCCCAGGTGCTTGGGCCCTGCACCCCATGGGAGACCAGGAAAAGCACCTGGCTCCTGGCTCCTGGCTTCGGATCAGCGCGGTGCGCCGGCCACGGTGCGCCGGCCGCAGCGCGCCAGCCGCGGCGGCCATTGGAGGGTGAACCAATGGCAAAGGAAGACCTTTCTCTCTGTCTCTCTCTCTCACTGTCCACTCTGCCTGTCAAAAAAAAAAAAAAAATTTGGAATTTTGATCCCATTTGCAATTTCTTTTTACAGTTGAATGTAGTTATAGTGACTTCGGGGATGAAGTGAATTTGAAAACTGGAGATCAGCTTTAAAAAAAAAATTTGGAAAGATTTATTTATTTGAATTAGAGAGAGAGAGATAAAGATAGAGATACCTTTCATTCACTGGTTCACTCCCCAAATGGCCACAAAGCCAGGAGTTTCTTCCAGGATTCCCAGGTGGGTGCAGGCGCCCATGCACTTGGGCCATTTATTCCACTGCTTTCCCAGGTCATTAGCAGGGAGCTAGATCAGAAGTAGAGCAGCTGGGACTGGAACCAGTGGCCCTATGGGATGCTGGTGTCATAGGTGGCGACCCCTGGAGATAAGCTTTGGATTGAACTCCAAACGTGCTTGGGCATTTTAAATATTTGCTGGACTTACTAATAGAAATACTTAATGTTTCTATTCTGCACCAGATAAAGAGCTTCAGAATTGTTACATTAAGGAAGCTGTTTCTGATTATGAATGTTGATTTTTGCTTTCATTTGTGTGTACTGTGTTTAAGAATGTTAAAGCAATAGGCCTAGAGAGAAAATACCAGAATATATAGCACTTATTCAAGGTAAGTATTGCTTTGAGAAGCTTTAACTTCATACAGAAAAAATGTATGTATGTACATAAGCACATCACTGGCTTACAGTGCCACCTGCCCTTCTTACTGTGAATGGGACTAAACTTTTTTTTTTTTTTAAATACCCTGGTCTTAAATTCCCAAGGTCTTCCCAAGGAAGCACTGTCCAATTGAACATCCTGTTACAAAATAATGTTCTGTGGCCATCCTATGTCTAGTCCATTAGCTACTAGCCATGTGTGGCTCTTAAGCACTTGAAATGTGTCTAGTGTGACTGAGAGTGAACGTTTTTACATTTTAATGAATTTAAATTAAAATAGCCACATGTGCTAGTGGCTCCTCTATTGGACAAAATAATTACATCAAAGACTATTAATTCCTATACTAGTTGGCACTGAATAAATATGAACCTGTAAGCTGCCAATCACCAAGCCAGATGAGAATGGGCCAACAGTGATAAAATCAAAGAATGAGTCATAATCAGCAAATTAATGATTAGCTAGGTTCTTTGGAGCCTAATTAATGTTTAAATAAATTGCAGCATTTTTAAAAAAAGGAGAATGTTAAAGCATCCAAGACCACTTCAGCTTCTTTATAGCTAAAATACAATATTGATAACTGTGACTAACCTGTAAACCATCTTAATGTGATGACAGAATCACTCTTTTCTTTTCCTACTAGATGTTGATCATCTTTCTGAAGTAGAATCTCCATGGCTTGAACATTTTCTGAAAATCACTTTGAGCAAAATATCTGTTTAATCACAAGAGAACCACATCAAGATGGTTGGCAAACTGAAACAGAACTTACTATTGGCATGTCTGGTTATTAGTTCTGTGACAGTGTTTTACTTGGGCCAGCATGCCATGGAATGCCATCACCGAATAGAGGAACGTAGCCAGCCAATCAAATTGGAGAGCACAAAGACCACTGTGCGAACCAGCCTGGACGTGAAAGCCAACAAAACCTTTGCCTATCACAAAGATATGCCTTTAATATTTATTGGAGGTGTGCCACGGAGTGGCACTACACTCATGAGGGCCATGCTAGATGCACACCCTGACATTCGCTGTGGAGAGGAAACCAGAGTTATTCCTCGAATCCTGGCCCTGAAACAGATGTGGTCACGGTCGAGTAAAGAGAAGATCCGTTTAGATGAGGCTGGCGTCACTGATGAAGTGCTGGATTCTGCCATGCAAGCCTTCTTACTAGAAATCATTGTGAAGCATGGGGAGCCAGCCCCTTATTTATGTAACAAAGATCCTTTTGCCCTGAAATCCTTAACTTACCTTGCTAGGTTATTCCCCAATGCCAAATTTCTCCTTATGGTCCGAGATGGCCGAGCATCAGTACATTCAATGATTTCTCGAAAAGTTACTATAGCTGGATTTGACCTGAACAGCTACAGGGACTGTTTGACCAAGTGGAATCGTGCCATAGAGACCATGTATAACCAGTGTATGGAAGTTGGTTATAAAAAGTGTATGTTAGTACATTATGAACAACTCGTCTTACATCCTGAACGGTGGATGAGAACACTCTTAAAATTCCTTCATATTCCATGGAACCATTCAGTATTGCACCATGAAGAGATGATTGGGAAAGCTGGGGGAGTGTCGCTGTCAAAGTAAGTAGCTTTTTTTCTTTAACTCTCTATTCTGCTAATAAAGATATGTGTGTGTATATATGGGTTTGTGTTTGTACACATATAATTGAATATGTGTGTGTGTGTATACATGTAAGTATACATATATGACCTGCAAAGGCTCTGTCCAGAACAGATAGAGCTTCAATAATGAGATTTTGTTTTTATTAGTTCTCTACCAATTCATTATAGACCTTTTCAAAACTTTCTTTAATTTGCTTATTCATTTATTTATTGTGGTCTTTTTTATATGTTTGATGGGTGCAAACCCAATTTATATACAGTGAAAGATCTTTTTCACTTATCCCAGGCCTTAACATTCATCATTCAGTTTTTTTTTAAGATTTATTTATTTATTTGAAAGGCAGAGTTACACAGAGAGAAGGAGAGGCAGACAGAGGGAGAGGGAGAGGGAGAGGGAGAGGGAGAGGGAGAGGGAGAGGGAGGGGGAGAGAGAGAGAGAGAGAGAGAGAGAGAGAGAGAGAGAGAGAAAGGTCTCTCATCTGCTGGTTCACTCCCCAAATGGCTGCAATGGCCAGAACTGGACCAATCTGAAGCCAGGAGCCTGGAGCTTCTTCTAGGTTTCCCATGTGGGTGCAGGGGTCAAAGCACTTGGGCTATCTTCCACTGATTTTCCAGACCATATCAGAGAGCTGGATTGGAAGTGGAGCAGCTGGGACTCAAACTGGCACCCAAATGGGATGCTGGCACTGCAGGCAACAGTTCTACCCAATATCCCACAGCACCGGCTCCCATCATTCAGTTTTAGTGGCTTGTGATTCTCAATTTCTAATAATTTTGTTAATAATGATAGTTGGCTTTTGTGTGGATATTTTTATTTGAAATACAGAGATGTGGAGAGACAGAGATCTCTCTTTTTTTTGAAAGATTCATTTATTTGAAAGGGAGACAATGAGAGAGAGAGAAAGCATTCTTCCATCTTCTGGTTCACTCCCCAGATGGCTGCAATGGCTGAGGCTGGGCCAAGCCGAAGCAAGGAGCTTTGTCCAGGCTTCCCATATGGGTGCAGGGACTCAAGGACTTGGACCATCTTTTGCTGCTTTTTCCAGGCCATTAATAGGGAGCTGGATTGGAAGTGCAGCAGCCAGGACTGTAATTGGTGCCTGTATAGGATGCCAGCATTGCAAACAGCAGCTTTACATGCTATACCACAATTTTGGACCCAAGATAGAGATCTCTTATTCACTGGTTAACTCCTCAAATGTCCCCAATAGCCTGGCCCAGAAGCTGAGAGCTTAGTCCAGGGCTCCTGGGTGGGTGACAGGGACCCGGTTACTTCAGGCATCACTGTTGCCCCCCAACAAGGTATTGAAATCAGACACTCTATTATGGAAAGTAAATGTCGAAAATAGTGGCTTAACAACTGTGCCTAACACCCTCTTCTCTTTGCGCAAATTTAGATGGTAAGGTCAGAATCAGAATCCATGCCTTGATCTCTGTGGGCTAGTACTTTTTTCCATGGCATTTTACTACATGTAATAGTGCTTTCATCATCTGATGATTGTGTCATCTTGTGTTTCACATAGGGAATGATTTTCTCAAGAATTTGGAAGCCTAATTCATATAAAGAGTTCCTTATATTCAGACACTTGTAAAACTGATTTTTAGAATTTTCCTAAACCCTGTCATTTGGTTTACTCTCTCATGAAGTGATAGCTAGGGTATCCCAACTTGATCTGAAGTCTTGAGTTGATGACTCAGGTATTGGAATAAGGATATAAAAATGGAAAAATTCAGATAATGCCATCTCATGAATAAAAGTTGGTTATAGCTAAATATTTTTTTTTGTCTTTTCCCATTTGTCAAAGTAATATATATCCCTTGTAAAAAGGAAAAATCTGCTTACTTTCTTTGTATGCTTTGCTTGCTTCCACCAAGGAATACCTTCTTTTTTTTTTTTTTAAGATTTATTTATTTATTTGAAAGAGTTACACAGAGAGAGGAGAGGCAGAGAGAGAGAGAGAGGTCTTGCATCTACTGGTTCATTCCCCAATTGGCCACAATGGCTGGAGCTGCACCAATCCGAAGCCAGGAGCTTCTTCTGGTTCTCCCATGTGGGTGCAGGGGCCCAAGGACTTGGGCCATCCTCTATTGCTTTCCCAGGCCGTAGCAGAGAGCTGGATCGGAAGTGGAGCATCCAGGTCTCGAACCGGTACCCATATGGGATGTTGGCGCTTTAGGCCAGGGCATTAACCCACTGTGCCACAGTGTTATTCCAGGAATACCTTCTTGATTTTTTCTCAGTGTGAGGAACTTGTATGGTAAATATTAATACAGATCGTCTCATAGGAACAGCTGCCTACCTATACCTAGCTTTCAGTTATTGACTGCTTATAAATTATTTCCATCTATCTGAAAAACAGAATAGCAAAGAAAGATGGAGAAAGAGAGAGATCTTCGATCTGGTTCACACCCCGAATGTCCACAATAGCTAAGGCTAAGTCAGGCTTAAGCCAGGAGCCTGAACTCATTCTAGGTCTCTGATATGGGTAGCAGAGGCCTAATTACTTGAGCCATTCTCTGCTGCCTTCCAGGAAGCATTAGTAGGAAGCTGGATCAGAAGTGGATGTGGGTATACTAACCTGCTGAGTTACAATACCTGCTACTAGGTTATCTTTATTGATTCAAAGATAATTAGCTATAGCTACCGTTAGCACAACTTGTTCTTTCTGGATAATAAACCATAACTTATTTTTTTAAAGATTTATTTATTTGAAAGGTGGAGATAAAGAGAGGTATATATATATAGAGAGAGAGAGAGATCGAGAGATCTTCCATCCACTGGTTCACTCCCCAAATGGCTGCAATGGCTGGAGCTGCACCGATCTAAAGCCAGGAGCCAGGAGCCAGGAGCTTTTTCCAGGTCTCCCACACAGGTGCAGAAACCAAAGCACCTGGACCATCTTCTACTGCTTTCCCAGGTTTTAGCAGAGAGAGCTGGATTGGAAGTGGAGCAGCTGGGTCTTGAACCGGCACCCATATGGGATGCTGGCACCGCAGGCGGCAGCTTCACCTACTACACCACGGCACTGGCCCACAAAACTGATTTTTAATACACTTGAATTCCAGGATAGTATTTTACTCTTTGTACTTATATGTTGGCCCAGAGACACTAATGCTAGTTCCATTTATTAATATAAAAGAAGATTATTAGACCTCCCACCCCTCTTCTTTCCAAGTTGGAATTAAGGAGATATGCTTAAGTTAAATTTTGATGCCAATTGGGAAGAAGTCATTTTATGTGTATACTTACTCAGTTTAAGGTAAATAGATGGAAGAAACTCATAGAAATTTCATATTAATGAATTTTAGAAGTAAAGGAGACTTAACATTTTAATGTATGGATGGAGGCCTAGTAAGACTGGCTTTGTCAAAAATTGTACATGGTGCAACCATTTGTAGGCCATTTCAATGCTTATTCTAAGATGTTTTCAAAATTAAAAGTTTAACATATATAGTAAATGTGCAAATTCAGTGAGCAGTTTGATGAATTTTTACATTTATACATACTTGAGTAATCACCAGCCACATTGTATATAGTTTATATGTAAATAAAGTTTATAGTTTACATATAAACACTAGTTTTCCAAAGTGTATCATTCCTGTGTGGTAGTTCATGTATTATATTCATGTAAATGAATGTTTACTAGTAGCCTCACATCTTTGGCAATATTTGGTGTTGTCAGTTGTTTTGATTTTAAGCTTTCCAGTAGGATGCAAGTGTTTTAAAATAAAAACATTTGAACTCCTTTTAAAAACAAAGTCTTAAACAGAATTCCAGTGTAAAATAAGAACAGAGCTGTTTTGGTTGAGGCCAGTCTAACCTAGCCATACTTCCTCTTTTAAGACTGAGTCTTTGCTCTCAAAAACTGCTGACTTGGGTAACAGATCAGAGACATACAAAATTATACCAATAGTACCAAGTTGTAAATATTCCATATTCATTACAATAAGGAATTTATAGCTCAGATTCAATAATCCTGTGTGATTTTCCCTTTATGTAAATAAAATATTACATATTCATTACAATAAGGAATTTATAGCTCAGACTCAATAATCCTGTGTGATTTTCCCTTTATGTAAATAATTTTATTCTGGGAATGTTGTTTGAAAGAAGCAACTTAATGCTCATTTTAATATTATTTAGCAGTACAGTATTTAAAATATTTAGCCTTGAAGATTTGAAGATGTCACCAGATGGCCTAGGAATGTAAAAGTTGCTGAAGATAGTAACTTCAGGAAGTTATCTGGAAGGCCTTCCCAGTTCTACAAACTGCCTTATCTTGTTAAATTTGAAAGTTAACCTTTCAGTACTTTGTTTAGAGGCTTCCCGTTATTTTCAGTCAAGATAGTACCCCTTGCATCCTAGTAAGTTACAGTTACAGAAAAGTAGGAGGCCCTAGTTGCTCAAATATTTTGAGCAGGAAGTAAAGTTTGAGGCTGTTTACATTTAAATTAACCCTTTTATTACAGATTGTGGAATTTTTGTGGAATTTTAGCACTATCAGGGATCTTGTAGGAAGTTCTGGAGTGTACACAGTTGTTTCTGCCCTTAAACTCATTTGATATTATAGAATAAAGGGGAGCAAACAATCAAGTTTGCTAGACCAAAGGAGCAAAGCCAGAACAGAATAATACAGTGGTGCCCTTAAACAGAACACGTGCAGGAATCATAACCACGATTCAGAGAAGTGGGTGTCTGCTGGTAGAGCAGAAAGAGGATGTAGCAACTATAACACAGGCAAATTAGACTATAAAAGGTAACAGCAGGGTTAAGTACAAGAGAACAAACGGAACGTAATAACTGATATCCTATAGCTTCTAATACATAAAACAGAGAAAAAAACCTAGAAAGCAGATCTAGAGCAAAGGAAGATTAAATAGATGAATTTTTTGGCATTATCATATACAAAAAACTTTGAAAATTGACATAGTTTTGAGGAAGAACAGAACATACTAAATTTAGTATGTTATATTATTTTTTTTCCACATAGAATTTAGTTTTGCTAAAAAATTATTTGTTGATAATTGTTTAAGCAAAGTAAGGCAGTCTTCATTCAGTCCCATTGTGATAGGTGTAGGAACTGCTGCAACAGGAGACAGATTGGCTTCAATATTGAATCCATTATGGGCAAATGGGAATTTACAGCTACAGCTCTGCAGCAAGGTGGGGCCAGTGAATGGAAGAGATGAAACACCACGGGTAAAAGGGAACCTGGCTAAACTTAACAGAAGACAGACCAGGGTGATCAGATGTCACCTGGAGAATGGCAGAGGTTGAGAAACCTCATCAGATATCAGGTGTGATCATTTATCAAGGTGGAAGGTTCCTGGGACCTTCTTTTGTCCTTACATGGTTGTAGGGGCAAATAGTCTCTCTTAGGGGTCTTTATGAGGGCACTACTATAAGGCCCCTCCCATAGGCTACCCTGCCTAATAACATCACACTGATGATTAGGTTTCAACATGTGAATTTTGCTGGTAGGGATGGGATAATAAACACTTAAGTAAAATAGCAAGGTATAAAACTTAGAAGATCCCTTTGAAGTAAAAAATTTTGTGTTAAATAATGTAAGAGAACTGCTTATGTGGCACAGCATGGGTAAGATGCTGCCTGGCATCTTGGCATCACATATGGGTTCCCATTTCCCTGCTAATACATCTGGGAAAGCAACAGAAGGTAGTCTTAAACTCACGGAATGTTTGCTAATCAGTGAAACAAAGTGGGCACTTCACTTGAATAGCTCCAGTAGTGAAACTGACATGTCAGATTGGGGATTTTAGCACCACAGTACCAATATTTGAACTACTTAGTGATGATCTGTGATCCTTCATTGTCATGTTTTCCTGTTTTGTTTTGGTTTAGTTTACCTACTAGTAAACTTTATAAATAGGATTAGTCTTTTGTCAGTTTTTTAGGCTTACCATTAACTTTTGATGTTTACCTGTATTGAGGTATATAACTATTATCAATTTGTTTTTACTGCCACAATGCTACACTCTGGTATAATATAGCTTATTTGTACATTTTTGCTGTTGAACACTTGGATTGCTTTTAGTTTGGGGCTTTGCACATTTTTTAAGATGTCCCTTTCAGGGGCTAGCACTGTGTGGCAGTGGGTAAAGCCACTGCCTGCAGTGCCAGCATTCCATATGGACGCTGGTTCGAGTTCCAGCTCTCTGTATGGCCTCGGAAAGCAGTGGAAGATGGCCCAAGTCCCAAGACCCAGAAGAAGCTCCATGTTCCTTGCTTAGCTCCAGCTGTTGTGGCCATTTAGGGAGTGAACTAGAGGATGGAAGCGCTCTCTCTCTCTCTCACACTCTTGCTCTCTAACTCTGCCTTTCAAAGAAATAAATAAATCTTTTTTTTTTTTTAAAGATGTATCCTTCAAGAATTTCTCTGAGAAACACACTTCAGAATATAATTACTGGCATATGGAGGATATGCATGTTTTATTTCAATGGGTAATGCCAAATTATTTTTCCAAGAGTTTTCACTAGTTTATAATCCTGTCATCAGAGTATAAAAATTGCCAGTGATCCATAGTCACCACATCCTGGCTTTTTTGTTTTTCTAATTAGGTAAGAGTAAAATTGGACCTCATTATGATTTTAATTTTTAATTCTCTAACAGTGATTTGAGCATTTTATATTTTTACTGACCATTTGTGAAATGTCTGTTCACGACTTCGTTGCATTTTTTGATAACCTTTATCTTATATATTCCAAATAATTTCCCTCAGTAGCTTTTTTTTTACTTTTTAAAAATACCTCTTGTAATGTAAATTTTAAAGTTGTTACATTTATAAATCTTTTTCCTTTACAGTTTAATTTTTTAATGTGTGTTTTGTAATGAAAATCCCTCCTTACCCTGTGCTCATGAAAATTATCTCCCGTGTTTTTTCCTAAAATTTTCATGTTAACTAATCTGGAATTTATTAATCAAGCTGAAATTTATTTTTTGTATATGATATACAGTTCCAGTTTCAAATGTTTTCCGTGTATATGACCAACTTCCCAGAAGCATTTATGAAACAGTCTCCTTTCTCCTAGTGTCGTATAATACTAGCTATGTTAAGTCTCAGATATGCATTATACTTTCAGGGAGATCTCTCTTTGGTTAGCTATTAGCTTATTCTCCACATTTATTTTATTTTATTTTTAATTTATTTTTTTCAATTAAATTTTTTTATTGTTTCAACTAGTTTTTATTTACAAAATATAAATCTCTTCAAAAAATACATTCCTTCATTTAAGCAGTGGTAAAAAGCTTTACTAAACAGAAACAAAGCCTAAACATCATCACTTATATTTAAATAGAAATACAGATCATTATAAGTGTGTGAACATAGAACACAAAATGTAGTTTTTACTTAAGCAGTTACATAAACGAGGCTGTTTTTAAGTTTCATCAGTAACAACCCCATTTTAACCATTGAACAAATTGTACTTAACAGTAGTAAAAATGTAAAAATTTAAATTTAAACATGAAAATATGGACAGCCACAAAAAAAGAACAAGAAGTATCTTCATTACCAAACAGATGAACACATTGACAGACACTCAAATACTTTCTGAGGCATATCAAAATACCTACATCAAAGGTTGCATTCATTTGAAGAGTATCAATACATGTTCAGTGCTGAGACTATTTGTAGCACTTAAAGTGAACACAAAGCAGCATTAGACTAGTATGGTTCACATTTGAGAAATACAGATTTAAGTTTTATTACTCATTTCATATTGTTTCTTCTGAAAACAAGTTATCATTTAAGGACATGGAATAATGAATGCCATGTCTTCTACCTTACAATAGTAAATTTTAAAATCCAGATACTTTGTATCATGGAAACTTTACTTAGCTGTACAGAGGCTCCCAAATAAAGTACAGTCATAGGTTTCTTCTTTGTAGATTCCATTAATTTATAATTATTTTAGTACAGATAAACGAAGGACACTACACCAGAGGATTGGACAACAAAAATGTCATTGTGTCACTACCTGTATTTAAGTATGAGTACATCACAACCACAACCTTGGCAAGTAAATGCCCTCACATGTCCTCCACTGCTTCCGGGGTTCCTTTTCACATCACAGGAGCTAGTTTAATGGATACTGTCAGGTCTCAATCTGTCTCTGAAAATTCCTTCATTAAAAATTTTGAAATTTAACCAACAGAACATCTATAGTCTCAATAAGTTAGTTTTTTCTTATTCTTCACTAACTAGGTCAAATACAATATGTAATGTTTTACATTTTTATAGGCACCTTATTAAAATGATTAAGGGTATCTAAAATACCGTTAGTGGGTAAAATACTAACCAAAACATACAAACCAAAAAGACACTAAGAGTGTTTTTGAGGCTGTTTTTTTCCTAACTAGAAAAGCTATGGGATTCAAAATGAACACAGGTATAATGACACTTTAACCCTGCTGTTTCACAACAACCATAATAAGAGTAAACGCATGAAGCACAGAAAAGAAGAGCAGGATTTCAGGAGAAAAATCTGAAAAAATTTGGACGCTTGAAACACAAAAGGGTTCACAGTGCTTATAAGCACTATTATTATTTTCATCCTTTAAGTAGTTTAGATCTTTACTTCATTTCTAATTTTATCCAGAAATAAAAACCTAATTCATTACATAATATATCTTATCAATTTCAGTTTTCAAGTATTCAAGTAATGCATACTCAAGTATTTTCTTTTGTGGCAGCAACACACGGAGTGAGCTTCAAAAACAGGGAAAAACTCGTTTAAAATAAATGATATACTCTTCTCAATGAACTAAGACTTAATACTGTAATCACACAAATAGTATGTAGTAAGAGAAGGGGAAGAAAAAGATGGTTCAATATAATCAATGTCTTCTTTTTAAAAAGATTCAAAAACAGGTTCCTTAATATGTAGCTAGATTCCCAGTAACAGGATATTCTGAAATCTAAGGAACTACAGAAGAAAAACCATAGTAAGTTCAATTTCCCTGCTGTTTTCCCATAAATGTTCCTATTGTTTACTTTGGATTTCCTTTGTACTTTTACTGGAAGATTTCTGTCTTCACCTTCTTTCACAGTGATGACCATATTTTTGTGTTTCTCTGTGTAGCACATCCTAAAGCAGCTTTTGTGAGACTGGATGAGTGGTGACAAATCCTTTCAATTTCTGTTTGTTAAGGAAGGTCTTTATTTCACTTTCATTCATAAATGAGAGCCTTGCAGGGTACAGTATTCTGGGTTGACAGTTCTTTTCTCTTAAGATTTGGAATATACCTCACCATTCTCTCCTATCTTGTAGGGTTTCTGATGAGAAGTCCGCTGTGAGTCTCATTGGATATCCTCTGAAAGTAATCTGGCATTTCTCTTGTGCACATTTTAGAATCGTTTCTTTATGTTTTACTGTGGAGAATTTGACTACAATGTGTCGTGGTGAAGATCTTTTCTGGTCATGTCTATTAGGAGTTCTTTGTGCTTCCTATACTTGGACGTCCCTTTGTTTCTCCAAATTAGAGAAGTTTTCTGTAATTATTTCACTAAAAAGGCTTTCTAATCCATTCTCTCTTTCCACTCCTTCAGGAACTCCTAAGACCCATATGTTTTGTTGCTTGATAGTATCCCATAAATCTCCAACACTGTGTTTTAGTTTTCTAATTTCTTCTTCTTTTTTAAAATTTTTTTGGTCTGACTGTAAAATTTCTAGGGATTTGTCTTCTAATTCAAATATTCTTTCTTCTGCCTCTCCAAATCTGTTGTTAAGGCCTTTCACAACAATTTTTATGTTATCTATTGAATTCTTCATTTCCAATATTTTGTTCTGATTTCTCTTTAAGAATTTCAACTTCATGAGAAAAAATGTCCATTCATATCATGTATGGATTTCTTTAATTTGTGAATTTGCTTCTCATTACTTTTAAGTAATCCTACAATCAATTTTTTAAATTCCATTTCCAGCATTTCTTCAATCTCTTCATTTTCACATTCTAGTATTGAAGTGTTGTTGTGTTCCTTTGGAGGAGTCATGTTGTCTTCCTTATTCTTGTTTGTTGAGTTGCTGCGTTTATTTTTGGGCATTTGTGGAGATACTTGTTTTCTTTTTTCTCCATGTGATGGCTTTTATCTTGGGACTATGCCTCTGTGGATTAGTGGAGTGTCTCCATGAGGAGAGTGCTGGGGGTGGCCTGTTCTGTGCTCTAGGGTGAGGGGAATATCCAAGATGACACCCAAATTAGGCATGGTAAATTTCTTCTTCTTCTTTCTTCTTTCTTCTTCTTCTTCCTTTTTAATCAGAGGGGAGGATTAATCTGCTTTGTTGGCATAGTCTCATGCTTACCTCCTCTCCTCCAAGGAGACCAGTGCCTGGTTGCTAGCTGCAGTGAGTATAATATTCATTCGCGCTGCTACAAGAACCACACAAAGGATCTGTGCAGTCCTTGGTGTGAGCATGGATCCTGCAGTGATGACCCTCACCAGGGAATCAGGGAGCCCCGGGTGTGTAGAGCCGCCCATAGTGACTATTCAAAGACCCAGTGCCTTCACAAGCAGCCATAGTGTGAGTCCCAGCACCCAGCCCCTGTCCGTTCTCACAGCCTCACTCAGGCATTTCTGCTTGGCTGGTTGCTGGGCATGTAGACACAACCTGGCACAGCTGTTACCTGTGTCCAAAATGGTGCCCGCCCTTTCCTGGCTAGTTACAGCATGCCAGTGCTAGGTGGTCAGGGAGAGAAAAATGTGCCCCCCCTTTTTTTCTCTAGATTGGCAGGTACCCCCATAGGGCTGCAAGCCGTACTGCTCTTCCCGCAGCTTTATCGCCAGTGGCTTGGGTTTCTGTAGTCTGCTGGTGCTGAGGCTCTTGGCTGCTGAGGTCCTGAGTTGTACATATCCACACTGTCCACGTAGATCCAGTGTCCCTCTAATTTGCATGGTGTTTCTTCTGCTGTTTTCTCCCTAACTCTTCCTTGAGATTGTACTCTCCACATTATTTTTTTTTTTTTAACTATCTTCCCCTAGACTAGAGCAGTAAACTGCCTCCCTATTCTGCCATCTTGGTGTCTCAGATGAAAGTGTTAAGTGAACAGAGTACTAGACTTGTTTAAGTCAGAGATCTGAGTTAAGAGTGGTAGTTCTAGACTCAATAAATATAACCACTCTCTAGAACAGTCAAAAACCTATACTCAGACTTGTCAAATAGTCAACTCAGGTGACTGACTGGTTGTATCTAGGCTTAAATCCTCAATTGGCCCTGGTCCTGTATTTTAAAAAATTATTTACTTGAAAGACAGAGCATGAGAGAGAGAGACAGACCGAGAGAGATCTTCCAGGCACTGATTGACTCCACATACAGTTGGCAACAGCCAGGTCTGGGCTAGGCTGAAGCCAGCAACCAGGAACTCCAGTACCGGGGCCATCTTCCACTGCCAGGTTCCTAGGTGTATAAGCAGGGAGCAGGATTGGAAGTAGAACAGCCAGGACTTGAAATGGCATTCCAAAATGGGATGTGGGCGTCACAAAAGGTGGCTTTATCTGCTGCAGTACAATGCCAGCCCCAGTAGGACCTTTCAGCAATCCAAATATATCATCTCCTTGCTGGGGTAGGTCAGAAGCCTAAAATGCACTGTTTAGAATCTTTGCTCAGCATCTAAATGGGTTGCAGTCAAAGTCTTGGCTGGTGCTTCTCTTCGTAACTAGGCTCAGATCCTCTGCCAAGGTTTATTCCTTCTTTAGGTTTCCCCCTGTCCGCCTCTATCTTCAAGCCAGCAACATTAACAGGGAGCCTTGTTCACACATTGGATCTCTCTGCCCTTGTTGCATGCCCGCCACATTTATTTTAAAATGAACATGTCTGATTTCATGAAAATGATGCTTCAATTTACATGGAATCTATAATTTTGAGAAGGATTGCTATCTTGATGATATTAAGCTTTCCTCTTCATAATGCTATGTGTCTTTCCTTTGATTTAGGTCTGCTGTAAAGTCTTGTAATGGTGTTTTATAATGTTTTTCATAAAGTCTTTTACTTTTCTGATCAGTTTATTTGAAGTACCTTTTATTGTATTAGTGTGATATCTTTATTGTTTTAAGATTTCCTGCTTGATGCAGGTTTATAGAAATGTAAAACCACCAAACATTAAGAAAGCTACGGGAACAAACAAAAGTTGTGTGCATTTCTGTAAACCTGCATCAAGCAGAAAAATCTGAAAACAATAAAGATATCACACCGATACTTTTTTGTTTGTTCCTGTAGCTTTCCTAGTGTTTGGTGGTTTTGCCACTTCACATGAAACAAAGTCTTGCCTGCGCCGTGGCTCACTAGGCTAATCCTCCACCTGCGGCGCGGGCACCCCAGGTTCTAGTTCCAGTTGGGGTGCAGGTTCTGTCCCAGTTGCTCCTTTTCCAGTCCAGCTCTCTGCTGTGGCCCAGGAAGGCACTAGAGGATGGCCCAAGTGCTTGGCCCCTGCACCCCCATGGGAGACCAGGAGGAAGCACCTGGCTCCTGGCTTTGGATCAGCACAGTGCGCCGGCTGTAGTGGCCATTTGGGGGGTAAACCAATGGAAGGAAGACTTTTCTCTCTGTCTCTCTCTCTCATTGTCTAACTCTGCCTGTCCTCCCCGCCCCCCCCCCCCCAAAAAAAAGACACAACACACACACACACACAAACAACACAAAGTCTTGGGGCCAGAATTGTGGCATAGCTGGTAAAGCTGCCACTCACAATGCCAGTATCCTATATGGGTGCCAGTTCCTGTCCTGGGAAAGCAGTAGAAGATGGCCCAAGTCCTTAGTTCCCTGCACTCCACATGGGGAGACTTGGAAGAAGCTGTAGCTCCTGGCTTCACATCGGCCCAGCTCCAGCCATTGTGGCCATTTCGGGGAGTGAACCAGCAGATGGAAGACCTTTCTCCTCTGTGTCTCCCTCTCTCTGTAACTTGCCTCTCAAATAAATAAATAAAATATTTTTTAAAAAAGAGTCTTTTTAAAAATTAAATATTTTTTTGCCAGGCAGAGTTAGACAGTGAGAGAGAGAGAGAGAGAGAGAGAGTTAGTTATAGACAGTGAAAGAGAGACAGATGAAAGGTCTTCCTTCCATTGGTTCACCCCCCAAATGGCTGCTACGGTCGATGTGCTGTGCTGATCCGAAGCCAGCAGCCAGGTGCTTCCTCCTGGTCTCCCATGGGGGTGCAGGGCCCAAGCACTTGGGCCATCCTCTAGTGCTTTCCTGGGCCACAGCAGAGAGCTGGACTGGAAAAGGAGCAACTGGTACTAGAATCCGGGGTACCTGGGCCGCAGGCGGAGGATTAGCCTAGTGAGCCGCAGCGCCAGCCTTAAAAAATTAATTTAATTGAAAAGAACATTAGTGAGCTGTGGCATAATTTCAGACTGTCTCATACATGTGTAAGTGAATCCCAAAGAAGAGAAAGGAAAATTTTGAAAAATATATGTACGTAATTTTAACTCATTAGTTCTCCACTGGAGGTGATTGACAATATCTGATGCCATTTAGTTGTCAGTTGGGGGTGAGGTGTGCTGCTGACCCCTGATGGATACAGAGAGTGATACTGCCAAATACCCTGCAGTACACGGGGCAGTCTCCACTCGAGTGAATTTAGCTGGCCCCAAATGGCAGTTGTATTGATGTAGCTGGATTCATGAACAGAGACTAGACACCAAGGCCAGGAAGCAGTCTTTTATTATGCCGGCATAAGGCCCAGTTAGATTCGTATCAAAAACCTGAACCCTGAACAAAGAGATTATTTTCTTACATATGTTTTTAACTTCTTTGTCTCCCTTATATGGCCTCATGCATACGTTTGAATGGATATTCTAATGTTACATGGCATCTATAGGAATTGATAGAATACTGCACGTGGGTACATAATTACTGATTATGTTTCTTTCACACACATGCTGAGCTGTAAGCTCTCTGGGAAGGGTTAATACCGTTGCACTGTTTAGCAAGCAGAAGCTGAAATGCTTACATATAAGTAGATAATAGATGCAGTTGAAGCAGGTAATGACCACCTTCAATTTCCAGGGTAAGTTTCTTTTTTTCTTTCTGACCTTAGGGAGGCCTCTCCCACATTCTCCTCTTTGATACTTGGACCCCCTCAGGATCAGAGAGCATCTCCTTTGTTTGCCATTTTGACTCAAGGTGTCACCTTGGCTTATAGACCTGTATTTTCACATGAATGTGACATGAATGGCTGTCTCTTTTATGACCTTTTTGAATCTATTTTTATACAGCAGTTACTCAGGTTGAACTTCTCATAAGCTCTTTTTTTGGAGGCAAGTGTTACAACTATGATTAGGAATCAAGAGTTACAATGTATTACAATCAGGAGATAACAGAGAACAAGACTAGTCTACACAGCTTGATCACTGATTGCTCAACCTTTTGCTGTGTGTGGATCAGTCAGTTTTTAGAGTGACTCAAGCAGGGTTGTCATTCTTGGGAATTCTTTTGAAACCATCAGTCTCGGAACCTCTCAAGGTATGGCTCGTTTGTTCCAGATGGTCACTTTGCACCATGCTGTCAGTCCAAGATGTACTCTTTTTTTTTTTTTTTTCGACAGGCAGAGTGGACAGTGAGAGAGAGAGAGAGAGAGAGAGAAAGGTCTTCCTTTTTGCCGTTGGTTCACCCTCCAATGGCCACCATGGCTGGTGCGCTGCGGCCGGCGCACGACGCTGATCCGAAGGCAGGAGCCAGGTGCCTCTCCTGGTCTCCCATGGGGTGCAGGGCCCTAGCACTTGGGCCATCCTCCACTGCCTTCCCTGGCCACAGCAGAGAGCTGGCGTGGAAGAGGGGCAACCGGGACAGAATCCGGCGCCCCGACCGGGACTAGAACCTGGTGTGCCGGCGCCGGTAGGTGGAGGATTAGCCTATTGAGCTGCGGTGCTGGCCCCAAGATGTACTCTTAGTCTCAGGCTGCTAATAAACACAGCTCTTTTGTATCTCTAGAGCCAAGGAACTCTAACTTTTATACAAACCCAAAGTTCCAGGAGGCTAACAGGTAGGATGTCACCTGGAAATTTAGAAATAACAAAGCCTGGGAACAGATGTGACTATCACAAAAGTTCACAGTCCAGGACCCCCTTTTTTATTTTCTTAAAATACTTAAGAACAAAACTTTATATTGAGACCACTGACCACAAATTTTAGCAATATAGTGGAAATGTAGTATATGTGAGGACAGAGTGTGAGCCTCTTTAGGGCAGACATCCTGTTGACTGTCATTACCAGCCTGGCCTGGGAGTAGAGCTGGCCTGGATAGATTAGTATAGAAAAGGCAGCATCTCTAGAAGGGAACTTACAGTCCTGCCTGTAATGCCACAGACCCTAGGCCTTCCCTCAGTAGCAGTGGTTACTTTGGAAGTTGGGTGGAGTAAAGGGCCTTTTTAGCTTGGAGCCAATAGGGTCTTTTTTTTTTTTTTTTTTTAAGATTTATTTTATGTATTTAAAAGAGTTACAGAGGTAGGTAGAGCCAGTGAGAGAGAGAGAGAGAGAGAGAGCGAGCTTCCATCTGCTGGTCCTCTCCCCAAATGACCACAATGGCCAGAGCTGAGCTGATCTGAAGCTAGGAGCCAGGAGCTTCTTCCAGGTCTCCCATGTGGGTGCAGGGGCCCAAGGACTTGGCCTATCTTCTACTGCTTTCCCAAGTCTTAGCAGAGAGCTGGATTGGAAGTGAGCATATGGGATGCCGGCGCTGCAGGCTGGGGCTTTAATCTGCTATGCCACAGTGCCAGCCCTGCCAGTAGGATCTTTGGTTCTGTCCTGGGAGCCCTTCTGCCCCAGGATAGTTCTGTGTATTCAGCTTTTGGCAGAGTTGACAGAGGCTGGCTTCTGTTTGCCCAGTCTCTGGGCTTTTCATATTGAAACCTGATGTGATTTGGGGTGGACCTCATTGGGTCTCTGATGGCAGAACACTGTGTGAAGCAGCTATTAGTTGGCCTGCCACCTATCTGTACATTGCTTCTGCTGCCTAGCTGGTTCCTCTTTCTCCTGGTCCCTGTTAAAGTAGACCACAGAGGCAGCCTTTAGGATGTCAGCCAGAGGGATTCTCAGTCCCATCGTTAGTCTTTGGTGGCGTGAACTAGAAGTCTGTAGTCACAGGCATATATTGACAGGAGAGTGTGTTTGTGTGTGTGTTGTGTGTGTGTATGTGAGAGAGAGAGAGAGAGAGAGAGAAAATAATGACCCTGAGGAAAGCTGTTTCCTTTTAGATAAGATTAAAACATGATGATCAGCTTGCCTACATTTGTCTATAAATTTTGATGCAATTAATAAAACTTTTTATCTTTTACATTTTTCAACTTATTTTTAAATAATTATGCTTAAATTACCCAAGAAATTAAAACATTAGATAACTATTGTTATTACCTTAAGTCATGATCCAGTCAAAGAACAACTCTAGAAGCTGAATGGGACTTTTTAGGGAGCAATAAGCATTGTATAATACCTTTTATGTATGTTATTATTTTTGGTCAATATTATACCTTTAAAATTATAAATATCTAACACAGGTGTAAGTTGTTTGACCAGTAAGCTGTAAGCTCAGTACAGACATGTCAATGACTTAAAAACATTTAGTTTTTTTTTAACCAATAAATATAAAACAACATATCTATCAGAGACTTATTTAAGTCACTTAAACCAAAAAGATATTTTGGGTTGATTTTTTTTTAATCTATAAGCCAATTAAAATAGAGCTCTTAATAATTTGGTTTTATGTAGACATCTAACCTGTACACACATAGCACATGTAAAACATACATACAGGATAGAACAATAAAGCAATTTTAGTTTTAAATCTTTAACTGCTTTTAATATTAGCATCAGTCTATTAGAATTACTTTTTGTTTTTAGTAACCTGAATTAATTATACCTTTTTAGTTGGAACCTGTAGTCTACTATTAAACTTTAGCTTTATCTGTTTACTGAGCTATTTCAAGTCATGGGAAAAAGTCCTTAGGAACCTTTAAACACAGAACCTACAATATTTTAACTTTTATGAGTAGTTTGTTTTTTTATTAATCTGATTGTGTTTTCAGAGAAGAATACAAAACTGTGGATGACAGAAGACTTTAAATAACCATGGCTGAAATTATAACACTCATTGATCCACAAGAATAGGTACTTGTTTACTCCATACAGTAGTTTAGAAAACACCTGGAGGACTTTTTATAAACAGTTGTCCTTTTTAGGCCTCAGGGCCTTTTTAAAATTAAGGTAACTATCATGACTGATGATAATACAAGATTATTAGACTTTCATAACTTTGGACATTTGTATCAGTAACATCTTAGATTATCATAGCTTAAAGGTTAGCACCACTTTATATCTTGACAGTACCTTTAATATAATCCTAATAGCCTAATTAGTTGGTGTCTCTACAAAATGAGAGGCATCCTAGACATTTTCAAGGGCCCAGCTGAGATACCAAGGTCCAAAGAATTTAGAACTTTGATTTTTAGGAGGCCTGATTTTTAGGAGGGCTTAAAATATCCAGTTAAAATAAGACTTGACAGAGTGAAATAATGTTTTATTTAGTCAGGGTGATTTAACCAGTTATACATCAGATTTATTTATAGTTATAAATGAAGTGATTACTCAAATACTTTAACATAAGTAAATGTCCATTAACAACCTTAACTTTTTAAAAACTCAGCTCTTTTCGAACAGAATCAGAAAAGAGCTTCTAGGACCTGACTAAAAAATTGACAGAGAGTAACCAATTAAGAAGAAAATTATTAAAAGGAGATATTACAGTTGTTTTCAAAAATGGATTTTAAAATCTTAAGATCTGCTTTTAGGTATTTGTTAGCATACTGATATACATAGATTTTTTTTTAAGATTTATGTATTTACTTGAAAGAGTTACACAGAGAGAGGAGAGGCAGAGAGAGAGAGAGGTCTTCCATCGCTGGTTCACTCCTCCATTTGCTGCAACTGCTGGAGCTGTGCCAATCCGAAGCCAGGAGCCAGGAGCTTCTTCCCAGTCTCCCACATGGGTGCAGGGGCCCACAGACTTGGGCCGTCTTCTACTGTTTCCCAGGCCACAGCAGAGAGGTAGATTGGAAGTGGAGCAGCTGGGGCTCGAAATGGCACACATATGGGATGCTGGCATTGTAGGCGGTGGCTTTACTTGCTACACCATAGCACTGGGCCCCGAGATACATAGATTTTAAAACCTCATTCATTTAACAGATTATACTTTAACTTTAATTTAATTTTAAAAAATTTCTTGTTTTTAAATTTTATTTAAGTTATACAAGTTTTATGTATTTCATATATGCAGATTTAGGAATATAGTGACACTTCTCCCTGCCCCACCCTCCCTTCCACCCATGCTAAGCCCTTCCTCCTCCTTCTCACATTCCTACTCTTAATTTTTACAAAGATCTATTTTCAGTTTACTTAATGATCATATAGTTAACCCTACTCTAAGCAAAAGATTTCAACAAATAGTATGGAGAGAAAAAAAAACAACACTTTTGGTCAGTGGAAGAGACAAGGGCTGTAAACAATCAGAATCTCAAAATGTCTGTTGCACTCCAATACATTACATTTCAACCTTGGATCAGGGAAAACATGCTATCTGTCTTTCTGAGACTGACTTATTTCACTAATTATGATGGTTTCCAGTTGTGTTCATCTTGTTGCAAAAGACAGGATCATTTTTTTTATTTTTTACAGCTGAGTAGTACTCTATAGTGTATATATACCATACTTTCCTTTATCCAGTCAACGGTTGATGGACATCTGGGTTGATTCCATAACTTAGCTATTGTGAATTGTGCAGCAGTGAACATGGGAGTACAGATAACTCTTTCATATGCTGATTTCTTTTGGTTTGGGTAAATTCCCAGGAGTAGGATGGCTGGGTCATATGCTAGGTCTATATTCAGATTTCTGAGGCATCTCCATACTGTTTTCCATGGTGGCTGCGCCAGTTTCCATTCCTACCAGCAGTGGGCCAGGGTACCTTTTTCCCCACATTCTTGCCAGCATTTGTCACTTGTCTGAGAGTCACTTTAACTGGAATGAGGTAAAACCTCACAGTGGTTTAATTTTAAAGAACTCTGTAAATAATCTTTTAATAATCATAGTTAATTTTATCACACACAGAAATATTTATTTTTCTCAAATCTTTTGTGACTTGCTCACACCTTTTGTAACTTAAACTCAGATATTTTTACATTTTGAAAGAACCTTTACAAAATCTGTAAATTAAGATAACATTTTGAAAATAAAATATCATGTCATAACCTTACATTTTAGAAACTTTTGAGTACCACTGCCCTGGGCTGAGAGAGTTAGCCCTTTTCCTGCCCCCTCCCAGCAGATGGAAAAAAAAAAAAACCTGTCTCTCCCTCTCTCTCCCTCCCTCTCTCTCTCTCTCTCTCTCTTTTTGTACTGACTTGTACAGTTTTTGTCTCATTTTTGGGATGCTATTATGGCTGTTTACATTTATTTCTTAACAATCCCCCCTTTTTTGACTCCAAACTCCAGAGTTGGCCTCTGATACCCCCAGAAACTTAGCCTATACTCCCAGGACCCTCAAAATCTTGGTTTTGCTGTTTCCAGAATCTTGGCCTCTGCCTCCTGGGACCCTCAGACTCTTTGCCTAGTACCTAAAGCCCTTGAAGCCTCATATTTGGCAGTTCCTCAAGCTGCAGTGGTTCTCTGGGGCCCCCAAAGTCTCAGTCTCTGAAACTGTGGTTTCTGTCTGCTGGGCCCTCATTTCCTCAGCCCCTCTGCCATTTCAGCCTTGGGCCCCGAGACTCCTATAGTCTCCACTTTGTCTCCTGGGTCATCAGTACCTTAGATTTTGCCATCCTAGCTTTTTGTCCCTAGAACCCTCGACCCTTCAGCTATTAGCTCCTAGGTCACCACTATTTTAGCCTTTTCCCCTCTAGCTTCTCTCTCTGGTATCCTGGAACCTCCACCTCTTCCATACTGTTCAAAGACTTGAGCCATCTTCTACTGCTTTCTCAGACTCATCAGCAGGGAGCTGGATCAGAAGTGGAGCAGCCAGGACTTGAACTGGTGCCCATGTAGGATGCCGACATCACAGATGCCGCCTTACCCACCATGCCACAACACCAGCCCTGAGTCACTCTTTTTCTAAGAATTCTGGTTTTGTCTCAGCAGTCTGCCCAGCACCTGGTACCCCCTCTGACCTTATGAGAGCACTTGACAATTCTGGGAGGTGATCAAGCTCCCATTCAGCCTCTTAGGTCCATTGCTTTTTGGTGCTTTACTTGCTAACTCCTGGTTCTTACCATTTCCAGTGGGCGGTGCTCCCCCCCACCCCCCGCCTTTGTGGCTGGTTTCCCATGCCTCCCAGGCTCCTGGGATGTGCTCCTCAGCACACCTGGAGAGGCTAGTCACCCACAGAGCAGGTAGTCCCGTGGCGCCTTGGTGAGGTAGCCCCTTCAGGACACTCCCAGGGGTCACAGCCTGGAGATACAGGAGGCTAAAATTGCTATTTCCACATCACGGGTGAGCCCCATATAAGTAGCAGGAGTTGTGGACAGACGAGACACCAAGGCCAGGAAGCAATATTTTATTATGCTGACATATTATGCCGACTCAGTTGGATTCATATCCAAAAGTCTGAGCCCTGAACGAAGAGAGTTATTTTCTTATATATGCTTTTAGCTTCTTTATCTCCCTTATATGGCTGCATGCATACATTTGTTTGGATATTCTAATGATATGTGATGGCTAAAGGAACTGATACAATACTGCACATGTGTACATAGTTACTGGTTTTTTTCGCACACGTAGTGAGCTGTACTCTGTTTAGCAAGCAGAAGTTGAAGCATTCATAGGCAAGCAGATAATGACTACATTCCATTTCTTTTTCTCTTTCTGACCTTGGGGAGGCCTCTACCACACTGAGGCTGAAAAACTCTGTTTTTAAAAAGGAGTGCCTTGGGCTGACATAGTGACACAGTTAAGCTGCTGCTGCAATATGGGCATTCCATATCAGAGTGTTTTTTTGAGTCTGAGTCTAGCCCCCTGCTGATGTGCCTGGACGGAGATGGAGTTCCTCCTGGCTCTTGGCTTCTCTCTGGCCCAGTCCTGACTGTCACAGCCATTTTGGGAGTGAACCAGTGGATGGAGGATCTCTCTTGCTTTGTCTCCCTCCCCCACCCTCTGTGACTCTGCCTTTCACATAAATAAAATAAATCTTAAAAAAAAAAATAGGTTGGGGCTGGCGCTGTGGCGCAGTGGGTTAATGCCCTGCCTGAAACACCGGCATCCCATATGGGCGCCGGTTCAAGACCGGCTGCTCCTCTTCTGATCCAGCTCTCTGCTATGGCCTGGGAAAGCAGTAGAAGATGGCCCTAGTCCTTGGGCCCCTGCACCCACGTGGGAGACCCGGAGGAAGCTCCTGGCTCCTGCTTCGGATCGGCGATGCTCCGGCTGTTGCAGCCAATTGGGGAGTGAACCATTGGATGGAAGACCTCTCTCTGTTCTGCTCTCTCTGTGTAACTCTGACTTTCAAATAAATAAATAAATCTTAAAAAAAAATAGGAATACCTCAAATACCTTTTGTTACACAAAGTTTCTTCTTAAAAAAAAAAAAGCTGTTGATTTGAAAGGCAGAGTTAGAGAGACGGGGAGAGAGAGAGAGAGAGGGAGAGAGAGAGAGAGAGAGATCTTCCATCCATTGGTTCGCTCCTCAAATGGCTGCAAGGACCAGGGCTAGGACAGCCAAAGCCAGGAGTCAGGAGTTTCTTCTGGGTCTCCCATGTGGGTGCAGACGTTCAAGTACTTGGGCTGTCTTCTGCTGCTTTCCTAAGCCATTAGCAGGGAACTGGATTGGAAGTGGAGCAGTCAGGATTTGAACCAGCACCCACATGAGATGCCAGTGCTGCAGCTGGAGGCTTAACCTATTATGCCACAGCACTGGCCCCCAGGTACCACTTTAAAAGCAGCCAACCAGTGTGCCCTCTGCACCCCTGCCATGTTAAAATAGATTTACTCTGGAACTGGTGCTATGACACAGCAGGTTAAAAGCCCTGCTTAGGGCTTTTTAGTCTGCAGTGCCAGCATTCCATATGGGTGCTGGTTCGAGTCCTGGCTGCTCCACTTCCAATTCAGCTCTCTGCTATGGCCTGGGAAAGCAGCAGAAGATGGCCCAAGTGCTTGGGTCCCTGCACCCACATGGGAGACCCAGAAGAAGCTCCTGGCTCCTGGCTCCTGCCTTCCAATCAGCCCAGCTCTGGCCATTGTGGCCATTTGGGGGAATGAACCAGGGGATGGAAGACCCCTCTCTCTCTCTCTCTCTTTCTCTCTCTCTCTCTCTCTGCCTTTCAAATAAATAAATAAATCTTTAAAAAAATACATTCACTCCTTTCCTGTTTCCCCCAAATAATACCTCACTACAGTATGAGTTCCAAGTCCAGAATCTTGTCATCTAAATCAGCTCCAGTTGTGGAGGAGGCTCCTACGTGTAGTTCCTGAAGAACTCATACAAGTTCTTTGAGTACAGTTCCTCCCAGTCTGAAGATCTGTGACAATAGATATAGGTTATGGGTCTGGTACCGTGGTTCACTTGGCTAATCCTCCGCCTGCAGCGTTGGCATCCATATGGGCACCAGGTTCTAGTACTGGTTGGCTCCTCTTCCAATCCAGCGCTCTGCTGTGGCCCGGGAGGGCAGTGGAGGATGGCCCAAGTGCTTGGGCCCCTGTACCTGCATGGGAGGCCAGGAAGAAGCTCCTGGCTCCTGGCTTCGGATCGGCGCAGCGCCGGCCGTAGTGGCCATTTGGGGAGTGAATCAATGGAAGGAAGACCTTTCTGTCTCTCTCTCACTGTCTAAACTCTATCTGTCAAATAAATAATAATTTAAAAAAAGATACAGGTTATACCCTCCCTCATCTTAGCTCATTTCCTGTTGCTAAAACAGAATACCCGAGATTGGATAGTTTATAAGGAAAAGAGATTTATTTTGATTCTTGCCTCTGGAGGCTGGAAAGTCCTAGGGTAAGTGACTTCAGCTGGTGAGCATCATGTGCTGCTTCAACTCAACGGTGGAAAAATAGGGGATGCAGACAAGCACCAAAGAGGTAAATGAGGCCTTGTTGTTATAAAGCCTTGCTTTAGAACAACCCACTCTCAACTGAATAATCCAGTCTACAGGAGAGAACTCAGAAGAGGACATTAATCCATTCGTTGGGGCTCCCATTTACCTCCCACTAGGCCTTACCTCTCAGCACTCTTAAAATGGGAATCAAAGATCAGCATGTGTTTTGGCAGGAACAAACCACATCCAAACCATTGCATGCCCATCTCACCAGATACATATGAAAACAATTGGTTTTTGTATATT
This sequence comes from Oryctolagus cuniculus, assembly GCF_051225735.1. Lineage (NCBI taxonomy): Eukaryota > Metazoa > Chordata > Mammalia > Lagomorpha > Leporidae > Oryctolagus > Oryctolagus cuniculus. The sequence goes on from NC_142885.1 coordinate 34,406,166, forward strand.
AACTTTGTATCTCGCAACCTTGCTAAATCACTTATTAATTTCAGATTTTTTTATGCAGAAATTTTATGGAGTTCATGACTTGGCATATGACATATACAAATCAAACTGTCCCAAAGTAGTTCTGCACAATTGACGATTTTTTTATTTTTTACATTTTGATAAATTTGTAATATGTAGAAAACAAATTTCATGAATTTCAGAGATATGATTCCAAAAATATGATACTTTCCTCCCTTCATCCCTCCCTCCTCCTTTCTTTTTATTTTGTAATAACATAATTTCAGTTTACTTTATAATCACAGGCTTACTGCTCCTTTAAATAAAGAGTTATACAAGTACAAAATGGGAAAACCATTGTTCCTCAGGAGTATAGGCCAGGATTATAAGCAATAGTCAAAATTTTTTGGCCAATTCTTTTGCATTTGTACATAGATAATCATTTCATCTACAGACAAATACAGTTTCTTTTTTTCTTTCCAAAATTTCTATACCTTTTTTTTCTTTTATTTAAAAAAATTTTGTTATCCTTTTGCATTAGCTAGGACTTCCAGTATGATGTTAAAAGGAGTGGTAATGTGTCTGGTCTTAGCAGGAGAGCTTCTAGTTTCTCACATGCTGTTAGCTGTAAGTTTCTTTCTTTCTTTCTCTCTCTCTCTCTCTCTCTCTGTCTGTCTCTCTCTCTTTCTCTTTCTCTCTTTCTCTCTTTCTTGTAGAAGCTCCTTATCTGGTACATGAAAGGCATCTCTGTTTCTGATTTGCTGAGTTTTTTTAAATGATAAATGGGTGTTTGGATTTTGTAAAGTCTTTTTTCTTCATCTATTGATGTTATGGTTATGACTTTTTTCTTCTGTAGCTCAATGATTTGTTAGATCATATTGGGTGATTTGATTGATTATATTAGGTAGTTCCCACCAATTATTCATTTATTTATTTGAAAGGCAGAGAGAGGTAAGAAAGACAGTGTTAGTTCTTCCATCCTCAGATCAGAGAGATGGGGGAGAGAGGAGAGAGGAGGAAGGAGAGAGAGAGAGAGAGAGAGAGAGAGAGAGAGAGAATGTGTGTGTGTGTGTGTGTGTGTGTGTGTGTAAGTTGGTTCTTCCATTCACCGATTCACTCCCTAAATGCCTGCAACATCCATGTTTGGGCCAGGCTAATGCTGTGAGCCAGAACTCAGTCTGAGTCTCCAACATGGGTGGCAGGGACCCAAGTACTTGAGCTATGACCTGATGACTCCCAGGGTGCATATTAGCAGGAAACTGGAATTGGAAGCAGAACCAGGACTTAAACCCAGGCAGTCCTGAACAGGGTGTGGGCATCTCAAGCTGTGTTTTAACCAGTGCACCAAATGCCTGCCCCTATTAGTTGACATTTAATGTGTTGAGCCAGCTTTCCACACCTGGGATTATACACCACACCCAGTTCTTTTTCTACATTGTTATGTATGAATTACTAGTATTTTGTTGAGGGTATGTTCTTTAGAAATATTGATGTATAGTTTTCTTTTCCTGTAAAACCAGTCTTGATATTAGGGTGTTTCAGAGGATTCTTTCCATTCAGCAGATCTTCGTAATTCTTTCTGGGCAGCTCTTACCTCATTGATTCTCTGTCCTAAAACTAGCCATTTCTATTTCTTCTGCCTTTCAGTTTCATGTTTCCTCAGCTTGGCATTCACTAAACACTACTTTTATTTCCCTTCTTGTACCACAGTATGGATACTCTCTCTAAGGCAGTGAGCTGGAACAATCATAGGGCTTACCTTGTTTGGTGCCCATTTCTCAGGGATCACTGTTCTTTATTGTCTGATGTCTAGTTGCATGAAAATTTCTGTTTTGTCTGTTCTTTTTTGTTTGTTTTGTTTTGGTTGTTGCAGATTGGAGTACTTCAGTGAATTATTTTGAAGCCTTTCACTTGTAAATATTTTAATATGATCCATGAAAATATAAAGATTTTTAGCAATGATACTTAACTCATATGGTTGTTACCAGGTTTAAATGAACTAATAATATATAAAAACTTATGGGCTGGCACTGTGTTGTAGTGGGTAAAGCTGCTGCCTACAGTGCCAGAATCCCATATGGGCACTGGTTCAAGACTCAGCTGCTCCACTTTCAACCCAGCTCTCTTCTAATGTGCCTGGGAAAACACCAGAAAATGGCTCAATCCAGCTCTCTGCTGTGGCCTGGGAAAGCAGTGGAGGATAGCCCAAGTCCTTGGGCCCCTGCACACACATGGGAGACTCAGAAGAAGCTCCTGGCTCCTGGCTTTGGCCTGACCCAGCTCCAGCCACTATGGCCATTTAGGGAGGGAACCAGTGAAAGGAAGACCTCTTTCTCTCTCTCTGCCTCTGCCTCCCTCTCTGTAATTCTGGCTTTCAAATAAATAAATAAATAAATAAAAAAATTTTAAAAGTTTATGACAGTGTTCACATTAGTGTTATAAAAGTATGTTAACTCTTTTTATTCTACTGTCACTACTACATATTCTACTACTGTGCATGCAAGAACACCTCTTCTCCTTCTCTAGGTAACATTGGTATTTCTAGACAAAGGTAAGGTGACTTAATGTGGTCTTAGCTACTCAGTGAATGTTCATTTACCTCTGAAATAATTGTGTTTCTCGTTGGGGAAACCCTGTAAGAAAGTGGCATAGGCAAAGAGTTTATGGAAAAGACCCCAGAGGCACAAGTGATCAAAGCCAAAATTGACAAATGGGATTATATCAAGTTGAGAAGCTTCTGAACTGCAAAAGAAACACTCAGCAAAGTGAAGAGACAACCAACAGAATGGGAGAAATTATTTTCAAACTATGCAACTGATAAAGGAATTAATAACCATATTATAGGGCCGGCACTGCGCCTCACTAGGCTAATCCTCTGCCTGCAGTGCCGGCACCCCGGGTTCTAGTCCTGGTTGGGGTGCTGGTTCTGTCCTGGTTGCTCCTCTTCCAGTCCAGCTCTCTGCTGTGGCCCGGAAAGGCAGTGGAGGATGGCCAAGTGGGGGATCAGGAGGAAGCACCTGGCTCCTGGCTTTGGATCAGCACAGCGTGCCGGCCATGGCAGCCAGTTGGAGGGGTCAACCAATGGAAGGAAGACCTTTTTCTCTGTCTCTCTAACTCTAACTCTGCCTGTTAAAAAAAAATAACCAGTTTATAAAGAGATCAAGGAACTCAACAATAGCAAAGGAAACAACCCAATTAAGAAATGGGCAAAGGACTTAAATAGGCATTTTTCAGAAGAGGAAATCCAAATGGCCAATAGACACATGAAAAAATGCTCAGGATCACTAGCCATCAGGGAAATGCAGATCAAAACCACAATGAGGTTCCACTTTATCTCCATTAGAATGGCTTCTATACAGAAATCAACAAACAACAAATGCTGGCAAGGATGTGAGGGAAAAAGGTACCCTAATCCACTGTTGGTGGGAATGTAAACTGGTACAGCCACTGTGGCAGAAAGTATGGAGATAACTCAAAAATCTAAAAATAGATCTACAATATGACCCAGCCATATCACTCCTGGGAATTTATCCAAGGGAAATGCAATCAGCATATGAAAGAGTTATCTGCAACCCCATGTTTATTGAAGCTCAATTCACAATAACTAAGATATGAATCCACCCAAATGTCTGTCGACTGAAGACTGGATAAAGAAATTATGGGATATATACAACATGGAATATTACACAGTGGTAAAAAAAATGAAATCCTATTGTTTGCAACAAAATGGATGATACTGGAAACTATTATGCTTAGTGAAATAAGCCAGTCCTGAAAGGACAAATACCATATGTTCTCCCTGATCTGTGATAACTAATAGAGCACCTAAAAAGTAATCTATAGAAGTGATATTGACGCTTTGAGATGCAATGACTTTGAACAGCTCTTGTCTCCACTGTTGGGGAGCAGTATTTTTTTCTCATACTATTTGTTAAACTCTTTATTTAGTATAGAGTTAATCATATGTGTATAAAGTTAACTGAAAATAGCTCTTAGTAAAAAATAAGAATGGGAATAGGAGAAGTAGGAGGAAGAGAAATGGGAGTGTGGGTGGGAGGGTGGGTACAATGGAAAGAATCACCATGTTCCTAAAGTTGTACTTATATACTTATGTGTCGCTCCCCCTCTTTGCGGAGGAACGACACTAAACCCTGCGCTGTTCTTTAGTCTGCTCGGCCCTTCCCGGGTTTGCTGCTGGTCCTTCCTGGGTTGGCTGCTGACCCCTCCACCTCTGTGGAGGGGCGGCTCCCCCTGCCACTTTCCCCGCTTCCGTGGAGGAGTGGCACACCGCCGGCCGGCTCTCTCGGGGGCTGCTCAGGTGTTCCTTCAGATGTTCCTGGTGCATGTTGTCTCTCTCCTCCTTTATAGTCCTCTTCCACCAATCCCAACTCTGCTACCCACACGCCGAGCATGCTGCTCTCCTCCAATCAGGAGCAGGATCAGCTCCTGTAGGTTATTGGTCGAACTGGAGGCAGCTGTGTAGAAGTTGTTTGGTCTCTCAGAGCCATATTGTGGGAGAGCAGATGCATAGAATAAGTCTTAATTCCAGTAACTTAGTCTAGTCTCAGTTGCTCCCCACACTTATGTACATAAATACAAGGTTTTTAGAAAAGAAAAATAAAAGGTTTCTGGGAAAATTTTTTTAAAAAATTATGTTCCTGTCCAACCTGGTCATTATCCTGCTGTGAAAAGTGCTGCAAGAGTCTTGGCCAGTGGAGTCATGGTCTCTTCCCTAGCTCAGCAGTGGCTGAGTAGTTTTCTCTGCTTTACTGGCCCCACTTTGGCTCATGCTGGCCTTGTGTGGTCTAGATATAATATTCTATATATTTTTTAAGATTTTATTTATTTATTTGAGGGGTAGAGTTACAGACAGAGAAAGGGAGAGACAGAAAGATCTTCTATCCACTAGTTCACTCCCCAAATAGCTGCAACAAAGCTGAGCCAGTCTGAAGCCAGGAGCCAGGAGCTTCTTCTGGGTCTCCTACGTGGGTGCAGGGGCCCAAGGACTTGGGCCATCTTCCATTGTTTTCCCAGGACATAACAGAGAGCTGGATCGGAAGTGGAGTAGCTGTGTCTCGAACCGTTCCAAATGGGATGCCAGCACTGTGGGTGGCAGCTTTACCTGCAAGGCCACAATGCTGGACCCTAGATATCATATTCATTAAGCCCTGGAACAGGGCAATAAAACTCATATCCCTCAGCTACCAAATTTCTTTGCCTTCCATGGGGCAAACCCCAGACCCCCAGAAAGTTTGCTAGTAGAACCCTTAGCTTCCTTCTTCCAATGATTGTACAGAAAATTCAAGATGCCTTTATGCCACGTGGGTGCCAGAGGGGTCTGGATAACTAACTTCATGTCCTCTTCCCTTCTAATATTTTTTTAAGGTTTATTTGAAAGATAGAACTACAGAGAGAGATCTTCCATCCACTTGTTCACTCCACAAATGGCATCAGTGGCTGGAGCTGAGCTGATCAGAAGCCGGGAGACAGGAGCTTCTTCTGGGTCTCCATAGGGGTGCAGGGACCCAAGCACTTGGGCATCTTCCATTGCTTTCCCAGGCCACAGTAGAGAGCTGGATCAGAAGTGGATTAGCCAGGACTTGAATTGATGCCCATATGAAATGCTGGCACTGAGGGTGCTCCCATCTTCATGTTAAGGGACATCCATCATGGCAGTCTTCTGCCATAACACGATCTAAAAAATGGGTAAAGACCCTTGTTTTTACCTTTTTCTTAAACCTGTCTAGCATATCTTTTCCATTCTGGAATTTTTTCCTAGAGGGGAGAGGTTAGGAAATACAGGTATTACTGCTGTTCCTTTTTCTCTATTCTCTAGACCTTTTAGCAATTCACTAGGAACCTGGCAGGGAAGGGTTTCCATTTATTCTGTCATTTTCATTAGGGCAAAACTTCAGATGTGATAATGGGAAAGAGTAACCTCTTCTGCTGATAAGGGAATACAAGTTAGGAGATATTTTGAAAAAATGGTGTCTTTGTTAGGTTAAAGGGAAAAAGGAATATTTTGGGGTAAAGAAGAGTGTGCCAATGTACATAGGAGTCAGGATAGGTTTCTCTGAGGAGATAACATCTGAAGAGTTTCTAGGTTTTTTTCTAGCATATATAATTCAATTCTAGGATCAGGATTGCTTGTGAATAGAGGCAAAAGGCAGGCTCATTTATGCCTACTTCTTTCTGTCTTGCAGTTAGTACATTTTGTTTTTCTTTTCTTTCTTTCCTATTTGCCCAATTTCTGCCTTAGTCTCTGTATACACTTAATGTTGCTTATTAATATATAGTCCTAAATGTAGAGGTCAAAGAAAACCCAAGACTGTTTTTCTCCAAGCAACTTCAAGTACCATAACCATCTGGGACATTTATTAAAATTGCCCCCTTTGGGTCCCACACCCTTGTTATAATATTAGCAGTTTCACTTGAAATCTAATACTGTTGAGTTAATTCTATTACTTTAAGGCAAACAACTTGTCATAGTTATCTCTTTAGCCACACGGAAGTATAAAATCTCAGTAAAAAAAAAAATCTCAGTAAATGATAAATTGATTTACATGGAAGCTGGGATAGGAATATTTTCAAGCTGTTTCAAGTTTTGCTCTTTGGGGGTGGCATAAAAAATGGCACAGAAATGAAATGTGAAATTTCATCCTTCCATAAGAGCAGTAGAAGAATGGGCAAAAGCTGTCAGAATCAAATGTTTCAGAACAAGAAATTATACAAGGGCTTGAAAAAGTTGGAGATTCCTTATTTATAAAACATGGCTGGTTATCAGTAAGAACAATGAGATTTGTGGCATTTTAACTTACTCCAGCACTGTTCCCTGTTCCACATTTCAGCCCATTTTGAAATGTACCAGTTCCTGGTACTAGAGGAACAGAATGGGCCTCATTCTTAAAAAACTTTAATTATTTGCTTCACTCCATTTGGTGGCATCCTGGAAGACGGATTCAAAATCCTTGACTGCATTTCTCTTAATTCAGAACTGGCCCATTGCTGAGGCCTCTGAGAGCATGGAGAATGATAGTCACCCAAAACATTTATAGAAAAATGCTTTAGTCTCTGCTACCTGAGTAAATAGACAACAGTTAGGGTAACCATTAGACTAATAGGTTGGGAATGAGATGTCCATAAGGGCTTTTGAAAAATGTCAGCATTTTCCTGGAAATGTAAATGGCCATGTGTCTGGCTGATTTTGAGGCTCATTAAAAGTGAAGGTTAAGGCAAAGTTATATGACCATCTGACTGAATATTGAAGGTGTGCCCCAAACCTGCTCAGAGCCCTTCTGCCAAGTCAGGAAGATTTTTTTGGTTCCTGTCATTTAAGGAAGTTATCAGCCAACCACTAAGCTAAAAGAATAGACTTCAGTGGCCATATGCAACAAAGAATACAGAACTTACATAATCAGTTTTGAATAGACTCCAAACAACTACCACAACAAGTAGCAACAACAGCAAACTCTGGCCACTGGAGAGAATATGATTTCCAGAGTTGCAACTTCATAGTAGTTAAAATGTCCAATTTTCAACATAAAGTTACGAGGCATGGAATGAAACAAGAAAACAGCCAACAATAAAAATTGTCCCTGAGGAACTTTTAATCAGCTATTTAAATTATACCCTCAAACAGCTAAAGGAAACCACCTCTAAAGAAATACCAAATTATGGAGGCCGGTACTGTGGCGCAGTGGGTTAACGCCCTGGCCTGAAGCGCTGGCATCCCGTATGGGCGCCAGTTTGAGACCTGGCTGCTCCACTTCTGATCCAGCTCTCTGCTGTGGCCTGGGAAAGCAGTAGAAGATGGCCCAAGTCCTTGGGCCCCTGCACCTGTGTAGGGGACCCGGAAGAAGCTCTTGGCTCCTGGCTTCGGATCAGCGCAGCTCTGGCCATTGCGGCAATCGGAGTGAACCATCAGATGGAAGACACACACATTCTCTCTCTCTCTCTCCCTCCCTCCCTCCCTCTGTGTAACTCTTTCAAATAAATAAATAAATCTTTAAAAAAAAGAAATAACAAATTTTGAAAATGATTTCTCACCACATTGAGGATACCAATAAAGAGAAATTATAAAGCTGAACCAGATAAATTTTCTGGAATTGAAAAGTATATTAACTGAACTGAAAAATTCACTCATGGGGCCTAGCAGGAAATTAGAGCAAGAAGAAAGAAAGCAGCAAATTTGAAGATAGGACAATTGGCTTTATTCATTCTGAGGAGCAAAATAATAATATTAAGAAAAGTGAACAATACCTGAGACCTGTTGTATACCATCAGATTTATCAGCATATATATAATGGAAATATTAGAAGAGGAGAGATGGGGAAAGAACAATATTTGAAGAAATAATAATTTAAACCCCCAATTTGATGAAAAATTCATAGCCGCACATCTAAAAAACTCAGAAATTTCAAATAGGATCAAAACCAAAGAGAGGAGCCGGTGCTGTGGCGTAGTGAGTAAAGCCGCCGCCTGCAGTGCCAGCATCCCACATGGGTGCCGGTTTGAATCCTGGCTGCTCTACTTCTGATCCAGCTCTCTGCTATGGCCTGGGAAAGCAGTAGAAGGTAGCCCAAGGACTTGGGCCCCTTCACCTGTGTGGGAAGACCTGGAGGAAGCTCCTAGCTCCTGGCTTCAGACTGGTACAACTCTAGCAATTGTGGCCAGTGCGGGAGTGAACCAGCGGATGGAAGACTCTCTCTCTCTCTCTCTCTCTCTCTCTGTGTAACTCTTTCTTTTCTTTTCTTTCTTTCTTTTTTTTTTTTTTTTTTTGACAGGCAGAGTGGACATGAGAGAAAGACAGAGAGAAAGGTCTTCCTTTGCCGTTGGTTCACCCTCCAATGGCCACCGCGGCCGGCGCACCACACTGATCCGATGGCAGGAGCCAGGTACTTATCCTGGTCTCCCATGGGGTGCAGGGCCCAAGTACTTGGGCCATCTTCCACTGCACTCCCTGGCCACAGCAGAGAGCTGGCCTGGAAGAGGGGCAACTGGGACAGAATCTGGCGCCCCGACCGGGACTAGAACCCGGTGTGCCAGTGCCGCAAGGCGGAGGATTAGCCTAGCAAGCCACGGTGCTGGCAACTCTGACTTTCAAATAAATAAATCAATTTTAACAAAAAAAAAACCAAACCCAAAGATATCCACACCTAGACACATCATAATGAAATCACTGAAAGCCAAATAACAGAGAATGTTTAAAGCAGCAAGATAAAAGCATCTCATCACATACCAGGGGTCCTCCATGATATCATGCACTGACATAGTCACACTGCTGAAAGGAAAAACCTCAACTGCAATGTCCATGTCTGGCAAAATTCTTCAAAAAATGAAGAAGAAATAAACCTAAACTGTGAATTTGTTGCAAGTGGACCTGCCTACAACATCATCTAAGGGGAGTACTTCCGGTTGAAGTAAGGGTGTACCCAAAACCATGGTCACAAATAAAGAATAGGGCTAAAGTTAACTACAAAGATTGGTCTAGCACTGGGTCATGCTGGGCCCCAGAGAAAGGAGGCTGTCCAGTAATCATCTGCTTCAGGACAAGAAGAATGAAACCATACTCTTCTCTTTCTCCACTTCTCAGGAGCCCTTCACCCTTTTCACATTCAATATGGAGTTTTTTTTTTTTTTTAAAGGCAGAGTTACAGAGAGGCAGAGGCACAGAGAGAGTGAGCGAGAGAGAGAGGAGGGAGGGAAGGAGGGAGGGAGGTCTTCCATCCACTGGTTCACCCCCTAAGTGGCCTGGGAAAAACAGTTGAAAGAGGGCCCAAGTGTTTGGGACACTGTCACTCATGGGAGACCCCGATAAAGCTCCTGGCTTCAGCCAGGCCCACTATTGGCCATTGCAGCCATCTAGGGGGTGAACAAGTGGATAGGAAAATGTCTCTCTCCGTCTCTTCCTTTCTGTCTGTAACTCTGCTTTCAAATAAATAAAACAAGCACTTAGGCCATTTTCTCTCGTGTAGAAGACATGGAAGAAGCTCCTGGCACCTGGCTTCGGATTGGCTCAACTTGCCATTGCAGCCATTTGGGGAGTGAACCAGTGGATGGAAGATCTTTCTTTCTCTCTGCCTCTCACTGCCTGTAACTTTACCTGTCAAATAAATAAATAAATAATTAAAAAAAATAATAGTTGATTCACAACTGGATTTTTTTGATAACCTTTAAAGGAGAGATGTGTCATTTGGGGGATCCTTTGCTAAATAAAGTCCTCAAAAAACTTAAAAAAATAACATATGTGTCCAATGTTTTTTAAACTTTTATTTAGGTCATGGAAAAAGATGGAAAATTCCTTATCTTCGGAAACCATTAGGGGCTGGGGCTGTGGCACAGGGATGTTAAAGCCTAGGCCTGCAGTGCCAGCATTCCATATTGGCACTGGTTCAAGTCCCAGCTGCTCTACTTCTGATCCAGCTCCATGCTAGTGCACCTGGGAAAGCAGTAGAGGATAGCCCAAGTCCTTTGGCCTCTGCACCCGGGTGGGAAACCCAGAAGAAGCTCCTGGCTCCTGGCTTTGGCCTGACCCAGCCCCAGCCATGGAAGATGGAAGATGTCTCCCCCTCTCTCCCATTAATTCTGACTTTCAAATAAGTAAATAAATAAATCTTAAAAAAAGAAATAGAACTATGCTAGTAATCTAGAAATTTTTCTATGTATCCTTTCCAAAACTAATCCACACCTTTCCTCCCAAGTGATTCACTGGAAATTGCTTCTGGTGTTTCTTTAATAGTTTTATGGCCCTAGTGTGCACACCTAACCACTATTGTTTAGTTTTACCCATGAAAAATAATTTGATGCATTACACAAATTTTTTCTACCCTGCAGGTTTCCAAATGCTCCAGTTCTTTCTTAACCATATTAGTTTTTGAAGAACCAGGCCATTTAAGCCTTTAAGTTTATTCACAACCTGAATTTTGTAATTGAACTGCTGATTTCCAACATGTTCTTTTGAATTCTGTGCTTGGTATAAATTGGCAGTTGAATCCTGGGGCTTAATATGACTTGAAGGTCTGATTTGGCAAGGCTATCTATAACATCTGTTTTGTGATTTAGCAGCTGTTGAGCTCAGTGAATAGACTCATTGATTTGTGGGATCTTGCAAAATTAGGTATTCTAATTCTGATTTCTTTTCCATATATTTGCTGAAAATGCTTATAAAGAGATAACATCCTTGCGTCTACTGTTCAGTTACCCAAGATTAATAAATGTTCATATAAGGAAGGCATGATGAATACTTGATTCTTTCCCTTTGTTTGCCAGTTTTCAAAATAATGAATTGATTTCTTATCACTCTTCTAAGAGCTCAATTGGATAAGTTTTTATGTATTAGATTAGTATTTTTATTGAATTCAAATGTCCCCATTGCTGGCCACTGGAAGCTCCTGTAAATTGGCTCCTGAATACTTTTGCTGTGACCCTGCCAGTGTCTGATAACTTCTGTGCTACCTAGTATGACAAAGTGTTACTGACTTAGCTCAGGTGAGGAATCAGTCATTTCAAGTTGTCCTTGTTTCTTTTAGTTTATTTTGGTAGTTGCAATTCAAAAGCATGGCTATAGGGTTCAATATCAAGCCTGTATCATCTTTTTTCACACTGAGAATCATTGTTGTGAAGGCTACATAGAATGATAGGATTTATATATATATATATATATAATTATTCATTTTCTTTATCCTATATAATACTATCACCATCATTAAGATTAGTGAAAGAAATAATTTTTTGCATAGACTCTCCCATATCCTCCTATATATTTAAAAATGTCTGCATTGTCAGAGTATATAACTCTTATGTATATTAGTTTTAAGTTATTTAGTTTTATTTCTATAACAGTTATTTACTTGATATCATCCCATTCCTTTATCAGTGCCTGACTAATCATTTTACTTGTCTGAAGCTCACTTTTTAGTAGAAGTTGGCAACGGTGAGCTGCCACCTGTTTTTGTATGATCTGCAATATAAGAATGGTTTTTAAGATTTTTAAATTGTATATATTTAAGATATGCAGCATGATGGTTTCCTGTTTGTATACATAGTGAAATGATTACTGCAGTCAAGAAAATTAACATACCTATTAACTCCTCATTTGTATTTTAGGATTTTTCACCTAGTTTCCTTTTAAATGTTGTTTATGGGTTTTTGGTTTTGTTGTCCAATTGCTTTGTTTTTAGGGGATCATTTGATAAGATTAAAAGGTGCTGATTAGCTAATATACCACAGGGATTATAAAGGAAAGGGTAGAGAGATCAATTAGAAGAATATTGTAGAAATCTAGGTGAGAGATGGCATAGGCTTGGATTAGGTGAGTATCAGTGGAGTTAGTGGAAGTGCTCGTATTGGGATATATTTGGACATGTGGTTGCTAAGATTTTCTCATGGATTGGATGTGGAATATAAGAGAGAAAAGTTGACATGGTTTTCAAATTTCTGAGTGAAAATTTCCTTTGTGATTTTGAGTCTCACTATTGCATGGGCTAAAAAAGAAATGCTATTTATCAATGAAAATTGAAAAATTTGGAAAAGTTAGGTAAGGAAATATAAGTCATACTTAAACCCACTCATTTTTAGCATTCTAATGTGAGTATGCATAAAAAGGTGCATATTTAACATTTTTACAAAATTGAATTTTTGGTACATATATTTTTAAATTTCTTTGACAAGACATAACCTGAGCACTTTCTAATATTGAAATAACCTTTGAAAGCATGAGTTTTAATGATATCTTACCAGATGGTTCACTATAAAAAATCTAACCATTTGAATTATGTGCTCTTTCACTTTTTTTGCATATCCATTCCATCCCTGATGTTTTAATTGGAGAATTTGGTTTCCTGTAGTAGTTGCTGAGTATTGTAATTCAGGCCTGTGGTTTGGCAGGCAGCTTGGCTGTAGTGTTTGAGACTCGTGGAAGATCCATGCATAAAATGAATGTCTTGGAGGATTATATTCACCTCAGTCATTTACGATTTTAGACTTGAGGCAACGTGGCTGCCTGGACACTTGGAATTAGGGGAGAACTTGCTGATTCACAAGTATCTTGCCATGTTGGTTCAGGCTATGTGTGCTGAAATGTCAGTTTGTTGTGCTCTATGTTTTGAGGTCCTGATGAGCTAGAAGGTGCTGTAATGGTAAGTAGTTCATACTTTAGTACACTTCTGGCCTAAGTGTTAGTTAATTTCCCAAAAGAAAGAATGAGTAGGGGAGATTTGATGAGCTCCACTTGCAGGTGTTTATCTAGAAAAGAAAATCAGGCTCTCCAGACCAGGCCCATTTCTCTCTAAATAATTATGTTCTTTTGAACAAGGGCTGGCAAACATTTTCTGTAAAGGACCAGATACTTTTGGCTTTGCAGGTCAAACTCTTCTGTTGTCAGTATTGAGCTTTGCCTTAGTAGAGCCATGGCAGCCGTAGCCAGTGCAGAACCACACAGGTGTGGCTGTGTTCTAATAACAATTTATTAACAAAACAGGCAGCAGCCCAGATCTAGGCCATCATTTGTCATCTCTTGCTTTTGAAAATGTTTTTGGAACTGTGTCTACCTGTTAGTAAGTTATTATCCCCAATCCCTGAGGTTCATAGTTTTTTGGAGTACAAAGCTGGATAATACAGCCAGCCCAGCTTGCAGGTGTGCATTCTCCGCAGTATGCTTTGCTGCCTCTTAGAAAAAGGCAAACTAGGGCCGGCGCCGTGGCTCAATAGGCTAATCCTCCACCTTGCGGCGCCGGCACACCGGGTTCTAGTCCCGGTTGGGGCGCCGGATTCTGTCCCGGTCGCCCCTCTTCCAGGCCAGCTCTCTGCTATGGCCAGGGAGTGCAGTGGAGGATGGCCCAGGTGCTTGGGCCCTGCACCCCATGGGAGACCAGGAAAAGCACCTGGCTCCTGGCTCCTGCCAGGATCAGCGCGGTGCGCCGGCTGCAGCGGCGGCCATTGGAGGGTGAACCAACGGCAAAAGGAAGACCTTTCTCTCTCTGTCTCTCTCTCACTGTCCACTCTGCCTGTCAAAAAAAAAAAAAAAAAAAAAATTAAATAAAAAAAAAAAAAAAAAGAAAAAGGCAAACTAAATAACTAGAGCCCATGGAAGAGAGGAAAGGTAAGCTTCAAGAGGTGATTTGGGAGTAAGAGTAACTCTTAAGACTTTGAGTGTAGAAAGCTTGTGTGGTTTACCAGGCAGACTCTGATTACCTTGAAGATTGTGACTGTCCTTTCTTGTTGTCATTTTCTGTTTTAATTATCTATCCTTATAATTCAACATGTCTCTCTTGAACCTGGTAAGTGCAACACTAAGTAAGCACTATTGTTTGTTCTCCCCCTCCTGGCAACATTAGTGTGTCCTTGGCTGCCCTCCCTTGCTGTTCTGTAAACTTACTAGGTTCTTCCATACTTGTAAAAGTTGATGTGGTCTTTCAGTGAGGGAGGTATCACCTGAGGCCACACCCACCTTCATACACACAAACTCCACATTTCCTTAGGATATGGTCTTAGATCAGGGTTGATAGATTTTCCTCTGTGGGTCGGCAAGTTTAACTGCTACTTGTGATGCCAGCATCCCATGTCAGAGTTGCAGTATGATTCCCAGCTACATTAGACCAGCTCCCTGCTAATATTCCTGGTTATGCAGCTGAAGATAGCCCAAGTACTTAGGCCCTGGCTACACACATGGGAGGAACCAGATCGAATTCCTGGCTTTGGCCTGGCCCAGACATGGCTGATGTGATCATTTAGGGAGTGAACCAGCAGATGGAAGATTCTGTCTGTCTGTCTGTCTGTCTCTCTCTCTCTTTGTGTGTGTGTGTGTCATTCTGCCTTTCAAATAAATAAATCTTTAGAAAGAAAGAGCACTGAGCAGGAGGTGGGGTGGATGTTGTGACACAACAGGTTAAACCATTACTTGGGATGCCTGCATCCCTTATTAGAGTGTTAAATCCAGTCCCAGTTACTTTGTTTCTGATCCACCTTCCTTCTGATGTACCTGGTGAGGCAGCAAATGATGGCCCAATTTGGCCCTTGAACCCATATAGGAGAGCAGGATGAAGTTCCAGGATCTTGGCTTTGGTCTGGCCCAGCTCTGGCAGTTGTGGGCATTTGGGGAGTGAACCACAAATGGAAGATGTGTCTTTCACTCTCTGTCACTAAGCCTTTCAAATGAATAAATAAGTCTTTAAAAATTCATATTAAGTGAGGATGATTGGAGATGAAGCCATACAGGAAAAATATAGAGTGAAGGGAGCAGTGGGTTAAGTGGGGTCCTGGAGAAATATTTAAGAGGTTAAACCTGGAGCAAGTGGTCTCACCTTATTTTTGCTTGCCTGTTCTTTTAGGAGTAAAGCGCCTTTGAGAAATTCCTCATTAGATAATGATTATCTGCAACGAGAGGTCAAATACTTAAAGTCTTTCCCCTCTTTTTTAAAATACTATATTTGAGGGGCTGGCTCTGTGGCGTAGCGGGTAGAGCTGCTGCCTGCAATGCCGGCATCCCATATGAGCACTGATTTGAGCTGCTCCACTTCTGATCCAGCTCTCTGCTATGGCCTGGGAAAGCAGTAGAAAATGACCCAAGTCCTTGGGCCCCTGCAGCCAAATGGGAGACCCGGAAGAAGCTCTTGGCTCCTGGCCTCGGATCGATGCAGCTCTGGCCATTGCAGCTGGTTGGGGAGTGAACCAGCAGATGGAAGACCTCTCTCTCTCTCTCTGCCTCTCTTTCTATGTGTAACTCTGACTTTCAAATAAATAAATTAATCTTTTTTAAAAATACTATATTTGAGTCACTTATTATGTATCGGGGTGTAAAGCTTTCCTAAGCACCTTAGTTTTATAGTCATTTGGCCAAAATTCAGATTTAATTTAAATCAAGATGTTATTTCATATTATTTTTATCCTAAAGTCACTAGTTAGTCAGGTATAGTGAATGTAATCCCTATAGGCTTAAAGTGAATTTACAGGCCAACACATAGAACTCATTTATCCTGTAATATTGATTCCTGTAATATTGAAAGTCATAAGCAACATTTATTTTCTTTAGAAAATGGTATTCTCTAGGAAGTCAGCAAGAAACAGAACAAGTGAATATTTTACATTCTTAGTGGTTTGCAGTTGGCTGTTTTCCCTCAACATTTTATTAGGCAAATTTTCAAACATACAGGAGAATAAATATACTCACTAGCTGGATTCTGCAATTAACATTTTACTTACTTGCTTTATCATGTATCTGTCCATCTGTCCCCCTTGTCACCCATCAATCCATTTTTTTTGTACAGTTGAGGTAAATTGGGATTTTTTCTAAACAGTCTTATCTTTGTTTTTTTTCCCCTCTGGATATTGTAATTAAAGTGCCAATACGTTTTATGCAGGTGTTTTCAGTTGACCATTTTTGCTGTTTGTAGAAATCTGAGATTGCCAATACTCACTGTCAAAATATTTTTTAATGAAGCTGGTATTGTGGTGCTGCTGCCTCTGATGCAGGCTTCCCATATGGGCACCAGTTCGAGTCCCAACTGCTCTACTTCCAACCCAGCTTCCTGCTGGTGCACATGGGAAGGCAGCAGAGGATGGCCCAAGTCATTTGGGTCACTGCATCCATGTAGAGAACAGATGGAGCTGGCTTTGGCTTGGCCTTATCCCAACTGTTACGATCATTTAGAGAGAGAACCAGTGAATATAAGATGTCCTTCCCTCCTTTTTAAATAAATAAAACAAATCTTTAAAAATTGTTTTTTA
Organism: Oryctolagus cuniculus; assembly: GCF_051225735.1. Lineage (NCBI taxonomy): Eukaryota > Metazoa > Chordata > Mammalia > Lagomorpha > Leporidae > Oryctolagus > Oryctolagus cuniculus. The sequence goes on from NC_142885.1 coordinate 34,422,885, forward strand.
AAAAGTCTAATAAATGGTTTTAAACCTGATTGGTGTTCTCTTTTTTCAATTGCTATATTTTCCAGTCAATTATAATTTTTAAAGTTATCAAATACAATTTACAGTGCTCTTTAAATATATTTTTAAAACTTTTAGGTCAATATTTATTCACATTATGTTGTTTTCAGAGTGGAGAGATCTACAGACCAAGTCATCAAGCCGGTCAATGTGGGAGCCCTATCAAAATGGGTTGGGAAGATTCCTCCAGATGTTCTGCAGGACATGGCAGTGATTGCACCCATGCTTGCTAAACTTGGGTATGACCCATATGCCAATCCACCTAACTATGGAAAGCCTGATCCAAAAATCCTGGAAAACACTAGAAGGGTAAGTGAGATTTTTTTTTTTTAAAGTGACTGAGAAAACTAGATAACGAACTTGAGTTCTGAATAGTAATTTTTCTTGCTTTTTTATTATCAGAAAATTATTTTAAATAAGAAAAATTTGATTTTGTAGAATGCTTTATTTTCAGAAGTCTTCCACTGCATTTTAAAGATTACTCTGGTTCTTTGTAAGTACTGTTGGGACAATTCCTTAATCACTTTTTCCAATTTCTAGGGATGGTACTCACTGGTGGGAAGATTTATTTTTCATAGTTGATTAAAGCATATTTGCATAAGTACCAAAATTATTAGTGACCTTATTTCTAGTTTCTTTTTTTAAATCAAAGGATTGCTTTCAAACCTTTGTTTAGATGAGGTATAATTTCTTGACGTACTAAGGCAAAACATTGGCTACATTAGAAGAATTATTAAATAGGTACAGTACCTAATCCCTCTGATTTAAAGTTAGCATTAAAGTAAAATTACAGCTTTTATTTTAAAAAGTTAAGCTCACATCTTTAGAATCTATTGTTTATTCTGAAAACTGAAAGAGCTAATTTGAATATATATTTTACCAGTTGAGTCTGTTTCATGAAGTCATACCTTACACATTCATTTTTTTCTTATAATAGATAAGTAACATAAGCTTACCATTTTGATAGGTCTTCTTTTTTAAAAAAGATTTATTTACTTAACTGGCAGAGTGACAAGAAAGGGAAAGATAAGGGAGAGAAGGAGATCTTCCATCCACATGGCTTACTTTCCAAATGGCTGCCAGGCCTAGAACTGGGCCAAGCCAAAGCCAGGTGCCTGGAACTCCATCCTGGTCTCCCACATGAGTGGCAGGGACCATCTTCCACTGCCCTCCAAGGCACATTAGGAAGAAACTGGATCAGAAGTAGAGCAGCTGGGACTCAAACCAGCTTTCATATGGGATGTTAGTATCACAGGTAGCAGCTTAACCTACTGCATCACAAGGCAGGCTCCCAATTTAAGAGTTTTTAAGTGTATAATTTATTGGCATTAAGTACATTCACATTGTGTCATCACCATCCCATCTCCTGAACTTTTTTATCTTCCCAAATTGAAACTCCATACCCATTGAACTATAATCCCCTGTTATCTTCTTCCTGCAGCTTGTCTGTTTCCATCTCTCTCTATATATTCTTTTTTGAAACTGCAATTAAAACATGACAACCATGTTAGCGTGTGTTCATGGGTAGGATATTTGATTATAAAATTGAAATTTCTTGTCTGTCTCTGGTATTCCTGTTTATGTCAGTGTCCTTCTCTCCCTCACAACTTTGTAATATAGCATGTTTGTTTCCTTTAATACCTTTAAGATTAATTTCCATGGAGATTTCTTTCTCTGAACGATTAAAGCTTTTCAATTTATCACTAATGATTATACAGGAAGAACTGTCTTCTTGTAAATCATTAATAGACACACACACACACATATTTTTAAAAATTTATTTGGGGCTGGCGCTGTGGCGCAGCAGGTAAAGCCTCCGCCTGCAGTGCCAGCACCCCATATGGGCACCGGTTTGAGTCCCAACTGCTCCACTTCTGATCTCTGCTATGGCCTGGGAAAGCAGAAGAAGATGGCCCAAGTCCTTGGGCCCCTGAACCCATTGGGGAGACCCAGAAGAAGCTCCTGACTCTGGCTTCAGATCAGCACAGCCTATAGCCGTTGCAGCCAGTACTGCAGACAGTGGCTTTACCAGCTACGCCACAGCACCAGCCCCGTAAACCATTATATATAAAAGCAGATTTAAAAAAATTTTTTTAAGTAATATGTTTTTATGCTTTTCATATGCCAACATTTTTATTAATGAGCTTATTAAGTATAAGCTCATTCTATAAAACTTATGAAAAAGAATAAATAAATAAATAAATAAATAAATATCACCTGTTAATGTTAACATCCAGACACATACCATTCTTTAAAAAAAAAAAAAGATTTATTTATTTGGAAGTCAGAGTTACAGAGAGAGAAGTCTTCCATCTGCTGGTTCATTTGCCAAATATCTGGATGTCCAGGGCTAGGCTGGGCTGATGTTGGGAGCCAGGAATTTCATCTGAGTCTTCCATCTGGGTGCAGATGTGCAAGACATTGAGCCATCTTCCCCTGCTCTCTCAGGCCATTAGCAGGGAGCTGGATCAGAAGTGAAGCAGATGGGACATGAACCAGCACCCAGATGGGATGCCACATTGCAGGCAGCAGCTTTATGCTGCAATGCTAGCCCTAGACATATACCATTCTTAGTATTTTTATCTATTTCTCTTCCTCCTGTGCCTCCTGTGTATTTTAATAAACAAATGTAAAATTACGTAGCTTATGATCTTACCTTTACACATAAATGATTTTGTATCAAAGTAGCTTCCTCTTAATATTCATGGGCACTTTTCTATTATGTGCAGCTTTCTAAACATAATTTTTCATGGTTATGTTACATTATCATAGAAGCCACCTTAAGCTCTTTTTGAAACACTAGTAAATGAATGCATAAATGAACAAACAAGATATATTTCCCTGGTAAATGTTCTATAATTAATTTTCCCATTTTTCTTTTGTTTATAGTTTTATCTTTGATAGATTGTGCTGCAGAAAAGACCTTTGCATGTACTATATTTAAGGGTGTTTTTAAAAAGACTAATAAAAGTGGAATTAAACTACATCATGGTGTTTGAGATTTTTCAAGGTGCTTGATATATGTTAATATTTTTTTAAGTTAGAGCTACCCGCATAATGGAGGTGATTTTATTTTAAAGTTTTGCTCATTGATAGTTTTTTTAATATAATTAAACATTTCCAAGTTATTAGCTATATGTACATATTCTTTTATGAGCTGTCTCCTAAGTTGGTTGTTTTTAGAAAGCTTTTATTTAATAAATACAAATTTCATAGGTACAGCTTTAAGAATATAGAGGTTCTTCCCCCTACACCCACCCTCTCACCTCAACTCCCATCCCACCTCCTACTCCCTCTCCCACCCCATTCTTCATTAAGATTCATTTTTAATTATCTTTATATACAGAAGATCAGCTCTATACTACGTGAAGATTTCAACAGTTTGCACCCACACAGACACACAAAGTATAAAGCACTGTTTGAAGACAAATTTTACCATTAATTCTCATAGTACAACTCAGTAAGGACAGAGGTCCTACATGGGGATCAAGTGCACAGTGACTCCTGTTGTTGATTTAGCAATTGACACTCTTATTTATGACATCAATAAACACCTGAGGCTCTTGACATGAGCTGCCAAGGCTATGGAAGCGTTTTGAGTCCACAAACTCTGTCAGTATTTAGACATGGCCATAAGCAAAGTGGAAGTTCTCTTTTCCCTTCAAAGAAAGGTACCTCCTTCTTTGATGACCCCTTTTTTCCACTGGGATCTCACTCACAGAGATCCTTCATGTAGGTCATTTTTTGCTACAGTGTCTTGGCTTTCAATACCTGAAATGCTCTCATAGGCTTTTTAGTGAGATCTGAATGCCTTTAGGGCTGATTCTGAGGTCTGAGCACTGTTTAGGGTGTTTATCATTCTATGAGTCTTCTGTGTGGCCTGCTTCTCATGTTTGATTTTGATCATTCTCTCCCTTTTAATTCTATCTGTTGTTATTAGCAGACACTTGGTCTTATTTATGTGATCCCTTTTACACTTATTCCTGTCTATATGATTAGTTACACACTTAATATGATCACTCTAGCATGTAAGATGACATTAGTACCACCCAGCTTAATGGGATTTGGAGTCCCATGGCAAGTTTTTACCTTTACTCTTAGGTGTAAGTCCAAGGGACTGTGTGCTGCACTGTACCTCTCCTCCCTCTCTTATTCTCACTCATTTTTTACTGGGATCCATTTTCAATTGGATTTAAACACCTATGAGTAATTCTGTGTTAAGTAAATAGTTCAACCAATGGTATTAAGTAGAAAAAATAGTAAAAAAAAAAATAATAAACCGTTCCTCAACAGTCAAGACAAGGGCTGATCAAAGTCATTGCTTTTCATAGTGTCAGTTTCACTTCTACAGGTTTCCTTTTAGGTGCTCAGTTAGTTGTCACAGATCGGGGAGAATATATGCTATTTTTATATTTATATGTATTAAAGTTTTGTGGGGGTGGGTGTTATGATATAGCAGGTTAAACCGCAGTTTATATCCCATATTGGAGTGCCAGTTTGAGTCCTGGCTCATTTACTTCCCGTCCAGCTTCTTACTAATACATCCTGGAAGGCAGCAGATATATCCCAAGTGTTTAGGCCCCCGCTCCCCATGTTGGAGACCTTGATAGAATTATAGGCTCCTGGATTCAACCTAGCCCATCTTGGTTGTTGTGGGTATTTGAGAGTAAACAAATGGATGAAGGATGTCTCTTGTCTCTTTTGCTCTCAGTTGCTTTGCCTTTAAAGTAGAAGAAAATTTTTAAAAATTTAGATTTTTGTGATCTGTATTCTACTAAAAGCATACCTCAGTCTAGCATCCTGCTTTCATAGTCCTTGATAATCTCCTTATGGTTGGTAATTCATAGCTTTCTCTTTTGCACAACACTGAAAGGGTTTTTTATAAACCAAGATACATGTATAAATCACATACTGAGGTTTCCCAGGCTGTAGACATTATAGTTCTTATACGTGTAAGTTGGCTTGGCTAAATTGTCTTGGTTTGCTTGAATGGTAGGTTGGGAAGAATGCTGTGGTTTGACTACATGTGACTAAAGAATTTGTTTCATACACACTTGTGGCTCAAAATGGACACTGGAAAAATAAAATTTTTTTTCTGTCTACCTATCTCTAAAGTGAGAAATAATTTTTTAAGAAAAGACAAAGTGTGAACTGTAATTGCATTTTTGAGCCCTGTGGGACACTGCATACAAGCTGACATTCTTGTTTTATGAAGTGGGTTTCATAGACCGCCTTGCAAATCAAATCTTCTGTATTTTTAAAACTTTTTTGCTTCTAATAACTAAAATGCTACTCTGGCGTTGATGATCATGGGGTTTTGTAAAGCAGGGCTTGGAAAGAGTTATTTAATTTTTATTTGTGATAGAAGATGGACCCCAGGGAAGGAAAGTGGCTAGGGAAATTATTCTCTTATTTACAGGAGAGGAGTAGGTGGAAAAAATACATTTTGATTGGGAATATAGAAGCTACTTCCTTAGGACTAAAAATGCTGTTTTGCATACAATTCTGGGTAGTCTAGAAAAAATGATGTCTGAGTCATCACATTTTTGCTGCAACTTTGAATAGAAAATCATGTGCTTCATTGCTGCTGTGACTCACTTAGTAAATTGGAGATGATTAGAGACCATAGTCTCTAGCTTCAAAATTATAGCACATTTTAGTAAATAGTGTCCTCCAGGTTACATCCCCAGCCATTTCCGCAATCTCCTGCTACCCCCGATCCCCCCATGTCACACACACACACAATGATGCTTAAACTTTTTAGACTTAGGAACTTTAACAAAACCAGATCCTTACCTGAGAAATATACATACATACAAGTGTAGAATTTTACTCACAATTTTGGTAGATTTGTAAATGCTCCTGAAGCCCATCTGATTAAGGACTCCTGTTTTAAGGTCTCCTTGTCCACTCATAAATACGTATTTCCCAGTAGTCTCTTTCCTGTGCTCTAGAGCCCTTTCTTCCAACTGACTTCTGAATATCTCCATCTGGATGCTCTCAAGAACCTCAAATTCAGTGTCCAAAATCGAACTTCCTATCCAGACGTTTTCAAAAGCTGGATGGAATTGTTCACTAAACTGAGCAGGAATCTTGATTGGGAATGGAGAAGAGGCTTTGCTCATCTGAATTTGCCGTTTCCATGTGCCAGAGAGCAGATATGATAAACAGAGTCCTTAAAGGCACATAGATTAAGTCAAAAAGTAGTTCAAAGACCCACTTGCTCAATTTAAAGAGTAAGCTGAAAAGCAAATCCAAGTATGAATGGAATATCTAGTTGAAAACCTGAGCAGACAGAATATAAGAAAAGAAAGTGTCATTGGAAAAGCAGTTATCAGAGGGCAGAAACCACAGTAGCAGACGATAAGGGACTTGAAGGTGAAGTGAGCTGGGAGATGGGGTTAGATGACACTTGTGAACCAAGCAGTAAGAAGCTGCAGCAGTTGGGAATTGATATACTTACATTAGAGCCTGGAATGTACACTTGTGTTGTCTGCTTCATTGTACCCAGCAGAAACTACTCCCCAC